>NC_056733.1:1676093894-1676368894 GCF_019279795.1 Protopterus annectens
CCCTTAACAAAGGCGAACTGGGTAGGGTCCAGTGTTTAGAGGTTTCCAATGTCTCTTTTAATGAGCTCCATGATGATGCACTCCATAGCCTTGCAGACTAAGCTAGTCAGGCTTATAGGGCAATAGTTCCCGGGGTCTGTTGTGGCTCTACCTTTGTGGAGTGGAATAACCATTGCTGTGCGCCACTCTATGGTTATGTAGCCTGTGGAGAGGCTGAGTTTGAACAGTGTGTTTAGGTGAGGGGTTAATTCAATTTTGAGCTCATGTAGGATGCAGCCTGGGACACTGTCCGGTCCAATTGATGCTGTATTTTTTGGCTTTGGAGAGGGCTGTTTTAACCTGAGTGTCTGTGATTTCAGGGGCTCTACATTCTCCTGGTATGGTTATGGGCCCTTTTGGGGGTGAGAGGGGGATGAAGTTTTCAATTAACCTGTCTGCCAGGATGTTGGCAATTTCGGTTGGTTCAGTGTATTTTGTGCCATTCTGCATTAACTCCAAGCAGATCTGAGCATTGCCACTTAGATTCTTGACATACCTAAAGAATGCCTTGTGGTTATCTTTGGAGTCCTTGGCAATTTTTCTTTCGAAGCTCGCGTTGGACAATTTTATGAGGGATCATAGTTTCTTGCCGATACTGATCAGGGAATGAAATAATAGACCAAATAAACACCACCGGCACACGTCCAGGAAGCAGTGATGGGAACGTGGCTAGAACAGCAACCTCCAAATACACGAACCACAATCCAATAATCCATAAGCGAAGCTGATTAAGCAACTGCTTTATTGCACGATCCACAAAACAAGTACACACACTAGTTAAGCGCTTTCATCTGCCCTGCACAGACTTCATCAGAACTAGTGCATCCATCATTACAACATATTTAAACTGAGTTTGCCGCCAAAAACAGAATATCATTCTTAAAGATACAATGTAACAAATATACTCTTAATATACGTAGTCAATATAATAAATATAAGGTGATTCTTAAAATTACCCTGGTTAAAATCTTATAATGTATTGATTAATATGATGATGATAATAAATTTTTTTTTAAAAAAACACTTATAAATAGTACATATATAAATATTGAAAATACTTCATGAACAACTATACCACTAATTTAATAACTGGAAATCGTTATTTGCAGGTATGAAGACATACTATTACTTAGAGTCCATGATCAAAAAAGGTTTAATACTAATGTATTCATTGATACCTGGACTCCTAGTAGCATCTGTCAGCATCTGCCATTTACTTTCCTTACATGCTAATCTTGTTTTCCAATCGCCTCCATATAATAAATCTGGCTCTTGGTCTATAATAATAAATGAGAATGTATGATGTTCCCCATGTTCATTAATATGTTTATATAGGGCATTTTTACAATCTTTGACCTGTATCCTGTAATAATGTTCGTAAATGTGTTTCTTTAACTGCCTCTCTGTTTTGCCTATATAATAGGTTGAACATGCGTTACACAAGGCTAGATAAACTATTTTTTTTGTATTACAATTTCCACCTCTACTTCTAATCAATGTATGATTTACATCACCCAGGATAATATTGGTCCTCTCATTAATATATCTACATTGATTACATCTTCCACATTTCTTGGTTGTTGTAATTCCTTGTTTCTTATATGTCTTATTGTAACTTGCTTTTTCTAACAACCTTTTAATATTAGGTCCAGTCTTATATACTACTTTGGGTTGATTTCCTAAAATTAGTTTATTGGGCTCTGATAATGTTATCATATCCCAATATCTATTTAATATTTATTTTATCCTATTTGTGTATGGTGTGTAGGTAATTACACAGACTCTTCCCTTATTATACTGGTTAACACTATTTTTCTTTTTTATATTTAAAGAGTTACCCAACAACGGCATATATTTATGACCCCATTGTGTTTTAACATATTCTATGGTATCATCTAACATTCCTTTTGGATATCCTCTATTCATAAATAAATTATGGATTAACTTCATTTCATTTCCCATCTGTTCTATACTCGAAGACATCCTTGCACCCCGGATGCATTGTCCCTTAACTATATTTTTGAATATGTGTGGGGGATGTTTACTAGTGAAATATAAGTAATCATTAGAAAAAGTATTTTTCCTGTGTACTCTAGAAGAAAACCCTTCCTTGGTTTGACTGATGTATGTGTCCAAGTATGCTATACCATGATTGCTAATGTTGTGTGTGAATTTCAAAAATTGTGTCGTTCCATTAATATAATCTAGAAAATTCTTTATATTTTCATATGATCCATTCCATATAATAAAAATGTCGTCAAGAAATCTTGCATAAAAAACTATATTAGAATGGTATTCACTATTAAATACATATTCATTTTCCCAGTCTAACATGACTAGGTTAGCAAATGTAGGGGCGCATGATGCGCCCATAGCAACTCCTTTGCTCTGTCTAAAAAATTCACCTTCAAATGTTATATAGTTATGATCCAACACCAAAGCCATCATATCTAATATAAGGACAATTTTGTCCCAGCTTAACTGAGAATATTTTCTTAAGCTGTTTCCAAATCTTTCTAGTCCTTCTTCTTTAGGAATGCTGGAAAAAAGATCACATACATCTATATCAACAAAAATTAATTGATCTGTCCACAATTCCAGTCTCAATTTTCCCAAAAAATCCCAGGAATCCTTAATCAGATGAGGTATATTATGATATATATATTTTGTCCATCTATCTATAGTTAGTCCTATATTGTACGTTTTAGATCTTGATCCTGAGATTGTAGGTCTAAATGGAGGTTTATCTATGGACTTATGTACCTTTGGTATCCCTACTATATGTGCCATTGCTGGATACTCCACCTTCAAAAATTCATATAATTCCTGAGTAATTCTGTTATCAATTAAATATGCCTCTATAGTTAAATCAATTCTCCTATATCCTATATTAATTTGATTAATTGAGACTGTCTCATAATTTCCTGACTCATATAATATATTATATATTTCTGCATTGTATGCTAAGTTTGTAAATAATACAACACCCCCTCCTTTGTCAGGTTTCATGATTCTTATGTCCTTGTTGTTGATAAGGTCATTTAAACATATCCTTTCTTTAATAGTAATATTATCTTCCAGTATTTTGTTATTTGATCTATTTATTTCTTTATTAAGCCAGTATAATTCCTTGCACACCATCTTCTCATAGTTGTTCACTTGTATATTGCTAATGGGCATATATGTACTTCTTTTCTTTAATTCCGTTTCCACATATGTCCTGTTGTCATCCTTTTTATTCTCAAATTGTAATGCTAAGTTAAGTCTCCTACTAAATAATTTGATTTCCTTAATATGATCCACTAAATCAAATTTGTTTGATGGTATGAATTTCATACCCTTGCTCAATAACTGATAAAATTCCTCCTTAATATTAAACTCAGTATAATTAAAAACCTTGAAGCCTTTATGTGTGCTCATAATATGATGTTTCTCAAGATAATTGCTATGTTCCCCACAATTGTCGGATCCTTCTGACACTAAACCTTTTTCATTGTGTTGTCCATAACTCTCCAAATTATCAGTCTGTGATATATTCATCTGCTCAATTACATCCTTCATTTGTATCTCCTGTTCCATTGTGTATAAGATTTCTTGTATGTTGGATGGAACCTGCCTCCTTGAAAATTCTCTTCTCTTTGTGTTTCTCTCGAATCCCTATAACTCATGTATCTTTCTTTTGAATGTAATTTTCTTTTTCATGTGGCCATATATATGCTTTGTGTTGTCTATAGGTTTCTGTATCACGTTCAATCTTTCTATTTTTTCTAGAGAAAACACTTTCTGCTTTAGTATCAGCTATGTAAAACTGCTTGTGATATAAATCACTCCATAAATCAAAATCTGGATGTTGTACTATAATTTCATTGATACTTTCCACTTCATCAACAAGTACAGACAATTTTTCATCATAACATTTCATAAGTAATTTCATGTACATATAGCCAAATTCATCAAATAAATTATTAAATTCAGTTATCACATTCTCATTATATTTCATTCCCATAGGTAGTTTGAAAAATCTCAAACCTTTGGGTACAATTTGAGAATTAATACATTTGGTAAGATATGCATTGTCAACTTTAATATTTTTAATCTGTATCAATTTATTACCTAAATTGTATATCATATTCTTAATTGTATCCTTCTCTCCACTTGCATGTCTTACTTTATTAAAAGGTGATTGATGTATTTTATCAAATTCATAATCATTCATTAAAAATTGATCAATCACTTCATTGTTGGAACGTACTGTCTTATGAGAATTGTGATTCTTCTCATTCCTATGCTTGGACCTAGTGTCCTGACATAGATTAGATAATTTGTTTTTAACAGTACCTTTAGTGTTCAATTTTGTGTTCTTGCAATAGTTGAATAGGTTTTTAGCGGTAATGTACTCTTTGGTTTCACTCCACACTGTTCCGTTTCCATCCGACTGTGGAATAGGCTAAAATCGAATGTAAATTCTTTTTCTGGTGTCAGTATCAAGTTACCACTCTTATGGATCATATCGAGTGAACCCTGCCTGGTCTGTGTGTCTCCTTTGTCCTCACAAATCTGTCCATTTGGTATGTCATTGAGTGTACTGGTATCCGACACCAATACAATTTCTTTACGTCGACAACAATGCTTCCCCGGTGAAGCATTAACAGAATAAGTGCACTCCATACACACATTCTGTTTCGGCACTTCCAACATTAAATGCACCATATCCATAAGCTTTTTAACCTCCTTCTGTAAAACTGTTACTTCAGCTCTCAACAATATAAACTCCTCGCTGTTCGAAGCAGCTGACGCATCCTCACCCACTCCTGCCATGACCGGAAAAGCAACTAGCAAATATCAGAAAATGAAATAATAGACCAAATAAACACCACCGGCACACGTCCAGGAAGCAGTGATGGGAATGTAGCTAGAACAGCAACCTCCAAATACACGAACCACAATCCAATAATCCACAAGCGAAGCTGATTAAGCAACTGCTTTATTGCACGATCCACAAAACAAGTACACACACTAGTTAAGCGCTTTCATCTGCCCTGCGCAGACTTCATCAGAACGAGTGCATCAATCATTACAACATATTTAAACTGAGTTTGGCGCCAAAAACAGAATATCATTCTTAAAGATACAATGTAACAAATATACTCTTAATATACGTAGTCAATATAATAAATATAAGGTGATTCTTAAAATTACCCCGGTTAAAATCTTATAATGTATTGATACTGATCAGGGATGTCTTCCCTTCTTGGGATTTTACTCTTTTCTGTACTAGTTTCCTCCTTCCATTGTATAGCTTGTTTATGGCAGGGATCCACCAGACTGGTTTCCTTTTCTTGAAGGAGTGAGTCTTGGATTTGCTTGGGATAGCATGATCCATGCATTCTTGTACGTGCCCGTAGAATGCATTAGTAAATGATTTTACAGCTTGGACAGCATTATCCTTTAGCATGGGGGCTTTGAAACTTTCCACCTTGGTCTTAAGTAATGTGAAGTTTGCTTTTGAAAAGATTTTCACAGTGGTTTCCTTGTCCGGGGGTGGGGGCAGAATGTGGATATCCAAAGTGATTTGTTTATGGTCAGATCTAACCAGTGAGGGATTAACCTCCAGTGTGGAACACCGGTCGCCCATGTTGGGGATGACCAGGTCCAATATGTTGTCACCTCTGGTGGGAGCATTGACCAGTTGATCCAGGGCATCTGAGTTTATAAATTATAGGAAATATTGGGCAAGGGAGTTAGTACTTGAGTAGTTCTCCCAGTTAATGTTTGGGTAGTTGAAATCACCCAATATTAGGGTGTTTTGTATGACCTTTATATTTTCCACTGTTTCCAGAAATGTGGAATGGGGGTCCTAGGACATGGTTGGTGTTCTGTAGCAAGCTATAATTTGAATTTCAGTTTTGCCTGTTGTTAGTTGCACATGGATGATCTCTGAAGCATCGTGCTGTGCCACTAACCTGGAGGTGTGGGTATCCTTGATGAATATGGATACTCCTCCACCTTTTGTATTTTGGTCCGGGTTCTGTGGCTGAAATGTATGGTATGGGTTGTAGCCTGGTAGTGCTGGGGTGCTCTCTGGAGCCTTAAGCCAGGTTTCTGTTACTGCACATATATCGATTTTCTCCATACTGAGGAGTGCCTCAAGTGCCTGCATTTTGAGGTTTAGACTTCTGGCATTGAGTAGCATTACCTTCAGATTTTTGTTACTTGTGCTATTTATGGCGGTGGGTTTGTCTTTTCAGCCTTGCCTGAAAAAGGCACTATGGGGGTGGCAAGAGCCTTGGCCAGTATTTGAAACCCTAAATGTGACAGGTGTAAGCCATCTCTAGCAAAGCAGCGTGGTTTGTCGAGCATGTCATATATGTTTTATATATATATATATATATATATATATATATATATATATATATATATATATATATATATATATATATATATGTATATGTATGAAGATGGCACACCCTTCCAGTTAGACATCATAAGGAGTCTAGGCACTGTGGCTGATAATTCCTTATCTTTTTATCATGTCTTTGTAGTAGTTTGGAAAGTCTTCTATGTGACTCTTCTAATTTATAAAGGTTTGTCCTCTAGATAGAAAGAAATTTTAATTCCCCTTTAGGTATATCTCATCAGAACCATTACAGAACATAATACCCATTTTAGGATGTTATTTGACTAAACATGTCACCCCATTTGAGGGGGCTTGGAGATTCCTAATTAGAAAAAAAACAGTGGACTGAAAAATCTTAAATGTCAGGACAGAATTGTGGCCCCTTTCTCTTTTTCTACTTAGTCTCTGATATACATCTTTGTGGGAATCTAAGCCTTGTCTTTGAAGTCATTAAAGATCCAACCTTCTTTGACCTCCTTTTCTTTCAAAGAATAAATAGTTCCTCAAATACCCAATTAAAGGAACTAAATTTTCATCACCAAATAAGTAAGATATGTTGGCACGATAATTTCATATCCCAGTGTTTCCCCACCTCAGGAATAAACTTCCACTATAAGTCAAGCAGATTTGCCCCTTGCCCACTCCAAGGTAAACCTAGATAATTCTAATGGCATCCTCAAATTCTCCATGATCTCTCTTGCATTGCCCTCCATGAGGCTGGAAGGAGCTTTGGAATATTGATTATTGATTAGGCTTGTGATGGCCTGCAGTCTGATTACCTACTTCTTATCTATGAACCAATGAACCTATGGACCTGAAGATAAACTCGTCTTGTTTCTTTGATGTCCGACTGCCATATAAATTAATGCTGGCTGAAATGGATTGGTCTGAGCTAACTGGAAATGACTCCCTGAATTTGGAAAATTAGGTAACTGTTCTATCTTTCCCATCACTTTTCTTGATGATTTCACTGAACTAGACTTGACTTAGTAATTCTACCAAAAAAAGTTTGGCAAATGTGACCTCATATTTCCTGTGTTTAGTATCCATTTTCATCTTCTTCTTCTTCTTCCAGCTTTTCCCGGTTAGGGTTTGCCATAGCGGATCACATGTCCGCTCATGATTGGCAGTGGAGTTTACCATTTTCATGCCTTTCTTAATTTGGTGTCTATTAAGGTGCTCTTACTAAATGTGCACTACAAGTTGAATTTGAGAAAGACTTTTATGTGACAGACTATGAATCTGGCTGATGGAATTAACTCTGTGGGTTTTGTTTTGCTGAAAACAAGGTCCATGGTATACATATAGTGCCATTTTAAACTAAGGACTTTATTTTTATAGATCAAGAATTCTTGATTTTACAGGTCAAGAATTCCTGATATATTAACAGCAAGTCACACATTACTTCCTTCTGTAGTATTAGTTGTTTTTTTTTTTTTTTTTAATTGTTTATGATAAGGTCATACATTTGAGCACTCATACAAGAATTTTTTTTCCTGTGGTTAATATGATATGAATTGCATTCACTATGTACCATTTGTTAAAAGTGAATAATAGGTGGGCAGGGTCAGTTGCACTAATGTTAGTTATTTTTTTATAATTTGCTAAATACATTTCTTTGATATGTGTTATCAGATGGGGGACTGATATGGTAAAAAAAAACTGCCTTCTAACCCTGCTAGCTTGAAAACTACTATCTTCTTTAAATATTGAGATTAGCTGGTGGTGAGTACAGATTTTTTGTTGTTGGTTTGGTAAATTTAAAGAAATATATTAGCACATAAATGAATAAAAGTGCCCCTTACATCTTTTGCTGAAAAAATCAATTCATATTTAATACGTTCCACAATATAAGATTTTAGTGCATGTACACTCACACTGTAAGGACCTGGAGGGATTTCATATAAGCTGTTCCCTTTGTTGAATTTGTATGACCGGCACAATCATTAACGCATTAGAAGGCACAGATAGATGAATGAGTAGCTTATGGTTTGACGTAAGAATCAAAATTTAGACACCAGTTGAGTCTGGGTTAGTATAAGTGGAAACTGAACAGTAGATGTGTGTTTCATGTCATTTAGCTAAATGAGGACTAAGACATAGTCAGAAAATGTAGACATATCAAGTTATTTTAACTCATTCAAACATATAGCACCTTTTTATATACTTCCAGTTAACACCTGTAGATCTTTATAGCATCCTGACCTTTCTCCATGCGGGCTTTTTTAACTAAATGACATACCAGCATTTACCATAGGCATAAATAGAAATGGCAAGTATTTATAAATAAAATGTCACTATGATTGTTAATCTAGGACATCCTGCAGAAGAAAAACCTTAATTATGTTATGTTTTTTAAGTTGATTTTTCAGAAAATAGTCTTGCATGCAAGGATGTGTGTAAGCTGTAAGAAGTGCAACATTCCATATCAAGTAGGTGTTAATGAGTTAAGGGGAGAGCTGCACCTGCTCAAATATTGCTCCTCAAGAGATATACTGACTTATTCTATCTTCCCAAAGCTTTGGCTCCCAGAATGGGTTTTCAGGGGTATAACATCTTGATAGTAAAATATATGTTTCACCCTTGAAGGATATTTTCTCTTTTTCCCAAGGATTGTGCAACCATGGCTTTAGTATATATAAATAAAGTAGTGTGGAGTTGAATTCCCCCACAGGGTATGTGGAGGTGATGCTGTCTACAAAAAATATGTTTTAAGGATTTTCCTAAACATACCATGTAAGTGTTTTCTGACATAATGCCATCACTGGTACCAACGGAGGACATGTGTTGTTGGAGAATCAGAGAGAATCTGTATTTTAGATAACATTTTGTGGACACAGTGTAGAAGACTATGACACTTATCCACCATCAGTGACATCCAATCAAAACAAATTGTTTTATATTTACTGAGGAAAGCATTTTATATTATTAACTGGAGATTATCTCTACTCATTGTGTCAGGTGGGGCTAGTGTGGGGGTGGTGTGGGGGTGTGGGAGAATGATGTCTTGACTTTTCTCCAAAGAGAAAAATTAGTAGTATTACATATATGTCTAGACTATTGCGGCAATGTGTAATGTTTGGATCCCCTTGGCTTCATTTTTTTCATGGAAATGCTTTGGACGTGGTCATTAAATAACTAGTAAGATATTTAACTAAAGTGCTAATATGGTTCTCACAGTTTGATATTTCTGGATATAACTGAAAACCCTAAAGATTTAAATCTTTTGGAATTAATCGAGATTCATGGCTTGACATAATCATACTATACTCCTCTGCTCTACTTGGAGTCTGTAAAAAATAATCAAAAATATCTACATTTAATTTAAGCTTTGTAATCAAGGAAACAAGTGTCTATAAACAGTGGAATAGAGAACTAAGTATAAATCTGGAACATCATTTTTGAGCTACTTTACTTATTTATTTAAGCTTACATTATTCAGTTAGCAGAGTGAACTTGTTTAGCAGGGCCGCATTTTCCTGGTTCTTCTTGTCAGCTGTGTCCTCAGATGTGCAAATTCTTTGGTTGTATTTATAATGTTTTGGGGGAGGTGTTAATATTGCAATTGATTTTAGGGGGTTGTGCAAATTATTAGTTCTTATGTCCTTTTTGCTTGTTCTCTTAGGATTCTGGAGGGTTATGTCCAGTGGGACTATAATAGGGTGAACTATAGCATAGACCATGTCCACTTGAGTTAATGTTGTAATATTTTTTTAAAAGGCAGCCTCATATTGGAGCAGGATGATTAAATATGGCTGCCAAGTGTTTCTCATTTGAGGTATAATCAAGACGTTTGTAGTATGGTACCAAGTACAGCCTCTTGGGTATAACATAGACAACTACAAAATATGGTATAAATGTTTGCTTCATGGCATATCTGTGGTATCCAGGTTCCTCAAAAACAAAATGTTTTTGGAATGTGTTGTTACTCAATGGAAACTAGTAATCACTTAATACAAGAAATTAACATGATATCCTCAAAATCTTGTGCTTAAAAATGTAAATGTCTTTCAAGCATTGTTTCTATAGATGAGTCATCTAGTAATGTGTGTGGTAAATGTGGTAAAAAAAAACTGCATAACTCAAGCCAACATATACACAGAGGGGAGATTTGTTGTGATAGAAAGAAAAACATTACTTATGGTATCAGTCTTTGCTCCTTGAGGTGAATGTCAGCATTTGCTGTGTCATTCATTTAACATATAGCCATCCTTTGAAAGGCATAAATTCATACATTCATAGATTGTTACTAGGTTAATGACCAGGGAGCCTTTCTACGCCTAGCCAAGTTTTCCTGAAAGAATAATGATGCCCTGTATTCAAATAGGACATTGAGAGCCATTATAAGCCACCTCTGTCCATAAGTGACATGGGTACTAGGCCTGGTGTAAATTTCCTATTCCTCATCCACTGGTCTAGGTTGTGCTTAAACTGGGCAATAGACGAACTCAGCTACACATGGATGGGAAGCCTGTTCCACAGGAGGAGCAGTCTCCGGAACACATATCTGTCTCTCCAGTATTTTCTGTTTAAGTCACAGACAAAATTCATAGCTTCATAGGTTCATAGGATGTTACTAGGCTAATGGCCCTAGGGCCTTTACAAGCCTAACCAAGTAATACCTGTGTTCCCTAATTCTCCATTGTTAGATGGTTCCCTAATTGACCATTATTAGATGGTTTCATTATTTGCAGAGTGAATCCATGGTCAGCACTGGCTGCCCTGTCCATGAGGGACATAGGTGCCACACCAGGAGTGAATTTACTATCTCCCATCCAGCTGTCCAGGTTGTGCTTAAATAGGGTCATTGAAATGGTCTGCTTAACATGAATTGGGAGTTTATTCCAGAGTAATGTCAGTCTCTGGGAGACATATCTATATCTCCAGCATGTTTGCCCCTAGACCTGGTACTTCTGGTACTGTTTGACTTACAAATATGTAAGAGATTCATAAGTGTGGGTTTGTGGATGCAAGTCAGGCATAGATCAACCCTCTGCAATCTATGGGAGACCTGACTAGAGGGAAAGGGCTTTAAGGTGCTCTGCATAAGGCAGGTTTGTTATGCCTTGTATTCTTTTTGTAAGGAACCTTTGAGGTCGCTCTAGTTGCTGCATATGCCTAGTCAGGTAAATACCAAAGGCAGAACTTTACTCTATGACTGGTCTGATAAGGGCAGAGTATGGTGGGATAATGACCTGTTTTGACCTAGATGCCATGTCCTTACTTATAAGTTGTACAACATACAAGGATTTCCTCACCACTCAGGTCACATGGTGGCAGAAGGTAAGGCTACTGACTACGTGCGTACCCAGATCCCTGATCACTGGATTATCTCTTAGTTGTGTATTATCAACATGGTAATTAGCCTGGATGGTTGACTTCACATAAGGTATAATTATGTGTTTCTTAGCTTTATGTTTAAGACCATGGCTTTGACACCATTTGTTAGTCATGGTTAGACCTTCTTGAAGAATGCTTGCATCTGCAGGGGAATCAATGATAACTCCCAGCTAGCAATCATCTGCAAACTTAGTCAACCATAAATCTTTAGCACTTGCTTTCATTACAGAGAAATAGATGGCAAAAAGATTTGGCCCAGTATGAGGCCCTGTGAGACTCTGCTAGTACCTGGCTCTTGATGGAGATGGCTTCATCTGATTTGAACTCCTGGGTCCTATCAGTGAGCCAGTTGGCTATCCAGATGGTGATACAAGGGTTTATACCTAAATTAATGATCTTGTCAACAATGCCTGAGTGGAGTACTGTATCATGAATGTAGCATGACTGCATATTAACTGGAGCTTGGAATCTAATACTGGATTCATATTGGACAGACTTGGATTACGTAGTACAAATAAAATCTTAATGACCTGATGAGCAATGATTTGTTTGATCTATGTTGATCTGTATTCCTTGAAATAGGGATTATATGTTTTTTCACCTACACATAAATTATTGTGCATGGTACAATTTTTTTCTTGCTTTCTAAGTCATGGAGTAGCTAAGATTTAGAATGCAGAACAGAATCTAGATTATTCCAAAATATCTTAGCAATATAGTTAAAGATCAACAGCCAACTGACATCAGTGCTTAGGTCAAATGGTAGCATTATCCCTATGTTGCTAAAGACAAAAGATGTTAATACGGAGATACTACCATCTGAGAATGATCTTGATATGAACATGAAACTCCATATAAGATGGGTGACAATTAAAGCAATTCTAAAGGTAAGATTAATAAATAAAACTTATTATCTAAAAGGCATGGAAAGGAGAAAATAAATGAACATAGTCCAGATTTTAAAGAGATTTGCAAAATAACTATTACATATAAATATATTTAGATATAAGTACTAAACTTACTCACTATACTTCACACACCCCCTTCAACATGCCACATCTGGCAATGCTCACCAACCTGCTACTTCACTTCTTTATTTTGCTTTTCCCACTACATTAACATATCTACTTTCTCTCTGCCTTCCATTCCTCTACCTCTTTACCTTTCCTCTCTACTCACCTAAGTCACCTGAAGATACCCTACCCTGCACTCTTCTTATAGTCTTCTTTCCTCTTCATTATTATTTCCTTTATTATCCTAATATGAAACCCTCTCTCATAATAAGACATCACTCAATTCACCTCACTGTCCCTCACCATGGAACCTCTTAAATATATTATTAGAATTGTCTCGGTTCTCATTTAAACCATACTAATCTATGTAACAAATACTATGACTAATGAGATTTTCATCACATAGTTTCTCCAGCTCATATTACGTTTTTTCATTGCACTTTACTATGAAACATATGTTCTATGTTTTTCTCATTAATATTTTTCACTCCTGTGTTTAGTAGTGTTACATAACATATGTAATTGATTTTTGAAAGCGCGTGATTGTGGAGCTTTTCTCCCCGGGACTCTGCTGAAAATGAGCACTTTTTGGCCTAGTCAAACTTTCCCAGTAAACAAATGTCAAGTAAATAAATAAATAAGTAATAGTGCTTCAAGCAAAATTAAGACATACGTGGCCTGCAAATAAATCCAAATTGAAAAAAGGATGAAGACTGCTTTACAGTCTCATCTTTTTCCCAGTTCCAACAATTATCGTGAGAAAACTACTCCTCAACATAGGTCTGCTATCCTTGCTCCAGATGACTTACCTGCAGAATATATCATACTATCAGCCAATGCCCTAGCATACCCCATATCTATCCTCATCAACTTCTGCATAAAGGAAAACTATATCAAAACCCTGTGGAAAAAAAATTTACTGCATCATAAATTTGGAAACTTTATGGAATGCTCCTACTATAGACTTATTGACATACTCTACCCTCTTGCTAAGTTCACACAGCTTCTCAGACACATTATTGCTAATAATTTCATATAACCCAAACAGCATGGTTTCATCCCATGAATACCGCCTATCTCAGATTTACCTCTACCATTAAACATGAGAGAAACTTGTGTAACCTGGTCTCTGCTGTTTTACTTGACCTCTCAAAGGTAGTCTGTCATTCTGCTCTAATACAGAATTTATCACCTCTAGGATGTTGAGCTTCATCACTTACTTGTTTTAAAAGCCACCTTTCCTAAAGGGCATAAGCTGTAATACAGAAAAACACTTATTCCTCCTTTCTCCCTGTCCAGTTGTTGCCCACGGTCCCACCCCCAAGGATCTATACTTGGCCCACTACTGTTCAGTACATTCATATGTGATCGTCATACAGCAAGTACACATCTCACTATTTTACAGCATGTTGACAACTCAACACTTCTTTTCCACTGATAACAACCTAGACACACTTACAAAGAAAAAACAGTTATCTCCTTACGTCCATTGCAATATGGTTAACCAGTTCACAAATGTTCCCAACTCCAATAAATAAATAGATAAATAAATAAATCATATTCACCCCTAAGCAACTCACAGATAAGAAAAACCTCTTTAGCATACCCTCCTCATATAATATCAAAACTAAGCTGAAATCACATACTAAGCTCTTAGGTGTCACTATTGATGAAAATCTGAAATTTAACCTCCATATAAGTAAGTCTTTGAACAAGACCTACCAAAAACAAAATGTTTGTTAGAGGAATGCACTTCACTTCTGCATCATTGCTAGAAAACATATAGTATCATCATTCCTTCTATGTATGCGTCTCCACCACTAATTAGTCTACATGCAGCCCAAAGTAGCCTTTTCAAGCAATGGTATAATAAAGTTTAAAAAAAAAATCACTACAACAAACCTTACAATGCACATCAGCATCTGGCACTCAGGTAAATTAATTGGCTAGAGTTACTATCAATCATTAGGGCTTCGGCTTTTCATAACTACTTATACTCCACAATCACGTCTATAGAACGAAACAACGTCCCATCTTAAGTAACACTCTTCAGTACTATTCTCCTACAAGATACCAGATAAATGGTAGACAGAGATGCCATCTCCTTACTCTTTAGCTACTTTCACAGCACTACACTATGCAGCATGGCACAGAAAAACAATGGATTCAACTGTCTAGAACTCCAAACATATGCTCACCTATGCTGAATGTCTGCAATAGTGTTATTTTAGATACCATCTCCACAATATTCTATGAAAGTGGATGGGTTTCATCTTCCCAAGACATATTCCCCATTATCTGCAACATACAACAGTGGACACCATTTATGTGTGGGCTGCTACCTATTGCACACTGAGAACTCTGTGGGTAGTAATGTGTGGAGCTCTCAAATAGATGACCCAGTGGAAAGTGTCCCTTAAATAGGCCAAGTGTGTGACAGTTCTGTGACTCATGGGAAATGACTGAATGGCAAACATAGACACACTGTATCAAATATCTGATACATTGTATTGCTCATGGCTGCAGATGGAGTGAAAGCTGTTCCAGCTGATGTACTGGATGCCAAGTGGAGCAGCTGACTCCAAAATAAATGAAGTTTGTGTTTTGTGATAATGAATTGGAATGATGCTTTTTTTTGTTTGCTTGTGTCCTGTCAATATGTCATTGCTGCCTACTCTCACACTGGTCACTTGACTCCTCTGTCTACAGTACTCACTTGCTAATTGTCTGAGAGCTCAGACGACAGTTCTGTTATTTTTACTGAAGTTGTATACGATGACTCCTAGTATTTATGTAACAATGAAAGCAATTAAACTAGTGATGCTGCCGATTTCATGCCAGGCCAAAGAGCTTCATACATTCCTGCCAATATATTTCACAAAAAAGTATCATCACATAAATTATTTGCCAAATATATCTGACACTTAAAGTCATATGCTATAATAAAGTAGAAATTAAAATACTTTGCTGATGAGTAACTTAGCAGATATGTTTTAAACACAAGACAATAACAAGCTTTTATTGTTTTCTGTGATCCCATTAATTGTATTATCCTTGTGAAATGGTTTCAGTGCATCTTGTAAGTAAATATTGCGGGAAAAAATTGTTATGGCTAGGCATGTATAGGCCCTAGGGCCGATAGCCTAGTACCAACCTATGAACCTATGAAACATGAGCCATGCCTTTCTCTGGGTAATATAGGCAGTCATTGGATGGTGCAAGCTTAGCTAGCACTGTGCTGGCCTACAGCAGAAAGAACCTGCCTCTTGTCTCTGTGTTTGTACTGAAAGAAAAAGGAATACAACTTTTAATGTTGTGTATGCAGATAGATGTTCCTTCCTTCAATGTTTTATTTATTTATTTTGTTAGTGTAGTGATTTCTCTGCACCTAAAATTACAAAACAACTATTTATCCTTACAAGCAATCCTGTATAAAAGGCATTATACTAAGTAACTCAAAGTGAACTTAGTTTATCTGTACATAGTTTATGTGCAAGCAGTGGCAGGATAAAAAAAAAGTACTTTTGATACCGTGTGTGTGTGTGTGTGTGTGTGTGTGTGTGTGTGTGTGTGTGTGTGTGTGTGTGTTTGTGGTATGCATGTATCTATATCTTTGTATACATATCTATAGCTCCCTCTCTCTCGCTCTCTCTCTCTCTCTCTATATATATATATATATATATATATATATATATATGCATATATATGTTTGTGTGTGTGTGTGTGTTACATCTATCAATCCATATTTATATACACACACACAAACACACACACACATATACACACACACACATATATATATATATATATATATATGTATAGGTTCATAGGTAGGTACTAGGCTATCGGCCCAAGGGACTATGTAAGCCTAGCCAACAAGGTTTCCTGGCTTATGCCACCCAAAAAAGTTATTTTCCTGTGCCACTGTCAAGCAGAGCCACTGAAGTGATCCCCGGGGTGCATTTCCAATTTCCCATCCACTCATCAAGATTTTTCTTGAAGAGAGCTAATGAGGAACTTTGCTTGAAATAGATGGGTAGCTTGTTCCAGAGTATGGGGAATTTCTGGGACAGGAATCTATCCCTCCAGCATGTCCTGTTTATTGTGGTGACAAGGTTTAGGTCCCTAGAGCATGTAACTCAGAGGGAATGGGATTTCTGGAGGTTTTTGAGACGGTCAGTGTAAGGCATCTGTTTGAGTCCAGTAATCCGTTTTGTGAGGTACTTCTGTGGCCTTTCCAGCTGCAGCACATGTCTTGTGAGGTACGATGCATAAATGCATGTGCTCCACTGAAATTACCTTTTTGATTATTTTAAATATATGTTTATTATCTAGTAAAGCAAACTTTTGAGTATTTTTTTAATTTGTCATTTTGACATTTTTTCAGCAAGAAGTTAAAAAAAGTTTACTAACTAAACTGCTCTCATTTTTAAACACCAGTGTCTATAAGTATCCATTTCTGCCACTTTGACTGTGTCCACCTCACATCTGATTCTGATAAAAATGGCCACAGTAAAGTATTCCAAATTGCTTTATACCAATGCCAGCTAGACATACTTCTTCTTTCGGCGACTGTGTTATTGTTTTTATTTTATTATTTTTATTTTATCCATTTGTTAACTGAGAAGCCCACTGTTTGCGCATGTTCCTCTTCATGAGTGACCTGGTAGCATACTCTATTTAACTGCATTGACTAAAGTCACAAAGTAGGCAAACAGAGGTGGAAAGAATCCAACCATATTTCACTGACTACAAGAATCAGCTCATTAACAGCTCAGAACCTTAATCCGCTGCACCAAGTTTAATTTGATCATGATAGCAATATTTTCCTTCAAGAACGACCCATCTCTGTATTCTCACAACCAGAGTCACATTTCTGAAGAGTTTGACCTGTAACCATGAAGCAAACAATAGCGCTCAAATGTTGATGTAATAATTATTAATATTATCTTGATCATACATGTAATCTCCAAAGCATAAGGATTCCTTAACATTAACATGCAAAGACTAATTGAAAACCAAATTACTGGTCTGTTCCATTTTTAGTTGACTAACTGAAGTAATTAGCAAAGTTTCTAAGTTCGCCTGTTTGCGAATAGACGTAAATGTATATTTGCACACACACACACACACACACACACACACACACACACACATATATATATATATATATATATATATATATATATATATATATATATACACACACATGGGTCTGTGTTATCTGATTGAAACATGAAAACTGCAACACCATTTGGGCGACACCAAATGGTGGAAAACGGAAAATGTCACGTGCGTAAACGGAAATCTCCATAGGGAAATTTTTCCCTTCACTTCAATGTAGTGCAATCTTGCAATCTCGGAGTTGGAATATTTAAGTAGGGGGTGTGTGGGGGGTGCAGGGGGGCTTGCCCCCCTGCATCAAACAGTTAGTTAGACATTTGTTTTTGTAGTTTTGTTTTTTTCCGGATTCGATATTTTTGGTTTTTGCTCATTTTGTGTCACTCAACATGCGTTCGCTGTTTTTGTCTTTCGTTCTCATAATATAGACTTTATATATATACATCTATATTTAAATGCCACACATTTGGTCTAATTTTACATACTAAGAATTTCATCAATTCTTATTTTGAGTAATGTATTATTTATTTATTTATTTTATTTAACCATGTTCATTTAATTTATGTAATAATACAGAAAGTGAATCTTGGGTTAGATTCACTTACTCGGGTATAGGTATGCTTGATGTAGTTGGTCTTTTAAGCAATAACCGACGACATGGTGTGGTATATTGAAGATTTACCCAAGGTTGGTGTGATTTAATCACAAGTGCAATACCACAACCTCGGAGTCCGTTATTGCTATTATACAATGACATTATTTAAGGATAAATTACTTACTTTTCTTAAATAATCCAGGAATTCACTAATCCTCTATGTAAGACTAAATAAGTCTTACACGGAAACTACAGCCTAAGAGGAAGATGTCAGCGTGCCATGCATATTCATGAGGGTGTGCTGACTCAACTCTAAGGCTAACATGAAGCATGCACGAGTGCAGGGGGCGTGTCGGACTGCCGAGCAGTCCAAAAATCCACGCCCCTGCAAGTCCCTCAATCGTCAAATGTCAACTGACATGAGCGAGTCCGCTCAAATGTGTAAATACCCAACACTACACTCCCCCACATTCTAAACCCCTGTACAATTATAAAATGTAAAACTCTTATTTTTTTTTTATTATTCCCAAAATAGCTGCCCGTATTTGTGCGTGTTTGCGTGGATTTTCCCATTGCTTAGCTACAGTTAGCAGTTTAGACATCGAAGAGGATAATAAAAAACTTATATGCAAATTAAACCCAATAGCGTAGTGGTGGAGCCTGCTCACAAAGAGAAGGCATTCCCGGTTCGAGTCCCACCACTCCCCTATTTTCTGTAGGAAATCTGTATATAAAAATAATCCCCGACATTTACCTTTTAAATTTTAGTAAAAAGCAGTGAAATGGCCTATGAAGTAGTGAATGATATTTAATATATATATATATATATATATATATATATATATATATATATATATATATATATATAAAAGAAGGTGAAATGGTTATGCATACTGCTGAATGCATAAGTAATATATCTTAACCAATGTGAAGCACTGCTAAGCAAAGTTTACCAGTATTAAGCACATTTAAGTATAATTTCTCATAGCTTAGCACTGTTTTAACTAGTGCAAAGGCTTTGCACGGAGCTGAGCATCTCGCCAACTAGTGCAAACAAAACATGTTTGCATGTAGCTTCGCACCGCACTAACTAGCACAACGTTGGGCAATGTAGAGCAACATTGGGCAAAGTTGAGCAAAGTTGGCTAAACACAGCCACACCTCCTAGCCAGTCCGGCCAGTAGTAAAATAAAAAGCAATGACAGGCCTCGAATCCGGGATACTGTGCACCATAATCACAGTACTGAACCACTAAGCCATGACAGCTTTTGATATGCAGGCACTGTCAACACACACATACATATTATTGAAAGTTTACCCAGTGCTAAGCAGGTGTGCTTTCAGCTGAGATTTTTCAAAACTGGCCAATCACAAATAAGTGTGGGAAATGAGGCATATTTAAGCTCCATAGGCGGGAATACTTGCCATAACTGGTTGTAGCTCCCACCTGCAGGCAGCATGGCTGGTGTTGGACAGGGCTCTCACTTTCAAGTGCAACGGTGGGGCATTGAAGAGTCAAAAGTAATGGTTTGGCTCCTCGTCCATAATCAAGATGCCAGACTCCTGCAGGGCCAGTTCCAGGGCACTGAATACAAAGCGGAAGTATGGAACCATTTAGCACATGATCTCACCGGTGCTACAGGCATCTTTTGGACTGGTGAGCAGGTCAGACACCACTACTCTGACCTGAAGAGACGCAAGGAGGACCGACTGAACCAGTGGATACAGGAGGCCCGTGGGATGGAAAATGCCCCACTACTGAGTAGGTAGCCATGGAATGAAGTATGTAAGAATTGCTATTGTAGTCTATATTATGGATAGGTTAATGTCTCAATATCACTTCATTTTATTCACAGCTGCAGGTATCCGTGCTGCGAATCAGCAAGTCTATGCAGATAGGCTGCTAAGGCTGCGTCACCAGGCAGGTTAGTAATTATTCTGCCTGTATTGTTATATAAAATATGTGAGAGAGCCTGAAAAAGAGTGTTGTAACCCATTAATAAAGGTATAATAAGTCTTGAATAATTTCTCTGCATGTACTATTTAAAATAAGTGAGAGAGCCTGAAAAAGAGTGTTGTAACCCATTAATAAAGGTATAATACATCTTGAATAAGTCTTCTGCATGCACTGTAATATCAAATAAATGAGAGAACCTCTAGAAAAGTGTGTAATGTAACTAATAAAGGTATAATTCCTGGAGTGTGTCCGTGTCACTTTCTTCGATATGTTGTTGTACCCTTGGATTATAGAAATAGTACTGTTGTATTAAGCGCTGTCAACCCACACTTGGGTAGGCCCATATAAAGTGGATGAAGTGAGTGCCAGTAGCTGTTAACAATATATACAGTCCTCAACTGTTGGTTCATGGCTGGCATGTATAGGTAAATCTGGCACATGAGTAGCTTGTTATTGTGTTCCCCAGAAATGCCAGTGTGCTGCTAGAAATGTAGGGGGCTGTTAAAATATAACTGATAATGTCACCTGAACACATCCAGATATGTAGATATATAAATATAAATAAAATATATAAATACGTAGCAGTAACATCTGCATCCTGGACAGTTTGTATGTCAGATACAGGTCAGGTATATAAGGAACCCATTTCACAATTTAACGGACATTGCCTAGTGTAATAATACATGTAGGGGATATATACCTGCAGTCAATAGGAATGTAGTGTAAACTATAAGTACATATAAGTTGTTAATGGAGGTATCTTTTTTACACCCTACTGTATGTGCATAAACAATGCAATTCCACACCTCAATGGGTATGTCTAATCTCAAAACATTTGTTGGGACATATGTCCTATTGGTTTATAAATATCTGCATTTACTTTGATGCATGTGCCCTGTTCAGATACCACAATCTTGGTGGCCTTTTGCCACCAGTCAATCCTGCATGCTGTGTGGAATGGCCACTGTTGTTCTATATATGCATGTGTTATGCTTGCTGTTCAACAGTTGGAATTCTGGTGTGTTGGGTTAATGGGAATGCTACTGCATGCTGTTAGAACTAATTTGGAATGCTGTTGGCTGTTACCAACCCATATTGTCATTATATCCTCCTAAACATAGAACATATGGGAAGGCCGGTCCCAGCGGACCCACCTGTCCCACCTCAGCTGGCGATGGCACCTGGCACCAGCAGTTCCGGTGCCCAGCCCGGGACCTCCTCCTCCGTTGGCCCTATGCCACCTTCGGGTGGAAGCGCTGCAGGGGACGGGGCTCATCCCCCCCATGCAAGCGTGGCCGGAGGAGGGCCACCTATCACCCTCTGAACGGTCCGGGCTGTGGTGTGTAGGGAGATTGAGCGTTCTGTCGCTGATCCTCTACGCCAGCTTGAGGCACATGTGGCATGACTCACTGGTGAGCCTGCCCCTCCTACGCAGCCACCAGCACAGCCAGCCTTTGGGCTGTGAAGGGGCAGTGGTGACTGCCCATGGGTGGGGATCTCAGTTCCTCTGTTGCCATCTGTGGTCTCATGGGCTTACGATTTCCAAACATCCTTCCCCGTCAATGGTGTTCACCCACCATGTGTCATATTCTGCCCCTGTATGCGGCTTGTTTGTCTTGTCTGTTTACCTCCCCAACCAACCTCCCCAAATATACCTACTTCCCCTACCCCACATTGCGCTCTCACCTGAAAAAAAAAAGGCAATCTGCTCCCAAAAAAAGATTACGCCCCATACATAGCTGCCCATTTTGCACACATGTCTTCTGGACACGTAAACTGATATTTAATTGGCAGTACAACATACTTTGTTGTCCTCACCCCTCTCTCAGGGGTGGAAGGTTTCAAATTTCCCTCCAAATTTCTAGCATATGCACAGCTGTTGCTGTTAGAGAAATGGGCAGCTATGGACCTTTCCTACATCCATCCTGCACATCCCAGGCTGTTTTCCCTACTGTCTTTCCATCTTTGTGCCCCTTTTTCACCACTTTCCTATCTCCCCATTTTCTTTTCTTTCAAAGAAATGAGTGTGGGGGTTAGTGGGAGTAAGCACTTTTAAGCAGTAGTTAGCGGGTTTGCACGAGTGTGCACTTAGGTAAGTATTGCTAAGCATCACGCAAACCTGCGCAAACCCACTTACAAATGCTTAAAAGTACCTTAGTCACCCGGCATGTGAGGGCTCTTGTTCTGCTCAGCAGCAAAATAAAACACCTCTGTCATTCTCAAACCCCGGACCTTGGACACACTAGACTGCATGAAGTACCACTAAGCTAAAGTAGATATACTGCAGGTTGTTGCTGAAAAGGATATATCATGCATCAGAATGAGTGAATGTAAAGGAAAGATAGGAATGCCATATCACAAAACCTGTTCTGTGGAACTTTACCAGCAGTTGTTGTGGAATTGCATTATATGACTGTGATAACAGAACATTCTAGCAGTAAATAATGTTACAGCAGCACTTTACAACCCCCACACAGTATCATAGCAGGACAATCCCCACCCAAACGTACAAAATACCTGTGTGTTCAGGGTCCAGTAAGGATGTAGGTAGGCATACTCAGTACTGGAATTATCTAGTTTTCTTGAGCATCCTGTGCTAATGTCAACAATGAAAAAGCACAAACTGTGCAGAAGTGAGTACATTAATATTCACAGTATAGCAGTTCACAAACAGTTCATGTGCCAAATGAATACATCTCAATAACTACTTTTGTATGGCAGCTAATTGTATAAGTAGAAAAGAAACTACATACACCCATGTATCTTGTGTTAGCATTTGTAGAGGTGAGTACAATTCTACACTGACAACTGTGTACTGGAAGTGGCAAAATTCAGGTCTGAGTACAACATTCAAATCATTAGCTACACCCCTAGCTTCAGATATAAGAAGTATACCAACCTTCTGACTTACACAACGGTGTCCACAGCAAACAAGCATGGGCCCCACTTTGGAAAGCTGAAAGGGCTATGCCTACCTGACTTAGCAATTTATAGCACTGGGTTGCTATGACAGTGAGTACTGCAATTACCACACAGCAAGTGGCATGCAGTTACCAAATGGTGGCCACCAATTTGTGCAGAGGCCATCACATGCAAATGTGCAGATACCTATAAAAGCAGGCTGTACTTGCTGTCCACACATGCAATCATTTCATTGCAGCTATGGAGAGAGAGAGAGAGAGAGAAAGAGACACAGACAGACAGACACCGACATCTACATCAACATCAACAGCAACAGAAAAAAAAAGACACACGGAACTGAAAAATACAAACACATACAAAGGAAAGGTATGTAACAGATATGTATTTAGTGGCATGAAGTAGATGTTTTTGAAGAGTACTCTACATACTTTGAATCATCCATATGTGGCAGCAGTACGTATCTATGCACAGATGCCCTGCATAACTACTGCCATGGACAAATCAGTGTGTAGCTGTGTGCAGTGGGATATAACTGTGACATATATAGCTCAGCATTAAATGTCAAACATCTGATCCATGCTATCTATGTTCTGTACAGTAGTGTGTACAATGGCTGTTTGGCTGAGTAGCACATGCAGTTATATAAACATGGATGTGACAGAGTAACAAATGCATGATAGTCATATTAACGTGTAGCTTAGCATTGGCAACTTCTGTACCAGGCTAGTATGCTAATCTAGCATTTGCAGCTATATATACACCCTCTAATATTACTGTGTGCTCACATGTGACTCCTGTTCATGTTGCAGCAAGGCCCAACAGGTCAGCCGTAAGGTCCATGGACTTACAACAGTGCGGACCTTGTGTGTGTATGGTGCACACATACGGAGAGATCTGTCTGTGTCAGATATATTAGCATCTGTACAAGTGCATAGAGCAAGGGACATACTGCAACTGTTTGTGAAGGGTGGACATATGTATATGTTGGTGAAGGTAGTTATGTGCATATTTCTATGTAGGTTGTAGTATGTGGCTAACAAGACAGCATACAGTGCTAGTATATGACATGTGGTGGTTAAACTCTGTGGGTATGATTTGTCAGGTTTGCAGTGTTGCAGCCAGTGAGGCCTGATAAAGCTACATGGGCTGAGAACACCTTCAATGCATTCCGCATAACACTGTGCAATATTATTACATAATTGTATACCTCACAACCTTCACATAATTGATATTCCCACCATGAAAGGTGGACTGTATATGTGCATGTATGTATATCTATATGTACACCAATGGATGTTTATATGTATGTGTATATATCTATCTATATATATATATATATATATATATATATATATATATATATATATATATATATATATAGAGAGAGAGAGAGAGAGACAGGGTCATATTTACTGTGACAGATGCCTGGTGACAAAGCCATGGACTCAAGCTCAATGTTGAAATTGCATTGGCATCCCTTCTGGCAAAAACTCTGTACCCATGAACTACCACATAGGTGGTAGTCTACTTAACACCGAAAGTGTGATAAGAGACCATGGGACACAGGTGTACAGTTGTCTCCCCCTTGATAATCACAGTGCCACTCTAGTCACGTGGCACACCTCATCACAAAAGGTGTGTCATCCAAGGAAATATAGGTCAGTGTTCCCCTCTACACATCACTCATAAAACCCATTATAGAGTACAATGCCCCATGTGGTATGTACCTCACAAGACATCTACAGCAACTGGAAAGGCCACAGACATACCTCACAAAGAGTAATACCAGCCTCAAACAGATGCCCTATGCAGACCATCTCACAAAACCACAGCTAGACTGTGTTGCATACCGCCAACCCAGAGATGACCTCTGCCTAACATACAAAGCTATGTCAAACCCAGAGCTGTTGGACAAGATCCACGTAAACAGATCACAATCCCTAAAAGCTACATGCTCTAGGGACCTAAACCTTGTCACCTCAATAAACAGAACATGCTGGGGGGGATAGATTCCTATCTCAGAGACATCCCATACTCTGGAACAAACTACCTATCAATAGCAAACAAAGCTCCTCATTAGCAGTTGTCATGAATAATCCTGATGATTGGATGGGAGATAGGAAATACACCCCGGGAATCACCTCTGTGGCTCTGCTTGACAGGGGCAAATGAAATTAAATTACATGTGTGTCAAAGGCCAGGGTAGCATATGGCTAGGCTTCTATAGGCCCTAGGGCCAATAGCCTATTACCTACCTACCTATGAACCAATACACACCCACATGTACTTGTTGCAATAATTGCTATGTGAGGTTGACTGAGTGTGATAGTGAATGTGTTGGTGAATGTGTCAAAGTTCTGTATATGTGTGATAGCTTAGTGGGAAACTGTTTCTGTCATGGTATTTTGTGTCCTAGCTGTGATCCCAGCAAAAGATGTGTATGCTATTGCTAGGCAGAAAAAGCAGTATGGCATATGGTATGACGTAGTCCCTTGGTGTCGACTGGGGTGTCTCATTGCAGGCTAAAGCAGTACATGTATGCTTATTGATTGGTACTACTGGTGAATCCAACTCCCGTATGAACTGTAGTACTACCTGAAGCTCTAGGCCTAAACAGCACAGTATAGTGTATGTCCACATTGCATGGAACCACTGTTTTGTGTCTTCCCTGTAATCCTCACAGATTACATACCTCAGGCATAAGGTTTTGTAAGTACTGACACACAGTACTGTATGGTACACAGGTAAAGCTCATCTGGGTTGCCATACCTGTGTGTCTTGTATTGGTTCATAGGTTCCTAGGTTCATACTAGGCTATCTGCTCTAGGGCATTTATAAGCCTAGCCAGAATGTCTTTGGCTTTCGCCACCCATTTTAAATATATTTTGCTATGCCCTTTTTCGAGGTTAGTATACTGTGCCTCTGTCTAACAGTGACACAGAAGTGATACCCGGGGTAAACCTACAATCTCCAATCCACTCATCAAGATTCCTCTTGAAGAGAGTCAATGAGGGACTCTGCCTAACCTGGACTGGGATTTTATTCCAGAGTGAAGGGAGCCTCTGGGTTATGAATCTGTCCCTCCAGCATGTCCTATTTATTTCATTGCTGAGGTTCAAGTCTCTCGAGCGCGTAGCTCGATGGGATTTGGATTTTCTGAGGTGCAGCATGTCCATTAATTCCGGGTTCGACATGGCTTTATACATCAGGCACAGATCGCCTAGTATGCCACTGAGTAGAGCTGGAGTTTCTTTAACTGGGCAGCATATGGCATCTGTTTGAGCCCTTTGATCCTCTTGGTGAGGTACTTTTGGGGTCTTTCCAGTTGCTGCAGGTGTCTGGTAAGGTACATCCCAAAAGGGACATTGTACTCAATTATGGGCCTCATGAGGGATGAGTAAAGAGGCACAATGACCTCCCCTGATCTAGATGTGAATCCCTTCATGATTAGGTGGGCTATATAAAATGTTTTTCTAACCACTTTGGCTACGTGATTGTCAAATGAGAGATTGCTATCAACTACGTCCCTAATTACTTCTTTTGTACTTAATGGATTACCACCTATGTGGTAATCTGTGGGCACTTTGTTTTTGCCAAAGGGGATGACTATACACTTTTTGGCATTTAGCTTGAGGCCATGGCTCTGGCACCAGTTGTCTGTTTCTATGAGGCCCTTTTGGAGGATGCTTGTGTCGGCTGGAGAGTCGATTATGGCAACCAGTTTGCAGTCATCTGCAAACTTGGTCAGCCACAGTCCTTCCATGTTGGCCTGTACCTCCGAGAAATATATACCGAACAAGAGAGGTCCCAGGACTAAGCCTTGTGGGACACCACTTGTAACTGGTTTGGAGTCTGACATGGCTCCAGCAATTCTAACCATGTGGGTTCTGTCCTTCAGCCAGTTTGCAATCCATCTAGTGACATAGGGGTTTATATTTAAGCTGGTGAGCTTATCTATAATGCCCAGTGGGTATTGTATCAAAGGCTTTTGCGAGGTCCAGGTAGGCTGTGTGGACCACCTTCCCCTCGTCAATGGCCTTGGTGACTGTTTCAAAGAAATCAACCAGTTTTAAGAGGCAGGATCTGCCCTTAACAAAGCCGAACTGGGTAGGATCCAGTGTCTGTAGGTCCCCAATATCTTTATTTATGAGGTCCATGATGATCCTTTCCATAGCTTTGCAGACCAAGCTAGTCAGGCTTATGGGGTGATAGTTTCCAGGATCCGTTGAGGCACCACCTTTATGGAGAGGGACCACTGTTGCTGTACGCCACTCTTTGGGCACATATCCTGTAGTAAGGCTGAGATTGAACAGTAGTTTTATGTTTGGGTTTAGCTCTTCTTGGAGTTCATGTAGGACGCAGCCCAGGACACTGTCTGGTCCCATTGATGCTGTGTTTTCTGCTTTGGAGAGGGTGGCTCTTACCTGAGCATCTGAGATGTCAGGGGGGCAGCACTCTGCAGGGAAAGATATTTGCCCTTTTGGTGGGGAGGGGGGGTTGCGCTGAACCTGTCAGCTAGGATGTTGGCAATGTCTGTGGGTTCAGTGTATTTTTTGTCATTTTGGACTAATTCTGAGCATATCTGGGAATTACCACCCAGGTTCCTAACATAACTAAAGAAAGCCTTGTGATTATCCTTAGTGTCCTGTGCAATTTTTCTCTCGAAGCTGGCCTTAGACAATTTTATGAGTGCCCGTAGTTTTTTGCTAATACTGATCAGTAATGCCTTCCCTTTTTGGGATTTTGCTCTATCATTTAGTAGCTTCCTCCTTCTATTGTATAGTTTGTTTATGGCTGGGGTCCACCAGACAGGACGTCTGCCTTTGGAGGATTGGGTCTTGGTTTTATTTGGGATCGCATGATCCATGCTTTCCTGAAGGTGTTCATAGAATGCGTTTATAAAGGATTATGCGGTCTGGGCCATATTATCCACAGGCCTGAGGGCTTTGAAGGATTCCACCTCGGTTTTGAGGAGTGTGAAATTTGCTTTAGAGAAGTTTTTCACTGTGGTTTTCTGGGCAGAGGGTGGGGTCGGGATGTGAATATCCAGTGAGATTAGTTTATGGTCTGATCTTAACAGTGAGGGATACACTTCTGGTCTGGAGCATAGAGTCCCCATGTTGGTGATGATCAGGTCCAGTATGTTTTCTCCTCTTGTGGGAGTGGTAACAAGTTGTTCCATAGCATTTGAGTTTATAAATTCTAGGAACCTTTGGGCTAAGGTGTTGGAGCTAGAGTAATGCTCCCAGTCTATGCTTGGGTAGTTGAAGTCGCCCAATATAATGGTGTTTGGAGAGACCTTCATATTTTCCAGTGTTCTCAGGAAGGCCGAGTGGGGTTCCTGGGTTTGGGAGGGTGGTCTGTAGCAGGCTATAAACTGGAAGGCAGTTTTACCCACTGTTAGTTGCACATGGATAGTCTCTGATGCTTCGTGCTTTGCCACCAACCTGGAGGTGTGGGTATCTTTGATGAATATCGATACTCCCCCTCCTTTTGTGGTTCGGTCCAAGTTTTGGGGCCAAAAAGCATGGTATGAGGTATAACCTGGTAGTGCTGGGGTGCTCTCGGGAGCCCTGAACCAGGTTTATGTTACTACACAGATATCAATGTTATCCATGCTAAGGAGAGTTTCGAGTGCATGCATCTTGAGGCTTAGACTTCTGGCATTGAGTAGCATTACTCTTAGTTTTTTATCCCTTGTGATACCTATGCAGGTGGGTTTGTCTTTTGAGCCTTGCCTAAAAAAGGCACTATGGGGGTAGCAAGAGCCTTTGCCAATATCCGAAAGCCCAGGGGTGACTGGTGCAATCCGTCCCTAGCGAAGCATTGTGGCTTGTCGAGCATATCATCCCAAGCTGACAGGCATTGGATCCCCTTTGAATGACACCAGTACTTAAGCCAATTGTTGAAATTGATCATCTTGTCTTCATATTGTGGCATCATTCTTGGTGAGGGTAAAATGCTACTCAAGGTCAGGGTCATACCAGCCTGGGCTACATGCTCAGAGAGCTCCTTTATGTCTCTTTTCATGTAGTCCAGGGAGGTACGTCTCTGGTCATTCACACCAGCATGGACAATGACTGAGTCATATTTGTACTTGCCTTGGAGTGACCTGAGTGCTTGTGTTATGTGGCGGATCCTAGCGCCCGACAGGCTGCTCACCGTGACCCTCTCCTTGTTCAGCCTTGTGAGCGGGACGTCAGTGTGCCTGATGATAGAGTCACCTATTACAAGTGTATCAGGTGTGTTGTTTAGTCTTAAGGGCTGTGACTGTTTGGCACACTGGCTTTGTGAGATATGTGTTGCACGTGTTTTGTTTTGGGGTAGCGGTTGCTTGGGTGTCTGCTTTGGAGGTCTCTGCTGCTTAGGCAAATCTTTATTTAGAGCCTCCGAGTATGTTTTTTGTGTGATTATGTGTTTGGTTTGCTGTCGTGGTAGGTCTATGTGAGACTGGAATTGCAGTGAGTGTGGTTTCCTTCTCCTCCTGACTGGTTATGCCAGTACTGAGTTGAGAGAGCTTAGCTTCCAGTTTGGCTATATGGTTGCATCTCTCACATGTGCTGGAATTTGTTGGGAGGAGGAGAGGGTTGTCTGTGTACATGAGGCAGTTGTAACATTGCCTCAAGATTCCCAGATTCACCAGCTGGACCGGAGAGGAGATTGACAACTGACCTTTGGACATGTTAGAATAATATTGGGAATTCCTTAATAATTGAAAACAAGGGCCAGTGGGGAGTGAGGGTGTAGTGCTTTTAATTTTTAGTGCTGACTTATATAATTGCTTTAGTGAGCAAGTGCCAGGTAACTTAAATGCAATGTGTTACAGGTAACTTAAATGCATAAACGACAATCAGTAACTTTCTTTCAAGTGAAACAAGGAAATAAGTACAGTAAGCAATGCAGACATCACTAGTGATCCACAGAAGTGCTGAGAAGCCACGTATTAGGTGGAATTAGCGTTCCAGGGAAATAACAAGCAAACAAACAACAAGCATATAAACAAAGCTAGATTCAGCAGGCCTGGATCTAGTCTATGCTACAGCAAACAAGGTGTACCAATTTCAGTAAGATACAGTTCAAATATTCAGGCACTATAAACCTTTAACCAGAAATTCCCAGCTCAGAAGGGCAGAGTCCAGCCTCTTCTCCCACAAGAGTGCAGACCACGAACCTTCTTAATGTAAAATAACTGGCCTGAATCCCAAGTGCTTAAACCAGAACTAATACACTTTAAGAATAACAGACACTGGGCTCTCAATCAGCAGTTCCCATCTTAGAAGGATGAAAGCTACCTGTCCTGCCATCACAGTGCATGCCACAAACCTTCCTAATGTAAAACAACTGGTCTGAAGCCCAAGTGCTTAATCCAAAAGACTTAGAATGATAGCTACACTGTAATCAAGTTACTACCAAGCAGTAATAAATACAATTGAATACTTTAGAGAATGCCTGGATTAGTGCTCAAGTTACACAAACAAAGCTAGATCCAGCAGGCATGAATCCAGTTTATGCCACAGCAAACAAGGCGCACCAACTTCAGTAAGAAGCAGATCAGATATGCATGCACTATAAGCCTTTGACCAGAAATTCCCAGCTCAGAAGGGCAGAGTCCAGCATCTCCTCCCACAAGAGTGCAGACCATGAACCCTCTTAATGTAAAATAACTGGCCTGAAAGCCCAAGTGCTTAAACCAGAATTAATACACTTTTAGAATAGCAGACACTGAGCCCTCAGTCAGCAGTTCCCAACCTAGAAGGATGTGAGCTACCTGTTCTGCCACTACAGTGCAGACCACAAACCCTCTCAGTGCATAACAACTGGTCCGAAGCCCAAGTGTTAAAACCAAAAGGCTTAGAATGAGTTACACCAAGCAGTAATAAATACAACTGAGTACTTTTAAGATGATGCAAAAGTAAAATAAAGTAGGTAGAAACACAAGTACAGTAAAAGCAGATGAATTTTTTTTTTTTTTCTGAACCAGTGCTGAGATGAAAGAAACAGATTTGCGTGCTGAAATTAGAAAACTGGCTAGTTATAAGAAAAAAAAAAACTAAGGTAGAAGGCTTCCTTCCAACACAGAAGGGCTTGGGGGCTCAGAAGCCTACAAATAGTCTATACCACTTAACAGGAAAGGCAGGAAACAAGCTTAATTTTTTTTTCTGTTTCCCAGATGCTCTCTTTCTACACAGTAGGAGTGCCTGAAATCAGAATATGATCTCACTGCACTCAGTTGAGTGAGCAAATGAGATGGGCCCAGAAGGAGTATCCAAACACAAATTTACAAGAGGGGCGGGCAGTTTCAAGGCCACTAAGATTAACACCAAAACAAAAACAGGGAGGGTGGGTGGAACTAACTGAAGAGCAGAGTCAAAACTTCCAGTTCAGTTAATATTCCTGCAACACACAGTTAAAATCAATTTAAATACTGTATTTTTTTTAAAAAAGTGCAGATAAAGGTACTTAAATTCTCTTATACGTCCAGTTGAATACAGCAAGTTCTTAGCCGGCCAAAGCTGAGGTTTTTAAGCAGAAAATATTTCACACTGTACCACTTAAATAGGCAAGGACAGGAAATCAAAGAATGTGGCTACCCCCACACCTGTAATTACTAGCAAATAACAAAATTCAGCAAACACTGACTAACTTCCAGTTCAGTTAATATTCCTGCAACAGAGTCAAAATCAATTTAAATACTGTATTTTTTCAAAAAAAGGGCAGATAAAGGTACTTAAATTCTCTTATACGTCCAGTTGAATACAGCAAGTTCTTAGCCAGCCAAAGCTGAGGTTTTTAAGCAGAAAATATTTCACACAGTACCACTTAAATAGGCAAGGACAGGAAATCAAAGAATGTGGCTACCCCCACACCTGTAATTACTAGCAAATAACAAAATTCAGCAAACACTGACTAACTTCCAGTTCAGTTAATATTCCTGCAACAGAGTCAAAATCAATTTAAATACTGTATTTTTTTGAAAGAAAAGTGCAGATGAAGGTACTTAAATTCTCTTATACGTCCAGTTAAATACAGCAAGTTCTTAGCCGGCCAAAGCTGAGGATTTTAAGCAGAAAATATTTCACACTGTACCACTTAAATAGGCAAGGACAGGAAATCAAAGAATGTGGCTACCCCCACACCTGTAATTACTAGCAAATAACAAAATTCAGCAAACACTGACTAACTTCCAGTTCAGTTAATATTCCTGCAACACAGTCAAAATCAATTTAAATACTGTATTTTTTTAAAAAAAAAGTGCAGATAAAGGTACTTAAATTCTCTTATACGTCCAGTTGAATACAGCAAGTTCTTAGCCGGCCAAAGCTGAGGTTTTTAACCATATAAGTATGTATGTCTGATGTGTGTGTGGGTATGCCTGTACCATGCCCTCGGTCATATGTGTGTTACAGGATATAAGTGCGTATCTAGCAACATGTATAGTCTAGTACAGAAGCATGCCACCTTTATTAATGAATGTGCACATATGTTAGGCAGGGGTTTGCCATCAACGACTAGTGTGGTATACTGGTAATACTGTAACTGGACTTTACAATCATTGCAATGGATGACATATTTCTTTATGCATTAGCTTGATATATACCTCCTGTGGCCAGGTGGTGCATTGTGTCGCATACAGTGTGCCATGTACTGTTGTATAGTCTTACACACTGGTTTCTCTTTGTTGCTGTGCAGAACATGGTTTGATATATAGAGCATGCCAGACACTAGCAGGCAGTTGTGAATTGAGCACTGATATGTGGTATTGAAAGTGTGTATCCTCTGACAGCCAATAAGTTGCTATATATGGCGGTTAATTGATATCTGTACTTTAGAATGTTAAGTGTGCCACATGACTTGCTCACACATATTGTTTTATTGTCTTTCAGGGTCATGGCCCACCATCGTAACCCTACCTATAGCCTAGCAGAGGAAGAACAAATAACAACCAGCCTAGTTCAGCACTACACCCTGCTGTTCTCAAGAACCAGCCAGGACCAGCATGAGCGGACTGCACTCTGGCAAGATGTTGTCTGTCGGGTAAATGACATAGGCATGCATAACTAGACATATGAGCAGGTACACCATCACTGCAATGATTTACTTAGACATGTCCGGCAGCATGCATCTGATGTCTGTAGACAACAGCTTGCCACAGGTGGTGGGGTAGCCATCCACCCCCCCCCCACCAGCATGGTGGAGCTGCTCCTGAGCCTGGTGGCTCCTGGCCAACAACAACAAACATGTATCATCATGGAGGCTGGAGCCACCCAGCAAGCTGATACAGAGCGTGCAGGTAACATGGCATATCTGTAGACTACTGTTACCTCTATTGGTAGATCATGCATATATGAGATGTGTGCTGTGTAGTTAGAAGATGTGGAGCCTGGAGATGTGCAATATTGATAATTTGGAATATAATCTGTAGGCCTGTGACTGTCAACCATTTTACTACTGTAAGATTGCAAACACACAGTAGCAATGCCACAGTTGTTGCCACTGACAAACTGTCTCATATCCTTGTAGGTCCCTCTGGTGTGACACCAAAGCAGCAGACCCATGCTGTTGAGTGTGTTCTACATTTAATATTGCAAATTAAATGTGCATGTCATAGGTGAGGTGTAGACCATGTACACGTAACACACCTATGCATAATGCATGCTGTGCATGTGTGCTGTGAGACTATGCACATCTCAGTAACATGAGTAGTTGCCTCAAACACATGCAATACACAGAGCATCCCACACAATTGTTGCAACACTGTAGTGGACATTGGATAGGCAGAGTTGATACACTTGCACACAACATACACAACTTTGCCATACTCAGTACACGTTAACATGCTACACATGGCGTATTCAGACACCCGCTGTAAGGTCACACTCCAGAATCCCAAATGTCATCCACACAGCACACATAATATACCTGAGGGTTAGAGGCCTATCATGGGGCTGTGCGACACTCTGCAACACATAACACATTCATTTTAGGCAACGCTCCCTATTGGGCACCTTACAAACCCATGTAACAACTTGCTGTGAAATGGTGAATGTAGCCATGGTACTGCAGATCAGGTAGAGCATGCTAGGTGCCAGTCTGGCACACATTAGTAGCCTTGAGTAACCACATGATGCTGCATGATGATGGCTCATGGTACTACACCCCATCCAGTTACAGTAACCACAGTACTACACATAGCATTCATTGCTATGCACCTCAATGTTGTGTGTGTGAAAACATATGCACCTATACACAATATGCATAGCAATCACCATTTGTACAAAGTGACACATATATGTCTTGTAATGGGTATGTGTGATGTTTAATATTGCAGTTGTGTTGTAGCATGCCATGCCATGGCTGGCACTGGCATGTCCACAATATGTCCTACACTCACCATAACTACTGTACAATGGCTATGTTGAGCAATGGTATTCCATCAGGTATACATGCACCACTCATCCTGTGTATATACATAGCATGCATGTGCTAAACCTGTGTCCACAATTATCTGCTAAAGACACAGATGCTCTAATCAGAAAGGGATATCTATGTGACACACAGATACACATCCAGCCATGGTATGTATACCTGTGAGTGATGGTGCACAGGACATTGCAGAGCTTTTAATACTTGCACAGCAATGTTGTGTCCATGTACACATTGCATTCCAGGGTGAGGCCAATCACTGAACAACAACACACATGCATCAAAGCCATGTATACTGTTATTAGCAAGGGCTGTCTACACTCACACGGCATGCTGTTGAGAAACACACGTTCTGCATGCTGACACGTGTGATATGACTCTTTGGATTGTGATACTGTACCCCACCATCAACCGCTATTGAGTATGTTCTGGATTGCTGGTGGTGTGTGTGTGTGTGTGTGTGTGTGTGTGTGTGTGTGTGTGTGTGTGTGTGTGTGTGTGTGTGTGTGTGTGCGTCTGCTTTAGTGAGGAGTGTATTTGTGTGCATGTGTGCATGTGTGCATGTGTGCATTTGTTCATGTGTGCATGTGTGCATGTATTCATGTGTTCATGTGTTCATGTGTTCATGTGTGCATGTGTTCATGTGTGCATGTGTGCATGTGTTCCGACATCATGTACAGGTCGTAAAGTGTGTTTCCTGTCTTCATCTCACAGGTGCTGAGTTTGGGCTGGTTCACTGCAGCAGGGAACCTGATGTCACTGAGCCAAATAGTGATAATGAGGATAGGTGTGTTGAGGCACAGGCGTGTTTGCCAGGGTCTGTCATTGGGCCACCAATCAACAGTACACAAGTGTCCTCTCCATCCATGCACACAGTCATTCTGCCAATACATCCATCATCAATGCCCTTAGCTGAGGGACAGTGTACAGTCGGCATTGGCCAGGACAGTGTGGTATCTATGGCACATGCATCCCGACACAGCAGCCATACCCAGATGTATGGAAGGGTACCACAGAGGCAGGTGTCCAGGGGTTCTCATCGGAGCACTGCTGCTCATCATGCCCCTTGCAGATGTGCCACAGGTCTTACAACCTCATGCATGTTCCAGGCTGTCATGGAGGCACAGGCATGTATGGAACAGTACATCAGACAGGGACTAAGGGCACAGAGGGCACATACCGCTGTAACTGACAGTATCCGTGACCTAGCAGGTGCCATCCATAATTACACTGAGGTCACTGATAGACGTTGGGGTGAGACATTAGATGTCCTCCGCAATGTCATGACCATGTGTCAGGACAGTGCGGGACAGTTGAGACATTGATGTGGACATATGCCAGCAACATCAGCAGCTGTCAGTTGCCACAGATGTCCCTCAAGTCACAGCCACTCCCATAGTGCCAGTATCAGCCCCATCAATGTTGGGGGTGGGCTGTCCATAGACCATCCTAGAAGACCACGTGCATGTGGCTCTGGACAGTTCCAGCAGGGATCTGGTTCCAGTGTATATCCTTCTACCTCTGAGGATAGTACCCAGTCTGGCTTAGTACCTGATTTATTTATTTATTTATTTATTTGCTGTTGTTTAACCAGGATAGTCCATTAGGCCCAAAGAACCCATTTTCAATGGAGTCCTGGGGAGAAAAGCTCGAAATACAGATTATACAAAGATTATGTTACACAATACATAAAATACAAATATTAATTTCAATACATAGATTACATAGAGAAAAACATAAGTATCAAACAAAACAAGTAATAGAGGCGAAATATTAAAAGAAATAGTATTGTTTTTTTTTTTTTTTTAATTACTTGGTACAAGTGAGGAGTTGAATGGTGGAAGCAAGCATGAATTTGCTAGCTGGGAATGGAAAAAGAAAGAGGAGTAGTGGTGGAAGTAGGGTAGGTTATGAAGGATGTGAGCAGGAGCATTCCCATGAGGATGTTAGATGAGAGTGTAGTAATTTTTTAAAGTGTGGGAGGATAGCAATTATACGGATGGATGGGGAAAGGGATTTCAATTGGCGTGCTAGTGAGAAGGACAGGAGGTGTTGTCCTGGAGCGTGTATGGGTTTATAGACCTCTATGAGGTTTTGATTGTTAGATCTTAGAAGTCTTTGTGTTTGATGCATTTTAAAGGTAGTTGAAAGAGAGGGACAGAGTGCTGGCTGGAAGATGAGTTTATGTGCATAGGTGAGTTGAGTGTAGGAGAGGTAGTGGGGTAGCTCTAGCCAGTTGTGTTTTTGGAGAGGATCACAGTGATGGGTAGATGATTTGCTGCTGGTTGCAAATCTGACTCTTTTATTGTAGCAAGATGATAGTTTGGATTTCAGAGAAGATTGTAGGTTTGTTAGAAGAGGGGCACCATAGAGGAGGGAGGGAAGGAGAAATGTGGTAGAGAGGGTAATTTTAGTAGCAGAGGTGAGGAACCGATGGTGGCGGTAGAGCATGCCTAGTTTTTGATGGTTTTTTTTTTATATTTAGGAGTAGATGGGAGTTGAATTTCAGCTTGTCATCACTTTGAATCCCGAGTAGTTTGGCTTCAGATACCAGCTTGAGACCTGTATTGTTCTGGCTGGTGATGGAGAATACATTTCTGTCAAAGTTATTAGTTTTGGAGGGGAGAATATCATAAGCTTGGTTTTAGCAGCATTGAGTGCAAGGTGGTTCTCTTTCATCCATTATTCTGTGGTGGAGAAGGCATCTTGAGTTAGTTTTAAGAGAGTTGGGATGGATGGGGCAGCACAGATGATAGTGGAGTCATCAGCATATTGAATAATATTTGCAAGGGGGATAGAGCGGAAAAAGTCATTAATGAAAATATTGAAGAGGAGGGGGCCCAGAATAGAACCTTGTGGGACACCTGTGGGTGTGTCAAGGAAGGAGGAGGTGGCTTTTTTCCACTTGACAGCTTGTTGCCGATTGGAGAGATAGCTAGTAAACCAACAGAGGGAAGAGGGAGAAAGGTTTAGGTTAGAAAGCTTAGTAAGAAGGAGGTTATGAGAGATAGTATCGAAAGCTTTAGAGAGCTCGAGGAGGATGGTCGATACAATGAGGCCAGAGTCCTTAGCTTTGTTCACAGTTTCAAGGAAGGATAGGAGGGCAGTCATAGTACTATGATGGGGTCGGAATCCATGCTGTGTAGGAGTTAGTAGATTGTTAAGCAGAAGATGTGGAAGGAGTTGAAGATGGATACATTTCTCCAGGAGTTTTGAAATGGCAGAAAGGATGGCGATAGGATGGAAGTTGGAAATATTAGTATTGGTTCCACCTTTGTGCAGGGGAATGATGTAGGCTTTTTTCCAGATTAGAGGAACAAAATTTTCTTGGATTGAGCGGTTAATTAGGATACTGACAGGGAGGGCAATGGCTTCAGCAGCTATACTAAGGTAGTATGAGGGAATGTTATCAGGGGCGTTGGTGCATGGTTTTAGTTTCTGCAGGAGTTTTTTTATGGTGGATGTAGGAATAGGTTTGATGAGGAAAGGTGGAGTTGTGGAATGAGTGGGGGAAGGTGGGGGAGGAGAAGTATGAGGTGATGTGGGAGAAGTTAGAGATGAAAGAGCTTGAGGAGTAGTGGGAGAAGTTGTACAGGAAGATACCTGAGAGGAAATGCAGGTTGGAGGAGTATTGTTGTTTGAAAAAGAGCTGGTGAGTTTGGAAATAGAGTCTATGAAGAAAGAGTTAAATTGGGTTGCAAGATCAGTATCATCAGTGTTTGGGCAAGGGATTGGGTTTCCTGTGTTCCCGGGTTTTAAAAGGGTAGTTATGCCTTTCCAGAACTTCTGATGGTTGGTTTTGAAATTGCTTTGAAGTCGGGTGAAGTAGTTACAACGGTCTGCAGAGATAAGTTTTTTAACTGAGTTACGAAGGGTTTTGTATTCGTTGAGGGAAGAAGTAGTTTTGTTCTTTTGATATTGTGTCCAGGCTTTGTCTCTAGGTCACATGGTGGTTAGGGTGTTTATACTTAACAAGGGTGTCGATTGCCTTTTTATTCTTTTGGTTTTTAATGGGGCATGAGTATCTAGAAGGTTGAGGAAGGTGGTATTAAAGTGAGTGATAGCATTTTCAAGGGGAAGAGTCTTTAAGGGGTACCAGTTCAATGAATTTAGTGCAGCTGAGAAAGCTTCAGGGTTGAATCTCCTATGGCATCGGGTAGTGATGTAATTATGGTTGACTTGTAAGGGAGAAGGGAGACGTCTTGCGTAAATGGGGAGGTGGTCGTTGAGGGAGTCAGGTATTGCTCCATTATCTGGGTAGTAGTGGGGGTGGGAGACTAGAATCCAGTCTAGGATGTTGCCACTGGAAAAGTCTTTGCTTGGTCTAGTTATGGTATTGATGAGTTGGGAGTAGTTATATAGGTTGATGTTAAGGGAGTGTTAGGGGGATTGAATGGAGGACCAGTTAATATTGGTATCTTCCAAGATTATGGTTTCATTGCTGATGTTGGCTGAAAGCCAAGAGAGGATTTCTTCTAGTACTAGGATATTGTCTCCTGGGGGAATGAACAGTGAGGCAATGCAGATATATTTATGTTTGTTTAGCTGATACTGCCAGAAATGGTGATCTGTAAAGCCTGGCAGGTACAGTCTGTGGTTGTCCCACAAATCCCCGTATATGGCAGTCACATGGTGGAACTGTGTGCATGCAGACACACATGCACATAAACCAGACACCTAGAGCTAACACATACCCGCACACATTACATCAACATTGGCCCATAGCAGTACTCTTGGCCCTCACACACACACACACACACACACACACACACACACACACACACACACACACACACACACACACACACACACACACACACGCACATGCACACACACACATACATGTCGATTGTATGGCTCACTGAAGGCCTCTGGCAAACCAACAACACACCCTGTGCATATGGTGAAACCTGTGCCACCTCCTGTCATCTTTAACATTGATGCAGGAACAGGCTACAATTGTGCTAATGCACAGGGTGACTTTATAGCAGTATAGCAATGTTAGCATGTTGTCAGCAGTAGTGTAATGATACCCTTGAAGATGTAGCTGAGCAGGCATGATGCATTAAAGCTATGATTGTCAATGTAGTATTGTTTACACCAGTGTTAGTTCCAATAGTGTATTGTCTGCCCACATGCCACTTGGCTGATGTGTGTAGTATTGGCAGCATGTGTTAGAGAGTGGACAGTATGTGTGGGATGTGTGTAGCACAGATTTGCAGGTGTACATCTGTGAACATGGTGGAGGTGCACTGTCTGCATGTAAGTGCATAGTGGACACATGAGCAGGGTGACATGCCCTGAATTACACAGTAACACTCCATAGTTTCTATTGGTGGCCAGTATGCATTGTATTACACACATGTTGGAACTTGAGTACACATGTGTGTATGACATGGTTTGACACTGTGCTGTGAGTAATACTGTTACTATCTGTCATTGTTTTGCATTCTGGTAGTACACATAACCTCAACAGCCTGACCATAAACAATCGTTAGATGATGTCTTGACAACTGGCACACAGATGTAGGACACACAGTAACATTTGGATCCTTCAGGTACTATACTATGCCAGTAACCAGTGGTATTCACCTGCACCCATTCCTGAGACCACTCCTGTTTGGCATATAGCTCTCTTAGGTACAAGCAATCACAGTAGGGATATGTCCGTCCACATCTGGAAATGCATACTGTGGCCTATAATGCATTCTCCAGATGACAAACACATCCTCCACAAGGGTATCATACAGACAGATATCTGTTGTCAAACCCATACTGTAAAGCTATAAGCCAATCAAAGCATAGTCATCCACCTTTACGAAACATAGTATCCCCACAGTACCACATAGGTAGTAGCCACCAACATGTTGAACAGGTACCGATGTGTACATGCAGCCAAGTGTTACGTCATCTCTCCTTTGGTAATCATATTTCCAAAGGTATTTTGAAATCCCTCGGTGGATCACATAAGCAATAAGGGGCCTGCATGCATATCCACAAAGGTTGTTGTACACCTATAATGAATAGCCATCATTGACAGACTTTGCTGCGTTTGAACAGGTCTGAAATATACCTCAGCCATAAACCCTCACTCACACAATTCAATAGAAACCATAATGAGTGTGTGTGATACGGATGACCTAGGCCAGGGATCACTGCAGTGGCTGGCCTTGTCACAAGCATACAGATGTGCCCTAAAGTCTGGAAAGTGACAGCACACTCTGGCAAAGATGACAGATGTGTTCATGGAGAAAGCAGGGTTCCCACCTATGAAATAATTGAGGTCACATGTACGTATATGTATTTGCCACACAGCTACCTGACATGTGCAATGCACATACTGTTGTCATACAGTAATAAAAGCAAAACCCACAACACATTGACCAGTAGTGTCACACACTTAGAGCACACACACACCAAGTGCAGGATTCAAACCCCTACCTACCTACTTTACGATAATAGAGCAGTACACATTAACACAATGTGCTATACACATTACTGGATGTTTTCCTTTCCACAGGTATATTTGTAGGATGGTGACATCATCAGACTTGACAAAGATAAGTATATCACTTTTAAGGTGTTTTACTACTCTCCAAAAATGGTTGCTCCTCTCCAAGGAGATCACACACAAACACAATTGTCAAGTGCAGGATTCAAACCCCTACCTAACTACTTCATGATACTAGAAGAGTACATATTAACACGACTCACTACACACATTACTTGGAAGTTGCTTTTCCACAGGTATATTTGTAGGATGGTGTCATCATCAGACTTGACAAAGATAAGTATACCACTTCTAAGGTGCTTTACTACTCTCCAGAAAGGATGCTCTTCTTCAAAGAGATCACACACAAGCAGACACAGTTCTCAAGTGCAGGATTCAAACCCCTACCTTACTACTTCATGATACTAGAGGAGTACGCATTAACATGACACGCAATACACATTACTGGGAGTTCTTTTTTCCACAGGTATATTTGTAGGATGGTGACATCATCAGACTAGACAAAGTGGGTTACATTAGGTGGGCTACATAAAAGGAATGTCTAAACACTTTGGCCATATGATCATCAAAGGAGAATTTATTATCTACCTGTTTTCCCAGGGCCATAATGACTTTCTCCGTACATACTGGATTATCACTTATGTGGTCATTTGTGTGCACTTTGTTTTATCCAAAGGGGATGACTATGCATTATTTCTCATTCTGCTTGAGGGCATTGTTTTGACACCACTTATCTGTCTCTGTAAGACCCTTGATGTCTGTGTCAGCCATAGAGTCAATTATGGACCACAGTTAGCAGCCATCTACAAACCTGTTCAGCCATACTCCTCCCATGCTTGCCTGTACCTCTGAGCAGTATCTACTGAACAGGTGGGGTCCCATGACCAAGACCTGTGGGATGCCATTTGTGACTGGTTTAGAGTTGAACATGGCACCCACAACTCTGAACATGTATGTTTGATCTGTGAGCCACTTGGCCACCCATCCTGTGACATAGTTGTTAATGTTCAAGCTGGTAAGCTTGTCCATGATGACAGAGTGGGGAATGGTGTAGAAAGTCCTTAGTGAGGTCCAGGTGGGCTGTGTGGACTACTTTTACCTCCATCTATGTCCTTGGTAACTGTTTCAAATATGTCAACTAGGTTTAGGAGGTAGGATCTGCCTTTAACAAGGCCACGTTGGGTAGAGTCCAGTGGCTGGAAGTCCCTAATGTCTCAGTTTATGGGTTCCATGATAATTTTCTCCATAGCTTTGCAGACCAGGCTGAGTAGACCTATAGACCAATGGTTTCTAAGTTCTGTTGTGGCACCCCCTTTGTGGAGCTGGATGATTGTTGGTGTATGCCATTTTTTGGGTACATAGCCTGTGGTACGATTGAGTCTGGACAGTGAATGTAGGTGAGGGTGTAGTTCCTTTTGGGGCTGGTGTAAGATGCAGCCTGGGAACCATCCAGTCCCATTGATGCTGTGTTCATAGCTTTGGAGAGGGCTGTCTTTACCTGCATGTCCATGAAGTCTGTGGCTCTGCATTCTTCTGGGATGGACACAGGCCCTTTTATAGGTTCATAGGTTCATAGGTTCATACTAGGCTATCTGCCCTAGGGCATTTATAAGCCTAGCCAGAGTTGTGTGGCTTTCACCACCCCTTAGGTTGAAGAATACTATACCCATTAGTTTGCCATGCCTCTGTCCAGCAGTGATACAGAGATGATCCCCGGGGTAAACCTACGCTCTCCCATCCACTAGTCAAGATTCCTCTTGAACAGAGCCAGCGAGGTGCTCTGTCTCACATGAACCGGGATTCTGTTCCACAGCATAGGGAGTCGCTGGGTGATGAATCTGTCCCTCCAGCACATCCTATTTATATCCGTGTTGAGGTTTAAGTCTCTTGCTCTTGTGGCTCTGGTGGATTTGGATTTTCTGAGGTGGAGCATGTCCATTAATTCCGGGTTGGACATGGCCTTGTATGTCAGGCACAGGTCACCTCTGAGCAGACGGTATGCGACTGAATAGACCTGGAGTTTCTTCAGTCGGGCAGCATATGGCATATTTTTGAGCCCTTTATCCTTTTGGTGAGGAACTTTTGGGGTCTTTCCAATTGCTGCAGGTGTCGGGTAAGATACATTCCGAATGGGGCATTGTACTCAATCATTGGTCTGATAAGTGAAGAGTACAGGGGAACAATGACCTCCCTTGATCTGGATGTGAATCCCTTCATAATCAGGTGGGCAATGTAGAAGGTCCTCCTAACCACTTTGGCAATGTGAGTGTCAAAAGAAAGGTTACTGTTAACTTGGGTCCCCAGGTCCCTGATAACCTATTCTGTGCTTAATGGATTGCCACCTATGTGGTAACTTGGGGTTACCTTGTTTTTACCAAAGGGTATGGCTATACATTTTTTGGCGTTTAGCTTAAGGCCATGGCTCTGGCACCAGTTATCCGTTTCTATGAGACCTCTCTGAAGGATATCTGTGTCTGATGGATTTTCAACTATAGCTCCCAGTTTGCAGTCATCTGCAAACTTTGTCAGCCACAAATTGTGGGGGTGATGTGGGGGAGTTTGCACTGAACTTGTCCCCCAGGATATGGGCAACGTAAGTTGGTTCAGTATATTTCTTGCCATTTTTCAGTAGCTGACAGCATATTTGGAAGTTGCCACTTACATGTTTGGTATAGCTAATGAAGGCTTTGTGGTTGTTATTCTTACATTCCTTGGCAATTTGTCTTTAGAAACTGGCCTTGGATTATTTTATGAGAGATCATTGCTTCTCCCTATTAATGATCAGTGATGCCTTTCCTTTTGTGAAGTTTGCTCTATCCTGTGTTCATTTCCTCCTTCTGTTGTCTAGCTTATTTATGGGCGATGACTACCAGATTGGTTTCTTATTTTTGGAGGAGTGCATGTTGGTTTTATTTGGGATGTCTCAATCCATGCATCCCTGTAGATGCTCATAGGATGCACTTGTAAATGATTTGGCAGATTGTATAGCATTATCCTATAGCAATGGGGCTTTGGAACTTTCCACTTTGATCTTGGGAAGTGTGCAGTTTGCTTTTGAAAATGTCTTCACAGTGGTTTCTTTGACTGGGGGGGATGTGGATGTCCAGTGTGATTACTTTATGATCTGATATTACCAGCGAGTGGTTTATCTCTGTTGTGGAACACTGGTACCTCATGTTGGTGATGATCAGGTCCAGTATGTTGTCACCTCTAGTGGGCATGGTGACCAGCTGTTCCAGGGTGTTAGAGTTTTTAAACTCTAGGAAACATTGGGCAAAGGATGTTGTACATGAGTAATTCTCCCACTCAATGTTTGGGTAGTTGTAATCTCCTCATATAATGGTGTTTGATAGGACCTTTATATTTTCCACTGTTCTCAGGAATACTGAGTGAGGTTCCTGAGACAAGGTAGGTGATCTGTTGCAGGCTACAGTCTGATAAGCAGCTTTGCCCAATGTTAGTTGCACTTACATGGTCTCCAAGTCCTCATGCTGTACCACTATCCTGAAGGTGTGGGCATCCATAAGGTAAATGGATGCACCCGTTCCTTTTGTATTTCACTCGTGGTTTTGGGTCCGAAGATCAGAGTGATTGTGAGTGGTTTGGTGGAGCATGTCCAACAGCTCTGTGTTTGACATAACTTTGTATGTTAGGCAGAGATCACCTCTGAGTAGGCGATATGCGAGGGAGTACGGCTGGAACATTTTGAGATGGTCTGTGTATGGCATGTATTTCAGGCCACTAATGCTCTTTGTGAGGTATTGCTGCAGGCTTTCCAGTTGTTGTAGTTGTCTTGTGAGGTACATAGCAAAAGGGGCGTTGTACTCTTTTGTGGTTCTAGTGAGTGATGAGAAGAGGGGAACAATGTCCTCTTCTTTTCTGCATGAGACACCTTTTTTGATGAGGTGTGCCACATAGGAGGATTTCCTGACTACTGTGGGGATGTGATTATCACAGTTGTGTCCACTGTCCACATGTGACCCAAGGTCTCTTGTCACACTTTCAGTATTAAGTATACTACCGCCTATGTTGTAGTTCATGGCTACAGAGTTTTTTAACAAAGGGGATGACTATGCACTTTTTGGCATTGAGCTTGAGCCCATGGCTTTGAAAACAGCCATCTGTCTCAGTGAGGCCCTTTTGTAGGATGTCCACATCTTTAGTGTTTACAATTATGGCTCCTAGTTTGCAGTCATCTGGAAACTTCAGTAGCCACAGACCTTCTATGTTAAAGTTTACTTCAGGGAAGTAGATACTAAACAGGACAAGACCCAGGACTGGACCCTGTGGTACTGCACTCGTCACTGGTCCAAAGTCATACTTAGAGTCTGCTACTTTCACAGTGTATGTTCTGTGTAAGACAGTTGGCAACCCATCTTGTGACATAGCAATTTATACTTAGTTTAGTGGGTTTATCTATATTTCCAGAGTGTGGGATGGTGTTGTAAGCCGTGGCAAGATCTACATAGGCTGTGCGAACCACCTTACCCTTGTCTACAGTTCTGGTGACTGCTTCAATGTCATCTATGAGGTTTAGGAGACATGATCTGCATTTTACAAACCCAACATGGTTGTGGTCCAGGATTTGGGGATTACCAATGTATTTTTTTTAAGTTGTATGATAATACATTCCATGGCCTTGAAGAGCAGGCTCATCAGGCTAATGGGGGGCTAGTTCCTGGGGTCCATGGTGTCTCCACCCTTGTGTAGTGGGATAATCATTGCTGTGCACCATTCAGCAGGCACAAAGACTGAGGTGAGGATATGACTGAACATTGTACGTCGGTGTGGTGCCTGTTCATTCTGTGGTTTGTGTAGAGCGCAGCCTGGGAAGTTATCTGGTCCTATGGCTGCTGTGATACTGGCTTTGGAGATTGTTTTTTACCTGTGCAGCTGTGATGACAGCAACTTTGCAGTCTTCCATTATAGAGATGTGCTCTTTCATGGGTGAGAGGGGGGTAAAGTTAACATTGATCCTATCTGCCAGGATGTTGGAAATATCAGTTGTGTCTGTATATTTAGTGCCATTGAGCTGTAACGCAGAACAGATCTGAGTGTTGCCATGACATGGACCTATCTGTTGGGCAGAGATCTCCTGAGTAGACAGTATGCGACAGAGTACAGATTGAGTTAAATTCAGTCTTGTTGCGTGGGGCAACTGTTTGAGGCCAGTAATCCTCTTGTTGAGGTACTTCAGTGGTCTTTCCAGCTGCTGAAGGTGCCTAGTCAGATTCATTGCAAGTGTGTTGTGGTACTCTCTGATGGGTCTGATGACTGATGAGTAGAGGGAACCTCCTTTGACCTACATGCACAGACCTTGGCAGTTTGTGGGAACACATAGCATGATTTTCTGACTACTTTGTGAATGTGTATCTGGAAGTAGAGATGACTATCCACATTTGTCCATAGATCCCTTATTATCACCTCTGTATTTAGCAGTGAGCATGCCCAGTATGACCTTTCAGTATGTTGTTGCCTGACATTTGCTTCATTTATTTGTGTGTGAGCATGCCCAGTATGACCTTTCAGTGTGATGCTGAATGAAATCCACTACATTTGTTGAAGTGTGTGAGCACGCCCGGTATAGACATTTATACTATATGTGTGTGGAAAATCAAGTTGTATTTTTACAGCAGGGCTCACCTTTGTGTCATAAATCAACAGGGACCATGCTGTGCCTGCAGGGCTTCCATGAGACACTTTGCATAGACTTATCAACATTTCTACATACAGAGGGGACAGCTATTCTTTGTACATTTCTACCCGGGGGCACACCTGATTATTACTGTGGGTGTACATAGGATGAGGGTTTCACCTGACACTTATACACATTTTCTAGGCCTGCACTGCTATGTAAGGTACACCATTTCAGTCTGTACTGTTGCCTATCATACTGGCTTGAGGCATGCTACTGTACTACAGATCTTAGCATCCAATGTCACGTATATTAGATTGCAACTTCATAGCCTCCCCAATCCACATCACACTGCCTGGCCTGCTGTTCTCCATCTGCATAGGCCTGTTGGGGAGGTTACCAATATGCCTCTTTAGGGGCATGATACAGCATTTCTTTGAGTTTGCATTAGTGTACAATTGTCCTGCTGTGTCTGCCAGTGAAATGCTGTCATGGCTTAGTGGTTTAGTACTTTGACTATAGTACACAGTGTCCTGGGTTCGAGCCCTGTCACTGCTTTTTATTTTCATGCTGGGCAGACCAGACTGCTTAAGGAACAGTAAAGCAAATTTGAACATGTTTACCTGACTTTGCTCAACTTTGCCAGACCTTGCCCAACATTGCTCAACGTTGCCCGTAGCACGGGCAATTTTGTTTACATATACTAAATAGTGGTAAAATCTGCTTAGCACTGCTTTATATTGCTTAAATATGGCAATCATGCCTCAGGTGGTGCTGCAGGGCTTCCTATGTCGGATGCACATAGTACACTCCCTATACATGTTTGAAAACAGATAGCGTCAAGTTAGGCATCCCTTTTATTTTATGTGCGAGTCTGAGAGAGGTATCATTTCCAGGGTTCCTTCTGAGCCAGTGTATGTGCTATGCGTTGCCTCTTTGCCAAGGCTAAGGCATACTGGGCATGCCTCCTTCTGCCTACTGGGGCAGGCTCAGGTTGTTCCTCCTCCGAGTCACACTGTGCCTGTGCAGGCCTTGGCAGTGGTGGGGGGCTGTTTGGCCCTGCCCCATGCTGTTCCTGCTGCAGCTGCTGTCACAGGATCATATTGTGTAGCAAGGGACATACAATGACAATTTGGGTACATGTAGTTGATGAGTACTGCAAGGCTCCACCAGATGTGTCCAGGCACCGGAACCGTGTCTTGAGCATCCCAAACACACGCTCGATTACATTTCATGTTTGTGCGTGTGCCTCATTATGGAGTTCTTGTTCAGGTGTGTGTGCATTTCCGATGGGTGTCATCAGCCATGGCTCCAGTGCGTATCCAGCATCCCCCACTAGGTGACTGTCAGGGATGTCCCCATTGGCATATGTCTGGTACAGCTGCATCAGATGCCAGATATGGGAATCGTGGTAGCTTCCACGGCAGCCAGCACACACATTCAGTATTTTGCCCTGGGCATCGCACACAACCTGGCAGTTGATGGAGTGGAAGCCCTTGCAGTTGATGTAGGCCCTACCCTGCTCACCGGCTGCTGCTTTGATGTGTATGTGCATGCAGTCAATTGCACCCACTACCTCAGGGTATTCCGCTATTTGCTGGAAGAGACACAGATTGCTGGCCAATGCCTCACGGGAATTGGGGAAATATACATGATCACCGACATGTGCTGACATGACATTCAGGAACTGGTGCAGTGCCCTGGATGCTGATGCCTGTGAAATCCCCATCATATCACCAGTTGGTCTCTGGAGGGTACTGGTTGCTAGTATTCCTAGGCCAACACATACCTTGGTTTCCACTGGGATGGGTTCCCCTCTGTTGGTTCTGTGTGTGAGGCATGGCTTGCACAGCTCAACAATTTGCTGCAGGAGGTCTCTGTCCACTCTATAGTGCTCCACTATCTCCAGCTCATGTAGCCCCTGGTAGGTTACCCTGGGTCTGTACACTCTTCTCCGTCTCCTCACTGTGGGTTGCTCAGCAGCATTCACAATGGCACCACTCTCAGCATCTTGCACATGTTGCCTTATAATAGCAATGGCAGCCCCTAACATTTTTTGTCTGAGTTAAGCTTTTTAAGTTTTCACTCTCTTTGTATACTGCAGTGTTGCAGTGTTTCTGAGAAAAACATGGGGAAATGTTGTTTGCAGAGTTTTAAGTGCTGGGCTGGGCTAGTGTACTGCCTGTGTAATTGGCTGATTCTGATTTGTTTCACCTGATAGCTCTGCTAGTAACCCTTGGTTAACTTCCTACTACTTCTTTTACTTCCTTTTCCCTTTCTGTTTCCACAGGGGGCAGCGCCACACAAACAAGTGCATGCACGCACACACAAGTACACACAGGCTTATACATCTTTAGGTGGGAGCATATCCACGCACACAGGCTTAGACAGGCTTAGACAGGCTTAGATGGGTGCATACGCGCACACACAGACTTAGACAGGTTTATGGTGTAAGCACATTTGCAAGAAATTTTTGTGATATCCACGGCATACACCTTTGCTTGCTTGGTTTCACTTAGGACAACTGTAGACATGCCTCTTCCACTCCTGAGTAACTCACAGCAAACACAAGCCACTCTTCTCCAATAAGCTTACAGTCTTTCATACATACTCCCTCATGATGTCACCTATCTTCTACTCTACTACTCCCCAACTCCTACACTTACACTCTAGGGATATGGCTCACATGCCAGGGAAAATTGGGATTCACTATCCTTATCCTCATTTGCATAGGATTGCCTACTAATGCTTGGTTACATTTCTCAAACTGAGCTTCCCCCCTTAGCAACCACTACTCAGTAGTCATGTTGTCTTCAGCCTGCCATTCACCTGCATGGCAGAATAATATTTTTAATAAAATGCCTATTTTTTGGCTTTTTTTTAAATTTTCTGGTTTTTAGAGCGCTGCACGTTTGCGCGGCGCTGCTTTACAATTAAACATCGGAGATCGAGGAAAAAAATTTAGAGTTTTATTAATTTTCAGCAGATAAAAATGCCATTTATATTTGGCCATTGGCATGCTTCCTCAACTGGATGCATCCTTTATTTGGAGCTGTCATAGCTCCGTTTTGCTATGTGCAGAACGGTACTCCGTTACCAATGGAGTACATTTCTGCAAATAACACTACTCTTACTCGGACAGGTTAGTGTTTCCTGGATCACAAATTTACCTCATTTGCATAGCTTTCAGCAGCAAATGAGGTAATTTGCATGACATAACACTGTCCGTGCAAGAGTAGTTTTAGGAGCTCTCATGCACGTCCCTGCCTGGCTGTTGCTGGATCGCTCAGCAGACATATTGGCTGTCTGCCCGCTTACACTACTCTTAGACTCCGTGCAAGCCTTCGTGAATCTGGCCCAATGTCTTTGTATAATGGCACATTACTGTTCTTCTGCAGCTGGTGGTATACTGCTTCCTTGTGTTGATGTACTGTGCATGTGTATGGGACTTGCATTCTCACGCATACCCCGTACATCGATGCTTTGAAACAGAAACAATGGAGAAACAAAAGTCTCTGTTGCTCCATTTTTGTTTTCTTTTTTCTTATTTTTTTTTTTTATTAAAAAAAAACTTTAGGGTAGTTTAGGAGTAGGAGGGAGACAGGATGAAAGGAATAGAAGGGATATCAGGTACATGTGTTTCATTTTAAATAACATACCTGATTTCTCTAGTATTTTGTTCAAGCTGCCTCTCTGGTATGTCCAGAGTCAGGGCTAAAGATTTTATTTTTATTTTTTAAAAAATAAAAATAAAATTTAAACAATATACCAATGGAAAGAAGTCCGGGTGACTGGACCTTTTTCTGTTGGTATATTGTGGGATTTACAACGAGCACTCTGGTTGGGCTGGCCAATCAGTGTGCATATTTTTGAATATTAATGTGGAATCTTTGTATAATTAGAGATATAACACAATGGGGTATGTGAGTTTGTTGTTTTCTCCACTGTTGGGTGATCTTTGGATTGGCCTATATAATTAACAGAGGGTTGGGGTATGCAAAATGGCTAGCCATTACATTTTTCAATGTTTTTTAATGTTGTTGTTTGGTTGTTTGTTTGTTTGTTTCAGATTACATGGTTTAGGAGTATTGAAAGATAGCCTAAGGGAGATTACACATTTCAATACAGACCCTACCAGGTATGAATTTATTTGGTTTTGTTTACTGAGAATATTTGACTGGGTATATTGCCCATTTTCAGTAGAAGCACAAGGAGAAAAGATGCAAGAAATAATAGGTGTAAAGTATGACACATTTAACACTAGCTTTAATCATAGGTGTACAACAAATGAAAGTTTTTAAAATGCAATAAAAAGGAAATACCTCCTGTAGATATCAGGTGTAATAAGTTCTATGAAATGGCATTGGTACACAATACAGAACATCAGGGATTTAGGAAATTTTCAGCATAAATGTAACAACTTCACTAAACAGTAGTGAGTATCAAAAATTTGGGGACTAAAGTAATGCAATATGCATCTATATTTATGCTGATGCTTAAACAGATAAACGGGCAATAACTCCTGTCAGGGTGGATAAGGGGTTACACACACACACACACACACACACACACACACACAGGCACAGAGAGGGAAAAAGGCTTAAGCACACTGACAGAAGAACCACATCAATGCACACAGCACAGAAAAAATCATGTACACAGATGCACTGACACACACACACACACACACACACACACACACACACACACACACACACACACACACACACACACACACACACACACACACACACACACACACACACACACAGATGTCCCCAACAATTACAGCCAATTTTCTTGAATGAATAAATCTCAAATGTCTCAATGAGGTCAATTGAAAGCCAAAAAAATGTATACAGTACATGGTATCGCAGTCCACCCTCCCCATGTCACTGAAGTATCCCTGGTTTTGTAGAATGCCTCTGATAATTGCTGGTAAATCACTGAAGATTACAGCCAATTAGAAGAGCTGAACATTAATGTTTCATACTTTTAATGTTCAGATAAAGTGTGCTGAAGGAAAATCTCTTCTGCCCTGAATTTCTGAGCAAAGAATTTGAGAGTTATGCACTCTCCCTTTCAGTCAGTTACTCTCTCTCTCTCTCTCTCTCTCACAAACACATAACACACATGAATTACATTTCCTTTTTTCCACCACAGTAAATGTGGTCTTTATAGCTACTGATAGCGAGGGGAAAGTAAAGCTCCAGGTCCTTGTAACTGCTCCTGCAGTTTCTTTTTTTTTTACTTATAACTCATTTATTTGTTTTTAAATTTTCACTCACTAAATAGCAAATTGAGTTAGCTCATGCATCAAACAAGCAGTAATATTTCCCAGACATTGCCCATGCTGGATGGCATTATTTTACTTAAATAATGGGCTATCTGTTAAATTGTTTTATATTTTTTAATATATATTTTTTATAGTTTTAGTGTAAAAGGCTAGAATGGAATTGTAGCTCATTAATACATTGATCCATGGAAACAGTAACACATCAAAGATTCACTTTAATTTATTCTGTCACAATTGCTTGCTGACATGTAACAGTGCTGACATCTGTCATGGGATCGATGGCAGAATCTTTGCAAACCCCAAGGAATTTTCTCTGGTTTTGCCAAAGGCAGCTAACATTTATCAGTGTTCAGTAATGACCAGCTACACTGCCCAGTGCAAAAGGTTGCACAGCGTATAACCACAGAAAAATGTTCTTTTTTTTTAATATGCCTTTTTTTGGGCATATCTCTGTTGTACTGATTTATTTTTGTCCATATTAAAGATCAGAAATAGGATGATAGTACAGATGAAAAGGGGGGACAAGCAGTGTAGAAAACACACGGTGTGTAATTCCGGAATGATCAGGATGAAGGTGGGATAGAACCATGACTCTCAACTTCTTAACTAAATAATCTTGGTGGTGGCATATTTAAGGGCATTTTGGGAATGAATTCATTAGTATTTGGTTAAAATATGACACCTATCTATAATGACAAGTTGAAGCCAGTAATTTTGGTCTATTAGCACACTGATTTTCTGAAACTGATTGATATAAATAGGAAGTTTTTTTTTTTTGTAGGACAGGTCCCAATTTGTTTTCTTTACCTTGACAGGAGAAAGTCAGTATTGAAAGTTAGAGATGTAAGAGGTAGGTTAGAGGGGAAGGTTAGATAGCAGGGAAATAGAGACATGACTAGCAGGGTGTGGGGTAACACTAAAGGAGAAGGAACAAAATGGTGAAGGAGATATCAGACAAACAGAGGACATAAGAAAGTAAATAGTGGACTGAATAACATACCATGAGTGGTTTTAGCCACAAAAAGGAGGGGGGCACCAGGTCTAGGATAGCACTTTGTGCTCAGAGTTGTATTTTCTACCAGCTTTCACTCAATGGGAAACTGCTGCCCTCCATGGAAACTGCTAACACTGGATACTGCCTCTGGGACTAGATGAAGCACTGGGCAGGGAAATGGCTGATGTGGACACTGAACTTACTGTCCAATATTTCTCAAAAACCTCTGCATCTCCTGATGTGTGGCATGGTTGTTACAATTACTGGCACTGCTCCTGATGGGTACCATTGTACCATTCTCCAGGGTAGTTCTACCTGACATAGGTGATACAGTTAGGGATGAAGGTGTGGAGGCAACTGTAGCAGGCTGTAACCCAGATGACCAGTGTGACCTTGGAGGTGGTGGTGCTACTGCTACCTATGGAGGGATAACAGGCCATTCTGGTTTGGACATTCCAGGTGTCTGTGTTGCTGCATTTATTAGTAACTGAAATGGAAACATAAAATAAATAAATAAATAAAATTGTTTTTAAAGAGAAAGGATGGCAAGAAAGTTGGTGAAGGAAGAGACACATACAAAGAATGAAAATTGAATCTTAATTCATAATACAGTAAAGGACAATAATAAATGGAAGCAGTATACATTATTTTTTGCGGGGGGGGGGGGGGGCTGCAGCCATGTTAATAATCTTATTCCACATAAACTGAATATGACAATCCACTTTTACACCTTTACATTGGATGACATGGACAAGCAATCTAAAATGGCACAGTCATACTTCGTCCAGTTAGGTAAACCAGTAATGACAAATGTTCTCCTGTATATATCTTACATACTGTCACTTTTAATTGCTGCCACTGTCTCAAGACAAACAGAAAAAAATAACATCACCTATACTTAACCCATCTCTTTCTCTCTCTCTCTCTCTTAGGTACTCCAGTCTCTCACTGTGCATCTCCCTGTTCCTCTCAATTTGTACAGAAGCTGGGAATGAAGAAAAAGCATTACGAAGAAGTGTTTGGTGTGGTGCCATGATCTGGCAGGGTGTTATCATAGTATATGGTAGGATACTTGCAGTGCTGAGGTGGTGTCTGCACTCCCAGGTCAACCTCCCATTGGCCAAGGAATGTAGGCCTGCATTGCTTCAGGTCACAATAATTGTAATGGCCCTGTTTCCCCATGGGTTGGATGTCTGTAGCATGAGTGACTGCCATGGCCAAACTATTCCTGGTAACAGCCTTGTACTCAGAGCCAGTGTAGTCCTACAGGAGCCTGCAACAGCAATATTTCAAAAGAATGTCCAAAAAATGTTGGATTACTCCACACATAATTTGCGTGCTCTGAAAGGAGCAGTATCTTCTAGTTTGTCAACGGTAGGTACCTCTCCTTCAAAAATGTCAGGAAAGTGACAGTGAACTTGTGCTCAGAGCAGATTTTGCATTTCCCATGCTTCAAGCTATGACAAGCACAGAGGAGAATCACATTTGCATGATGGATGGCCAAACAAATATCATCATATAGGTACTGTAATATTTAGTTCCATTAGCACATTAAGGTATGAAACATGGCAGTCAGCCTTCCCTCTTTTTGCAGCTGAAAATAAATGCTCTGCAGTGGCTATCAGCTGAGGATGATTAATTGTGGCACAGCAACTGTATTTAACTTGACATATTTAGTTTCCAGTACGTGCACAACACTTACCACAGATGCTCAGACATTTGCACTACATCATGTATAACTTTATATGACGTTTATCATGTGTTCTTATCAAGAAAATGTAGGTATTAAAAAACACTGATTATATAAGCCCTAGAAAGTGTAATCATTGCGGCCAGTGGGTGGGGGTGGGGTTACGGATCTGCACAAAATAAGCTCAAAAGGATTCCTGTGTTGTAATAGTGATACAGAATAAGTCTTTGAGACTGAATGCTGTGAAAACACTTATAGTTACATAGTAAGTGTCTGTTTACATAAGGTAAGTGTTATGTTTTACACTGCTTATTTGTACAAAGGTACCTTTTTGTGTGCTGTGTACTGTAAGACCTAAAGCTGCTGTCATATTTTAAATGCATGTGCTGATATTTTGAGCACTGTTCTCTGAAGGGTACATTTGACTTTGTAGCATACAGGTACCTTACAATAACACTGTAACAGAGTGAAAGGTGCAACATTAAAAAGTGTTTTGTGGTTTAAACCTGATATTAAAATAAAATATTTTTGGAAATGGTTTGACTTCTGTACATGCATTTGGTACTTTACCTTCTAGGTTAATTGCAGTCATCTGTTTTGGGGTGAAGGAAATTGTGGGTAGTACACATGTAATGTCTCCCACTGAGATACTTGGTTGTTGAATGCAGGAATATTAGTGTCAGGCCTGCATAAAAGTGCAGAAGATGGACTAGTAGTATGACTATTATGTAGGGCCACAGCTGTTGTTTTCAGTGTTTTCCATACCAGCATAGGTTTGCCTAAGATACCAGCAGAGAATATCACATCCATCCACCAGTCAAGGCTCACAGAACCTGGGATTGAGGTGGTACTGGAGCCCCTCCAACTTCATGGTAGATGGCTCTTTGCAGTGCTCTTCTGTGTCCATATGTGGTTGGAAGCTGTGAGCAATGTCAATGCTGTGGGGAGCCAGGGCTGTAGCAGATATGTTACATGCTGCCACCCCCAAAGTAGAGGCCATTGCACAGGAATGGAGGGTGATGGCTTGTTGGCTGCCCTCAGATCGACAACTTATCAAGACAGATGAGTTAATATCCTCACTTAAAACTGGGACCTCCTTCATGGAGTTCCACTGTGCACTGATGGATGTTGGGGACAAACTGAAAAGGCTACAGAAATTGTCTACTGTTAATGCACCAGGTATGAAATCATTCTGTAAGTATATGACCTTAATTGCACCTGTTACATTACAGTTTAATTTACCTCTCCCTTGTTTCTTATAGGTATTTCTGGCATCTAGGTGCAATATATATCTGCACAAGGTATGGGCAATGTTATGACTATGTGTCATATCTGTATATCTGTGAGGCTGTCAGTTAAATTTTAGTTGTGGAGATGAGCCCTACTTATAATGGATATATTTTGTTTTGGTATATTCACAGGAGAATCATTTTCTGGAACCAGCACAGTAGAAATCTCTTGTCTAACACTGGAGGATCTTTAGCTTCTGATAATGATGGCAGGGATCACATGGCACAGTCAGTGCATGCAGAGTGAATATTGGAAACAGGGAGTGTGTCTGTCTCCCATATCACTTCCTCAGAGTATGGTTGCAGTATCTATGCATATGCATATCCAGGATACACTACCATCTCAGAGCTGACAGGTTAATGGGAACACAGAGGATTGGGGTAGTGTGGCTGTCCCTGTTAGAGAGTTGTATAAATCAGCTTCTAGTCATCAATGACAGTTGAGTTCAGCCAGCAGGTTGGTATGGGTGTTTGACAGAGAGTTCTTGCACTTTCTGAGGTTTTGTGTCATTAGCTGCCACCCAAAGTATGTGCAGGGTCATTGTGGAAGCACAGACTAATCCCACTAGAGTCTTCGCAGAGGTGATAATGATGAACCCAGTTGTGCATGCTGACATTAAGGAGCGAATGAACCATATATGTGATTTGTTAGATAGATTGAATGAGACATTGGAATGTGCAGAGTCTACCATGAAATGTTTGATAGGGCAAGGGGACATCCTCACCACCAGTCATGGTCTATATCATTGGATGTTAGCCAACCTGGCCATGAATGAGCAGGATCCTGCTACCACAGTGCTAGCACTTCTACATCAACATAAATTGTGGATGTGTTTATACCCAGAAGAGAGTAAATCTGTGATTGTGGGCATGGTTGTGCCTGCACATTCTCTAGCAGACATCGTTCATGATCAGGTAGCACACTGATATCAAGCCAAGATCATGTGACAGCCAGTGCAATCCCTGGCAGATCTAACTCATGGAAGAAACATCCAAGGAAAGCTGAACCGTCTGTAATGCATGGTTCAGTCCTATCTAATAGGCCCCCTCAGCCAAGTGCTGCACCATGTGCTGAGGCCGTGTCCCAACAGTCACAACCCCCCCCCCCCCACACACACACACAAATATGAACACAGCTACCAACATATCCACACTAGCAGTGTCCCTGTCCATTCATAACATTATTCGTCATCTCACAGTTCTGACATTTCACCTACAAGCAATTGCTATTTTAATTTATTTATTTTATTTATTTATTTAACATTTGTTAACCGGGAAAGTCTAACTTGGAATGAAGCCAATTTTCAGCAGAGGCCTAGGGAGAAATGCTCCAGACGCATGTCTTTATAATGTGGGAGGAAACCGGAGCAACCAGAGGAAACCCACACAAACGCAGGGAGGACATGCAGACTCCACAAAGAAGGCACCCCAGCTGAGAATCGAACCAGAGAACCTCTTGCTGTGAGGCGACAGCACTATCGCTGCACCACTGCGCTGTCCAATTAATACACCACCTCACTACCACTCATACACTTCCTTGTGAAATTTTTGCATTCCTATACTCGCCTCCTCAACTTTGCATATGAAACTGTGCCCTGTTCTGCATACATTGCTTCTTTGGTAGCCCATATCTGATTCACAGCACAGCCATCTTATGCAGGGGTAAGCAAAATCTATTGTGTTGTATGCAGTATTTGTACTGTTGTGTATCTTCTTAGATGCTGTGTACTTAGGTAGTCACTTACCAACCTGTCCAACTGATAAAAAGTGTGTCCTGCAGTATGTGCAGTAATGCTTGAGTTGCCTCTGTCTGATGCACAGCATGGCAAGGCCATGCATGGGTAAGCACAGTCTGATACTTGTGTAGGCATCATTTTTACTGTATGTATCTGCTTGCTAGCTTTTGCATAGTTATGCTGCAAAGCTATGTGCAGTCTACTGCCTCACTGCATAGTGACATGGCATACTATGCCAATATCATTTGGTTATGGTCACCCCTGTTTTTGTCTCCTCCTCTGCCTCTTCATCGAGTCTGCTGCCTGTGGTACTGGGGACTGTAATCCCTACATTGGTTCTCTCTGCTGTAACTGTTTTCTGAGAATAATATTATGTAACAGCACATGCATTTAAGTATTTTGCACATGCTGTGGGTCATACAACAGGGCACCACCAGAAATATCTAAGCAGCAAAACTGTGACTTCAGGAACCCAAACATGTGCTCTATGATGTTTCTGGTTTTATATAGGACATGGTTGGAAACTTGGTCTTTTGATAGGTGATATGAGCAGGTGTTCCATGGCATATCCAGCATCACCCACCAGAAGTCCCTGCTGATAGTCTCCCCTTGCGAACAGTTGATAGAATTCATATGTATGTCATATGTGAAAGTCATGGAAACTGGGTTGCCTGCTCACACATTTTAGATGATACCATGAATTACAGATCAGGTGAATATTGATGGAGTGATACCATTTATAGTTCATGTACCTACTTCCCGATTCACTAGGTTAAGCTTTTATTTCAATATGGGTATAGTCAATGGTTCCCAGAACATCAGAGAGACATGCTGTAACAAAGACATCCTGCATGGTATTTATTTCCACTTGGGTATGTGGCAGAGTATTCTGAAAGCAGATGTTTGTGATACTTCCACTATGTCCCCTATGTGTTGCTAAAAAGTCTTGTAGCACGTATGTGTAAACCAACGCATATCTTAGTATCAACTGAGCTGAGTGCTCTAAGACTCCCACATGCCTTCAGATAAGGCCAACCCATATACAATGTTTTACATGGCGGCCCTGTCCACTCAGTAATGGTGTACTATCTCTTTGTTATGGAGAGCATGAAATGTTAAACCCTATCTGAAACCCTTTGCCACTACCAGCATCACTCACAATCAGCTGTGGTACCACCTATGACAGCCTCCTGCAAATACAAGTTTACAGTAACTTCAGGAAACAACATTGTTCAGTATTTTACATTACTTGAATGCAAGCATCTGTTCATGTGCAAATTTAAAATAGACACAACATCACTACTCAAAGTTTAAACATTTCTGAATCACTCTGCCATGTTTTTTTTTTTTTTTTTTTGCCTCATTAACATAAACAATGCTTTGTTGTGTGGTCATTAGCATATGACATTTTTTGCCATGTTATTTTTGCTGGCCACATTGTGTAGCTATGTTTCCCAAATTATACTCACCTTGCTTGTGCCTGCTCATTGCACAAATGTGCCTTAAAGTTTTATAAATCCAGCCCATTGTTTCTTTACATAAAAAAATAAAACAAATAGAAAATCAGCTTGCCATGCCACTTTTCAAAGCAGCCACAGCTGTGCTGTCCTACACCTAGTCCTGTGTTGGCCGTGGACCTCCCATTGAGCTGTGGTCAATAGGCAGCCAACTGAATTACCTGTGCTATAACCTGACACTGTGAATAAACGCTCTGTTTATTACATGCACAGATTGCCATGAATCCTGTCAATATCTAACTTAAATAATTGAAGATCATTGTCACACTTTAATCATGATACACATTTAAGAGTCAGTGCAGGATGTTTCTGCCTGAATATTCTTGCATGTAGTATGTTAAATTATTCGCAAGAGAAATTAAAAAAAAAATAAAATATAAAAGTAAAACTACTACTACAAACCAATGTGAAACATGCAAATCAATGAATTTCCCATATATCATTTGTCAGATGTTTTTCTTGGTTGCTTTATTTCTTACATAACATGCCATCATACCTTTACGGCTTTAGATTATATATTTATTGTTGCTACTAAAGTAATGAACGGTGTTATCATTCTCATAAGTCTGCGCTTCAGTCTTCATTACTCTAAGGACTTTGACATAGTAGATCAGACTTCTGTTTTTCAACAGTGTTAGACTGCCCTTATTAAATTCCTAACTCAAATGATTTACTCTTTAGCAGTCTTTTTCATTGCTGTCTTTACATGAAGGCATATTGATGATCAGATAATATAGTGCAGCTGTAATAAAGTATTGCAAGAACTCTTTATTAATTCACATTAAATATGACACTAAGATCAACAACATTTTCAGAACAGCTGTTTCCTCCTCCATACAATTGCATTTAGGTGACATTATTCTTAACCTATGACAGAATAAACCATACTTCCCTGAGTTTTGAATGATAGCAATTTGATGGCAGCCGTGTTCAGCAAGCTTCAGATAATTACAACCTTCTGCTGAAGATACTAGAAAACATAAGCTGAGTTTTCCATGAAGAGAAAATAAAACATCACTTTATTTTTGATTAGCATGGTATAAGATCATTTCAATGTCATTCAAGTTGAAAGAGCCATTGTAACATCTCAGCAGTACAGTAATCCTTATAATGCATGTATAAAAGTAATAAACAAAACTCAGCTTTCTTGCAATCCTATAGTGCTATTAACAATAAGTTATTGATGCATATTGGTATCCTTTTTCTGTCAAATTATTTATGTTACTTGCCATCTCGTCTGTTAACTTGGTAACTGCCTTCCTTATTTCATTAACCCTGGTCTGTTGCAATGTGATTAGGTGATAAGGAGACAATAACAGGAGAAGAAACAGACACATGCAAACAGACACATGTTTATGCAATTAAAAATATGTAGTCATTCCTCTCAACTATACAGATTTTTGCAGTCTGTCCAGATTTTTGTCTTGTATTTTTGGTCTGTTTCTCATCTAATTGTGGTTTTCTGGGAAATCAGTGACAAATCATTGAGGGTGGAAGTTAGAAAATAATGACAGTCATTGAAGGTTCAGACTTCATACCCTTCAGAAAATTCATGCTAATGCAAAACTTGTTGTTCTGTCTACTTTCTGAATTTTTAAGAGCGATATTTAAAGAGTGTCCCTATATTTTGGCCTTAGTCCCACCATCATTTTATGGCTTTGTTCAAATATCTTGGTCTAAGAGGTTGAGAGGTATGTATGTAGTACTTTCCACAGTCTATAGAAAGTTACATTCTCATCAGCTAGAGAGTTCTTTTCCTTGTGTATTTATAAGTTTTAACTATAACAGGCTGCTATACTGCAGTGTCCAGGTCTGCCAAAATATTGCTATATATATATTTTTTTTTAACTGGGCTTGATACTGGAAGCTTAAGTTTGACAAAGTCCAGTTGAACTGAAACTTGTTTCTTAAGTACAGTACACTGACACATTATAGACTTCTAGACTGTCATACTGTAGATTGTTTTATCAACCTCAATGTCTTAACAAAAAAAAAATGCTTTCCTCATGCTAGGTAACTCTTGTATCTAACGTCGCCAGTAAACATGTATAATCATGTTTTACAATGTCCCTAGATGGAATATTTCTCTCTCTTTTTTTTCCTCATTCTTTTTTCTCCATCCAGTGTTTACCATCAGCTTACCTCTCTTGGACCTACTGATGAGAGCTGTACAGCCCATGCAGTCCTTGGAATAAGGCTCTATTGAACTGGGATTCAGACCATCATTTATGCAGATGGAAATAATTTCTCTCTTTTTGTCCGTAAGCTAACATAGGAACAATGATAGGTAAGTTATCACAGAGACATTAAGAGGCCTAGACATACACACCTTTTCAATACAAACCACAAAAAGCTCACGCAGATAAATATTAGCTTGGTAAATAATGCAACATACTAGATAAAATGGCTCTAGTAACTACATAAGAAATTTATTAAAAACAGAAAGAAAGAAAGATACAAGCTTTCTTTAGCATGAGTCATATACACCTTTAAGTAGATACACTTAAAAGTTTTCACCATCCTTTACAAGTATTTTTTAATAGTGCCCACTTACCAATCAGCCAGAGCCATACATGATAAGCCTGGTGTAAATTTATGACTACCAATCCAGTCATAAGACTAGCCTTAAAGACTGACAAACTTACTTGACCTGTAATGGTAGCTTATTCCATGGGCTGGGAATGCAATGTGCTAGGAACCTATACTACAGGCAAGTCTTCTTTATCTGTTGGTATAAATTTAAATACTGAGTATGAGTGCTTGTAGAGCCACTGCTTTTGTGAAAAAATACGTGGTCAGATAGGACCAACTCATTCATCTCCTGAAAATTGAGTCACAGGTTACCTCAGAACATCTAGCAGGATCATGAGCAAAGAGATGGTTGTGCTTACCTGCCATGGTAGTTGAAGCATTTAATGCCATTATTTATTTACTTATTTTGTTAAAAATCACTGGGGCTTTTCCAGTTGAGCAGTATGCTTGCATTTGTGCATACTAAAAGATGCAGTGTATTTGATGATGGGTCTGATAGGGAGGAATCCAGTACTGACAAGATTGCCTTTGATCTTGAAGATGTTCCCTAGGACATTACTGGGATGGATAAAAGCATTTCATGATTATGACCGAAACAGAGTGATGGAATGATAGTTGTGCCCAGTCTCTAATGAATGTATCTGTTTAAAGAGAAGTGCTGCTTACAATATATGGGATGAGAACTTCTTTTTTTATGATTGCCACTATGCTGAATTTTTTTCCATAAAGTAAGATAACATTTTTAGTACATCAGGAATGTATATATTCTAGCCATTTTTGTTAATGGGATGGGGGGATGACAGTGCCCAGCTTGCAGTTATCAGCAAACATGGTCTACCACACTTTAGGGATATTGACTTGGATGTCTACAAAATAAATGCCAGACAGGCGATAGCCCAACACTGACCCATGAAGGATCCCACTAGTTACAATCTTACATTCAGAGAGGGTACAAGCTACTTTCACTATCTGCAATCTGTTGGATAGCCAGTTTGCAAACCAATGGACAACATAGGGCTTTACATTAAGTTTGTCTAACTGTTTAATAATATCTGCATTGGAGATAGTGTCAAAAACCTTGGCCAGGCCAAGATAAGCAATGTGCATAGAGTGACTGCTGTCAATAGCCTCTGTAACCTATTCAAGGAAGATTACTGGGTTCACAAGACAGGACCTGCCAATTTATAGAACCAAACTGAGTCTGGTCTAGATCATCGTCTATGCCTGTATAAACAAGTTCTGTTAAATGTTTCATGGCTTTGCCTATAAGATTGGTGAAGTAGTTTATGAGCTTATAGTTTCCTGGCTCTGTAGAGAGGTCATTCTTGTACAGAGGAGTTACAGTGGCTGTTCTCCAGGCATCAGAGACAAACACTTATCTGTAGGATGAGGTTAGTGCATACATGACACTGAAGACAATGCAGCCCGGTATGTTATCAGATCCCACAGAAACATTATGTTAAGTCTTTGACAAAGACTATAAGACTTCCTAGGTGATTGCAGGAGGAGACTATATTTTCAGGGGTAGAAGGTGCAACAGTATTTGTAAGTGGGGCTAAGTTAACACTAAGTGGGTCTACTAATATACTGACTATATCCTTGCAATATGAATGTTCGAAAATATAATGGAAGATCTGAGTACATTGTTGAGCATTACTCCTATCATAAATATAGAAAGACTTGCATTTTCCTGTTCCATCTGTAGTGACCTTAAGTCTTTACTCTGCTTTACATTTATTAATAGTGATCCTATGTTCATTGCTGGCATGTCTCAGTGTAGTCCTAAGGTAGGATTTGGGGATTTCTTAAAACTTTTCATTATTTTCCATCTTATGTTATGCAATTTATCAATATGGTCAGAAGTGAAGATGCAATGTTACTATGAACCCCCCCCCCCCAAAAAAAACAAAACAAAAAAAACACACACTTCACTGCGATATGCCAGTCACAACAACTGGCTTATTTGTTACATTTAGCTCTATCCCTCTCACCCAGCACTTCCATTAAAGTCCAAAAAAAAAAAAAAAAAAAACAAAACAAAAAAAAAAACTGATGTTCATTCTACTTGCACACCATCCAGGTGACCAACCAGATGAATGACACCCCCCCTCCTCCCCCAGCCATTTAGGTTCCATTTCTCTGCCCTGCCCAAACCATCCTTCAACTTATTTTATTATTAAAAAATTATTCTTTTAAGCTACAAACAAATGTAGTAAATGGTTGTTACAGTTTAAAACCTGCATGCACAGAGCACTATGGTGTTTATGTTTTAGTTTAAAAAAATCTTCCTTTTAAAATGTAGAAAACAGATGTTCTTCATGTTTCACTGTTGCAGTCATCACATTTGGGTTATCTCTGCCAGGGTAGCCCTTAGTCAGCCCAAATACCAGACGCTTAGTATTTCTGCGTCAGTTGCTGTCACTCCAGGACTGACGACAGGTCATCAGCGGTATACAAACAGGCAGCTGATGCCATTACATCAATCTTTCTTGCCAAGGAGTCTGAAGCAGAAGCAGTTCGCATGAGTGCCTTTCAGCTGCTACCCAAGTTTTTCATTTCTGAACTGAAGTTGAAGTCTTCTAAAGCTAAGTACCCCATTGGGGATCCTTTTTTCTTGCTCTAACCGATGTCAGAAAAAGATAACAATTGCCTCGCCTGTGGAAAGTAAATACCACACCAAGACTTTCATTCCTACTGCATCACTTGTTTAGGCCCAGACCACGATATCCCCTGCTGTTGCTTTTGTGCTTTGTTCAACGCCAGAAATATACATCGTTGGGCCCTTATTGTAGCTAGATATTTTTGCTCTCAGTCTTCGACTTCTGATATGGCTTCGGTAAGCCATCCGACAACCGAGCTTCCAAAAAAACATAAGGAAGACAGAGACAGACCGCACAGGTTCAAAACTGCTGACGACGCTTCCGTTAAGCTAGTTGTCAGTTCTCTGGTCCTCAATGAGGCGCTTTCGCAGCCCCTGATGCCTGCTTCTGTGGATTCGCTGGCCACTACCGAGACCCTTTTGGAGTTCAGTATGCCGTGAGACTCTTCTTCGACTAAGGATCCTGCGGATGTCTCTACCTTGGATGGGTCCGGAGCTGCTGAGCAGGCACCGGCTTCCGAGGAAGTATTTTGCACTACCGATACTCAACACAGACCAATGACTTCTTTTGCGTCTACAGTTCTTTCGAAAACTACTGAGTTTCTAAGGTCCAGGGTACGACCCACACCCAAAAAACCGACCACCCAAGCTCAGGCCCCTGCTTCCTTGCCTCAGTCTCAAATGCTTAAAATAGTGGAAGATCTTATAATGCTTATCAGGGGATGTCAGGCTACCCCTTCCAAAAGAGAAAGAGACTTGTCCCCAGTAGTTTTATCTGAACAGGAGTCCTATGACTCTGATGCATCTGAATATGAAAATATGCAACCCCTCTCTGCTTATGAGGATTTTGATGCAGAGGAATCCATCCCTTCAGCCTCTCCACCTGAAGATTTTTCCTTTGGGGAAACCCTACATAATTTAAGGGAGCATTTTCAAATGGAATGTCAGTCAAAAAAGAGACTCAGGGAATTCTTAGATCTTCCACAGCACAGGCCTCAGACCATTCCTCCTGTCCTGGATGTTGTGGATGATGTTTTTATGGAATCCAGTCTGACCCTTGACACCCTCCCTCCTGCTTCCAGGAAACCTCAGGTACTATAGAGTCCCTGACTCTCATAAATTTCTTTTCAAAAATTCTACTGCTGACCCCAAGCTCATCTCTCAAGGACCTAAAGGAATCAAAGCAACTTCAGCTAAGACTCCCACCCCCTCAGATAGGGATTCCCAAGCATTAAACAGATGCGGTAAAAAAGTATACACCTCTGCTACTCTTGCTATTAGAGCATTAAATTGTTAGTTCCATATGCTGAAATATCAGCAACATACCATGGAACTCTTCAAACAAAAAATATCTTCTTTCCCTGCTTGTGCAGAAAATAGAGTTACAAGAGTCAATGCATTCTGCAAGTCAAGTAACTAAGCACACCTTATAATGTGGTTTTGATGCCCTAGAAGCATCTTGCAGGGTAGCAGGTATTGGTTCTGTACTTAGAAGACATGCTTGGCTTAAGAAACAAACTTTGCCAGACCATGTCAAATCCAAATTATTGGACACACCCTTGCACAAAGAAAACTTATTTGGCACTAAGGCAGAAGAGTTCCTAAAAAAAAAGATGGAAGAAAAAGCTAAATCTATGCAAACAGTTAAGGACTTCTTACAGGTCCAGCCACAAAGGTTCAGTAGGCATTGCCCGCCAAGCACTGGTCTTTTCCTGCCCCCAGGTCAGCTCAGCCCAGACCCAGGGGAAGCAACCCCCCCCCCCCCCAGACAACAGCCCCAGGGAATGTAGAGATCTAAGCAATGGATCTCCTTCTCTTCAAAACCAGGGAGTGCAAAGCCACCCCCTTATGGTAAGAGCTCACAATGACTTTACACCTCCACCCCCTCCCTCTGCCCACTGCACTTGCCATTAGGTGGAAAACTCTCATTCCATGCAAGCAACTGGGCCACCATTACCAACAACTGCTGGGTCCTCAACATAGTGTCCCAGAGATACAAATTTTATTTTCACACTCTGCCAACCCCAAAAGGGTTCCCAGATCCTACCCCAAACCAGTTGGCAGACTCTTCCTGGTACCCAGAAAAGAGGGAACATGGCACCCCATCCTTGACTTATGCATTCTAAACACCTTTCTGGTGATGCCAAAATTCAAAATGCTCACCATCCAGCAGCATCTTCATATGCTTTCCAAGGATGCTTGGTTAGCCACCCTAGACCTAAAAGAGGCCTACCTACACATCCCAATCAGGGAATCATGCAGGGAATACCTATGTTTCAGAGCAGGATCACTGCACTTTCAGTTCTCTGTGCTTCCCTTTGGCTTATGCACTACTCCCAGAGTTTTCACAAAATGTCTGGCTCCTACCATTGCTTTTTGCAGGCAAAGAAATATTCAAATTTACCCATACTTAGACGACTGCCAGATTCAGGCAGACAGTCAGGAAAATCTGCTAAAGCACCTGACCTTTGTAAAGGACTTACTGACCTCCCTGGGGTATACTATCAATGAAAAGAAATCAAAACTAGTACCCACACAAAAAATTGTATTCCTGGGAGCAAGCCTGGACACAGCATCCCAGATGGCATTCCTTACACCAGAAAAACAAACCTACCTGACAAACTACTTCCCTCAACTAGCCACCAGGACCCGGTTATCCGCAAGGAAAATCCTGCAAGCTCTAGGGTTCATGGCTTCTTGCATTCTACTCATTCCATATGCCAGACTGCATATGAGGAAACTACAATGGTACCTAAAAAGCCTTTGATGTCAGCACTCTCAAGACGTGGAAACTCTTATACCAATGATACCTTGTCTAAGGAAAGATTTTCTTTGGTGGGCAGCAGCATGCTACCACAACAAGGGACTTCCCTACTCACTACCCCACACCACTCAGACCCTCACCACAGATGCATCAGACTATGCCTGGGGTGCACACCTGGATGACAGGTGCACTCAGGGCCAATGGAGCCCAAATCAAATACATCTGCACATCAACCAAAAAGAGATGTTAGCTGTTCAGCATGCCCTGGCAGCTTTCAGACCCATACTCTCACCGGGGCCTCTGCTGATCAAAACAGATAACACCACAGCGATGTGGTACATCAGCAAGCAGGGAGGGACTTACTCTTATCCTCGGTGCAGGCTCACCATGACCCTTTGACACATGGTCGCAGCCATGCAACTACACCTCTTAGCACAATTCCTGCCAGTCTCTCTAAACTCTCTGGCAGACAACCTAAGCAGACACCTGCTAGACCTACATGAGTGGCAGCTAGACCAAAGAACCTGCACCCTTGTAACCCAGAAATGGGGCACCTCGAAGGCAGACACCTTTGCCTCCCACTCCAATCATCAGTTCAGCAAATTCTGCACCAGGGAACCTCACAACAATGTCTGGAAAGTGGATGCTCTATCCTTCCAGTGGGTAAACCTCATGGTCTATGCATTCCCCCCTCTACCGCTCATTAAAAGGGTAATGCTCAAAATAAGGGAGGAAAAACCGAGGGCAATTCTGATTGCCCCAGACTGGCCATGGCAGCACTGGTACCCACTGCTTTGCAACCTTTCACCCCTGCCACCATGGCACCTACCTCAGATCCCAACACTCCTGACCCAGAGGAATGAAGAATTCATGCATCCCCAATTGCAGACCCTCAGTCTGGCAGTCTGGCTTATTCCCTGACCTCTCCTCAAGCTTCCAGTCTAAGCAAACATGTTCTAGATGTTATAAGTGAGGCCAGACACTCCAGCACTAGAAAGTCTTATGCTGACAAGTGGAAAAGGTTTTGCACCTGGAGCCAGCCTAAGGGAGCTGGAATGGCACAGCCCACCCTACCTCTCATCTTGGATTACCTGGCAGATCTACTACACAAGGGACTATCCTTCTCTTCTATTAAAATCCATGCCTCTGCCATCTCTGCTAATTTCAGCACAGAGCCACCTCTTTTCTCACACCCTCTCATCAAACAGTTCCTAAGAGGGGCTAACAACTTGAGGCCACCCAGAAGAGCTCCTACTCCAGTTTGGGACCTAAACTTTGCAAAAAACAAATAAGTCCCGGAAACTATTGAATCCACACACTTGATTTAATAAAATAAATAAAGTAACTTGTAAGCGCTTTTCATCTGCTCAATGGCAAACTTTGTGTTGAAAAAGCTCACCCTGCCCCCCTTTGAAACTGCAGCTTCAGCACAGTTAAAATTTCTCTCATGGAAGACAGCCTTGCTTCTTGCCATCACTTCAGCTAGAAGAGTATCACAGCTACAAGCACTTATGGCTGTAGAGCCATTCATCATTTTCCATGCTGACAAGGTCTCCCTCAGGACTAACCCATCCTTCATGCCAAAAGTGGTGTCCAGTATGTCTCTCAACCAATCCATTTGTTTGTCCACCTTTTTCCCTAATCCACAAAATAAGGGGGAAAGGGTTCTGCACTCTCTAGATGTGCACAGACAGCTCAGATTCTACCTAGAAAGGATTAAATATTTTAGAAAAACTGATCAATTGCTAGTCAGCTTCGCTGCAGGAGCAGAGGGCAAGGCCATATTCAACCAAACAATTTCCAAATAGATAGCACATTGCATCCATTTCCATTGCAAACAAAATGGAAAACCTCCCCCCAAGGGGGTCAGGACACATTCCACCAGAGCAACCTCCATCTCTGCAGCTTTTCACAGAGGGGTCCCCACCAGGGACATCCTGGAGGCTGAAACATGGACTTCTGTTCATATCTTCACCAAGCATTACCACCTGCCTATCTTCTCCAAATCCAAGGCAGACTTTGCCACTGCAGTCTTGCAGGGCATCCTAGCCACCCTCCAATCTTCTTGACAGCCTCCACCCTTTTCTTTAGCTTTGGGAATCAACCCAAATGTGATGACTGCAACAGTGAAATGCGAAGAACATAGTACTTACCATAAATGTAGATGTTTGAATGTATTCACTGTTGCAGTCCTGGTTTCCCTCCCTTCATCCCTACTTCTCCCCCCCCCCTCTCTATCTCTCTCTCTCTCCTTACAAGGAATTTTTGGTATTTACTTTCTACTGGTGGTGCTCTTCCACCATAACCTTATTGGGGGATCCTGACATTTAGGGCAAGAAAAACTGATGTAATGGCATCGACTGCCTGTTTTTATACCACTGATGACCTGACATCAGTCCTGGAATGACAGCAACCGATGCATGAATACTAAGCCTCTGGTATTCAGGCCGACTGAGGGCTACCTTTTCAGGGATAACCCAAATGTGATGACTGAAACAGCGAATACACTTGAACATCTACATTTATGGCAAGTGTACACAACTGTACTTTTCATAGTTTATTCCCACACTTCATGGAGTGCTATGGCCCTCATGTTTTAGTTTTTTTTTTTTTTTTTTTTAAATCTTCCTTTTAAACTATAGCAAACTGTTTGCTATAACTGTAGCAAACAGTTGCTACAGTGTATAACCTGCAAGCAAAGAGTGCTATGGCACTCGTGTTTAAAAAAAAAATCCTATTTTTAAACTGTAGTAAAATGCTTGCTATAAACATAGCAAATGGCTGCTAGAGCCTATATCCTGCTTTCCACTTTCGCAGAGAGGTACAAAACTCAAGTTTTAGTTTAAAAAAAAAACTGTAGCAAACTGCTTGCTACATTAGACCATGGACAGCTACAATGTTCAGGTTTAACTGCAAATGCAATACAAGATTTTAAAAGTCGGTATTGCATTAAAGACAGATCAGGACTGGCTGATTACGGTCCCAACACTTTTCACCAAGGGCAGTTTACACTCTCGTCCTGCCCTAGCTATGCTGCTGAATATGGTATTTACACCAGAGAGGTGTTACCCTGAATTTATCATTATATTTATGGTGCAAGGATAAAAAAAATTCTATGTAGCTACTTAGATGCTGGTAAACATTGGAAGTGAATTTGGCAGCCCTCTCAGCTGGATCTCTGTGAGTGATTGCAGGGAAGTTTCTGTAGATCTTCTACAAGTTGGAATAGGTTTGCGCTGAAGAAGATCTTAAAGATGGTTTCATTTGGTGGTTGGGTGGTACCATTAAGCTTTGCAGAGAAGGCAACTTGTTTCCAGTCAGATTTCAAACCAGGAATGAGGCAGTGTGTGGTGGGTTACAGGCAGAGACTAGGATGGAAGAGAATGTGTTAAGGATATTGGAGTCTAGACTCTCTAGCGGGAAGTTTTACAATTTGCTCCAGTGCATTGGTATCAACAAAGTCTAGGATTTACCACCAGTCAATGTTAAGGTAATTTAGTTCTCCTGGCAAGAAGGTATTTAGTTTGATATTTAAAACCTCCACGCACATGCTCAGTAATTGATTAGCAGGACATGCTATGAGCATAACATAGAACTGTCCCTCAAGTGGTGTACTCCACAGATAGCTCTACTTCCTAGAGCAGGCTCATTATGTATGAATCGCAGCTCTTCACCACAGAGCTTGTGTACTCAGTCAGCTGTTGGACACATGCCCTATCCCTTATCTGAGAGAGATGAGCAAGCACCAGTGCTTCACTCCTAACCCACACCCATGCCAGCCCCAGCAGGTGCCCATCACCAGGGAGCTTGTGTACTTGGCATGCTGCTGGACACACATTTCATCCCTTACTTGAGAGAGCAGGCAACACTTTTTCATGCCTAACCTCCACTCCTGTCAACTCCAGCAGGCACTAAAGCAACTACCTGATAGCACACAGGTTACCTGGATCATAGTAAGGGTTTTATCCCTGATGCCAACAAAGTTGCAAAATGGAGCACATCTTACTTTAAATATATGGCACTGCAGTATCTTGCCATTCTCCTATGGCTGAGTACAGTTTTTAATGTTACAAAATGGAAAGCTTTTCTTAGAAGCAGAGACGCAGAACTGGCAATGCATTATTGTTGAGCAGATTATGCTTATACATTGCTCCCAATATGGTCGATATAGTCAAACACTGCATGCATAGTTTTTATGATTCACCAGCAAATGGATTACAATTCTTCTGTAACATACATCACAGTTTTCTAAACTACATGATTTCTGGTCTGCTATGAACAAGTATGGAGCTGATCAATGTAAGACATCCATATACAGCAAAGATAAGTTCTTTAAAACAGACAAATGGACATGATTTTTCAGTGCAACTGACATAATAAACATTTATGTATATCATTTTATTAGGAATTTGCATGTGTGTGTGTGTGTGTGTGTGTGTGTGTGTGTGTGTGTGTGTGTGTGTGTGTGTGTGTGTGTGTAAGATAATGCATGTGGTATGTGTGCATGTGTGGTGTGCATGCATGCATCTGTGTACGTATGTGAATATTCACACATGGTCTGTACAGGGTCATTCATATTAAGAAAGATTAGCAGTAGTGGACCATTTCTTAAAAATCATTTTCCCTTCTGTGTGCTCTATTTTTATGGCTTGGCAATTAAGTTTGGTTTGAGTAAAAGCTAGCAACAGATAGAAATATTAGAGTATCAGCTATCTCATATTCTTCAAAACTAATATACTTAATTTAGACACGTGATATGATTAACAAGCTCAGGCTTCTGTATGAGTTTTTTCCCCTCATTAAAACTTTAAACGTTCTCATAATGTCTTCTGTCTGGTAACATAATATTCATTTGAATTATCTGAATGCAGTTTCTTTACGGATTGCTAAATTAGTGTACATTCATGAAATGACCAGGCTCATTGCTTATAAAAATGTTTAATTTTAATTACAGATAATGACTTAAATCAATTGTATTAATGGCTACACAGTACAGCTAAAAGTTTTATTTGTAAGGATTAATCGATGCAGGGAACAGAAAATGAAAACAAGGTGAAAGAGAGTAAAATGCAAAATAAAATATGTCCTGAGCTTTATAGTTTATCCCTTTGTTTCACTAACATGGCAGCAGACTCGAACATGAAAAAATCTGTTTCAGAAATTACTTACAGATGTCTAATCACCTGCTTGCTCTCACAATGACCTGAAGCTGAAAGAGTTAGTCCTTGGGAAAAAAGAAGAAGCCGGAACAGTATTTATTTATAGTCACTTTAAAATCGTTTTCCATTTTAGCTGATGACTTACAAAAACATTTTGTTGGATGTGTCTAGGCTGCCTGGCATTCACTCCTCTGATCTCCAGTGGATTGAATAAGTTAAGCAGTGGGATTCAGAAACACGCCTTCTGTGATTGAGGAAAAGGCTACCGCAGAGAAGTTGAAGTGAGTGATGCAGTCTGAAGACAATTATCAATTTGCAAGCAGGAATCGTATGGCTTAAGCATGATTTGATTAAGAAATCCATTCATAGAAATAGGCTCAGAAATGAGAGACTGATTTCTATAATTACCATTAATTGATTAAGAAACCCATTCATGGAAATACGCTGAGAAATGAGAGACTGATTTCTACAATTACAGCTAGGAATGTCATGAAGCCAGTGGCAAAGAAGCAGTACGTTGCTGTCAAAGCATGCCATAAGCTCATCATTCTGATGCAGAGGGAATGGCTGAAAGCCCAGTAAGGAGATCCTGGCAATGTTTGTATAAGATTTTATTGTTTTAAATGGGGAGGAAATGGGTGCACGGGGCACTAGGAAAAAGGGAATAGAAGCAGAGGACCATAGACAATGATGAATAGAATACAATTCCTCATTTTCCGTTTTCCCCTGTTCCAGTCCCAGAAGGTACCAGAAGCACTAATGAAACCCTGGGTACCTGAGATATACTGAGATCATTATTCCTCTATGCCAACAATGAATAGTATGAGTTTGATGATGAGTGCTGGGACTTATAGTTTAAAAGTGCAATATTTTGCACTTGGGTTTTTGAGTTTCTTAATGTGAGAAGCAGCAAATAATAGTCATGATCCAAATTCTGATGACCCTTAGTACCAGATACTTCAATTATTGCTTGCCAGGCCTCCATTAATTCCATTTGTTTATTTATCAGTTTGCTTGTTGGTAGTTTTAATAAAATATGCATGTACGCAGGTATGTGTGCATTTAATATATTCAGCTAGTATGTAGAAGGGGTAAAAAGGTGGCCTTGTCTTAATCTTCATCAAGAAGAGAATCATATCAAGTCTAGTAAATCAGCTTGATTCACTAGAGCTTCTCCATGTCCAAATAACCTTCAGAAAGGTCCTATACCATATGTTAACTAGCTAACGAACTCCCTCTAGGACACAAAAAAAAGCAACAATGCCTACCCACAGGAGCAAGAATTGCTTGGTATTAAACCCAATAGAATTGTTCTGAGTGAAAGTTATGCAACTATAAGTTGGGAAACCTACACCAGCATTAGTGTACAAGCACAAAGATTTACAGACTTTGTCAATACAAATGCCCTGGAACAATCAGTCAGTAAAGCCATTAGGGGGAATGGCATCTTGGATCTTGTCCTAATATGGAAGCATCTTGCTCCACCCTTTGCATTTCTTCATTACTTGTTAGGTCTGAACATAATGCAGTCTCCTTCGAAATAAAACTAAAAACAGAGATACCTTCTTCTCAAGGTACCTTAAGAAATTTAAGACAATCAACCTTCTCATAAGTGATACATCGGCAAGCTTCAAATCTCTACCAAGCTCAGTTAACTCCACTGAATATGTCAAAACATACACCACCACACTACACCAGCATGAAAACAGCTACATATATGCAGCTGTGCCCCATAGGAACATGTGCAGAGCAAACCCCAGAAATAAACCACAAGCAGGAACCATAGTATCAACAAGCTTGACAACAGAAGCAATATAATTTACCAAACATAAGAAGAGTAATTCCCAGAATGCAAGAGTCCTCATCACTGAAATGGGCAAACAACTCATGAGCTTAATAAAATCCACCAAAGCCAAGTCTGATGTTAAATTAGCTACCCATGCCAAAGCAAATACAAACCTTATTTTTTTACTTCTGTTTATAATCTCAAAAGTACATCACAGCGATGCATTGAGTTGATCATGAATGAAGTTACCTACACTAGGGCTTAAGATAAAAAAAAACTACTGAACGATAAATTTAGTTCTAATTCTAGTTCTTTCCCCCCTTCTTCTGTCTGTCAAGATATACTGAAACTGACTCAACTCCAACTATAACACAAGACCAAGTCTAAAAAGCATTATCAAGAGCTAAAAATACTGCATTGATAGAGACTGACAATATCCCTGGATGTAACAATACAGGTTTTGTGCCAAGTGGGTGGATAAGAGCTACAGTCATTCCCCTCCATAAGGGAGGATGTTACACAGACAAAGGCAATTACAGAACCATAAGTATGACCAGCCTGATATGTAAAGCCATAGAAAGACTTATCATGGAACTAATCAATCAGGACATAGTGAACCTCCAAACACTGGAACTGTCTCAGTTTGGATTTGTCAAGGGCAGGTCATGTTTAGTCAACCTGGTGGGCTTTTTATTGAAAAGGTTACCAAAGAAGTGGATGAAGGCAATGTGGTACACACCACATACCTTGACCTGGCCAAAGCTTTTGACACAATTATCCACTCAGGTATAACAGAAAAGAAAAATAAACTGGGTATAAATCCCATGTCACTTCCTGGATTGCCAACTGGCTCACAGATAGGATGCAGGGAATCCAAACAGAGTGAGTTACCCTCACAAAGAGAACAGTCACCAGTGAAGCCTCCTAGGGACTCTTGTTTTTCATCTATTCTTCAGAAGTAAAAACCAATAGCAAAGGGATCTGTCTAACTAAGTTTGCAGATGACTGCAAGCTAGGAGTAGTCATTAAATCCTCAAATAACTTAGCCATCCTTCAGGAAGGGTTATACCAAAAAATATATGGTGCCAAAATCAAAGACTGGAAATAAATGCAAAAAATGCATTATGTATCCTTTGGGAAGTCATTCTACCATAAGAACTACCACATTGACAATATGCCCATAAGAGCTGACTCGTTTGTTCAGGATTTGGGAACTTATGTTGACAGTGATTAAACTTTTGACCAACATGTGTCAATTGATGTAAGAAAGCCCTTTTATATGTACAGCTTATAAATAAATGGATTGTATCTAGCTCAAGGGATGTCATTGTTCCCCTTTCCTTAGCACTCATTAGGTCAATCATTAAGTATAATGTTCCTTTGACATGTATCTCTCCAGACACATGCAACAACTGGAACACACACACACACACACACACACACACACACACACACACACACACACACACACACACACACAGACATACCTTACTAAAAGGATATAAGGCCTAAAAACTGTCCTACACTGGACTGAATTAAAGACCCATTACTATATTGTGTATCCTACAGAGTGCTAAGAGTTGACCTGTGTCTGGCATACTAGGCATCCACTCACCCAATACTGATGGTTTTACTGCAGATCAGCAAGTCAAGTGGCATTACAAATAAACAGCCTAGGGTTCTAAACCTCTTCTGCAACATCAACAGGATGGTTTGGCGGGAAAGGTATAACTCACAGAGGAAGCTATTGTTCTGGAATAGACTCTTTCCACATAAAACAAAGTTCATCCCTGTCTATATTCAAGCACAGCTTGCATCTGTGGACATGAAACAGAAAATGTACCCCAGAGCTGCTCTCTGCACTGCTAATGGACAGAGGCAGCTCCTTATGCCATGCATGGGACATCTCAAACTATCTATAGTATGATCCTAGTTATTCTCATTAGGGGTAATATATCATTATTGACTGTGGAATGGGTAAGACCAGTCTTTAGCCAATTGAGATATGTTAATTCAAGTACAAAAAGAGAAACTGGCTAGGTTTAAAATGTCCCACAAGGGCATCTAGCCTAGTACATAATTATAAATCTATTGACCTAACTTCTTTTTCCCAATCATTTTTGCTGTTTGGGAATTTTTTTTGTTGCTGTATGTTGTTGAAGATATGCAACTGCAGCGGTGTCCCTTGTGTTTCCAAAAGGCAGAAGTGTAGTGATATAATGTTACCTTAAATAATGTTTCTCTTTTAGTCTGTTTTATTATAGCTGCATTAGGCAGTGTTTCTCTTATGCAAGTTTTCTAAATACTGGGTGTTACTTTTACATTAACTGGTATTTTACTGCCCTAATATTGCAGTTTATATTGATTCTTAAATTTATTTTGTATTTGATTTTTGGATATTTTAAACTGATTTTTCCAGTTAATGTCTACTTTCCTTCAGTTTTTACACATTATTATTCCTAGCTCTTATTAAGCTGTTATGTTTTCTCTTGACATGTTCTGAATTGATTTTGCCTGTGTGTGGTGTGTTGGTTGTTTTACTGGGTCTCTTTTAGGTACTGCTTTCCATTCTTGTGAATGGAAGTGTTTTTTAAACACCTTTATTAAATTGTCACAAAGCATAGGCATACATACATTAACTGAAAAGAAAAATAGCTTTAACTTTGTTTTCATGCATTATACATAAAATATAAGTTTCTTTATTTATAGTGGCTATCATTCACTCCAACATTTTGTAAATTGCTCAGCTCCTGTCTTCTTTTAAACCTTACTCCTCCTACTAAACATTATTCTGCATGTCAAGAAAATATAAATACCTTACAATGGTTAGCTGCCCAAAGCCAGTCAACAGGTAAAAAACAAAGTACAGTTCCACGGCTGATAAAAGATGATATTCCAAATCCAATGTAGTCAAAAAGTTTAATAAAAAAGATGAGTGCTTTCACAATTCAAACAATTGCTTCTTCAGATCACAAAAAGACCAAAAATCCACAGGTTTAAGTACTCCATCAATTAACAATACTTAGTCATGTGATATGTAAAAAAGTAGTAAATGTGCTCAGGAAGAGAGCTATTTAAAAAGAAAACCACAATAAAAAACATCCTTCATAAAAAAGATATGTATGAACAAGATACATAAAAAGGGTCTATATTCGAACACCGAACATTCAAAATGTCGAGTGTTCTAATATCGAACCCTACCAATCGAAAATACTAAACATCGAACATTCAGAATAGCAAATTTTTTCCTAGGGAAAAAAGTTGCTGTTCCAAAACACATACAAACAACACAAGCACACCAAACAAACAGCAATCCACACACATACACCTAAACTCTTACACCTAATCCTACACTAAACTATACACACACCACTAACTATCCACTTACCTTAACCCAAATCCTAACCTTAAGGTCCAAACACTTACCTGACCTGTGCCCTAACCCTAACTCACCTAACCCGCCCTATCCCTCACATCCACACAATCGCACACATACCTAACCCATGCCCTAATCCTAACTCATCTAACCTGCCCTAACCCTCATGTCCACACAATCGCACACATACCTAACCCGCACCCTAACCCTAACCCTAACTAACCTAACCTGCACTCAATTGCACACTTACCTGAACCCGACCCGTAACTTTCCACCAGAGCGCTGAAAATACTGAAGCAACAGAAACGGACAACCAAAATCTTTCCCTAGGAAAAAATTTGGTTTTCTGTTTCTTCGATATTTTTAGCGTTCGTTGAAAACATGTCAATATTAGAACACTCGACATTTTAAATGTTCGGTGTTCTGATATAGACCCACATAAAAACTGTTAAAAATCCAACGATATGCTGAATGACCTGAAAATCTAGATATATTTATATGTTATATTAACTAATGTAATATAAATATTGCATAAATTACTTTCTCAAACCCCTGTTCTTTAATTCTGGTTTCAGGTGGACTACATCATTTAGACTGGAGCCTTTATGTGCTCTGAGACTAAGAATCCATCTAGTTTCATTGCGTTCAGTATTATTAATAATAGCACCTAGTCTCATATCAGTCCTGGTAACCTCCAATACCTGAAAGGCAAATTTATGCTAATCCCCTTCCTGTGCTACATGTTTAGCAAGTGCACTGTACTCTAATCTTTTACTAATACAATATAAATGGTCTCTTATCCGTTCACTGAGACGTCTCTTGGTCTTGCCAACATAAAATTTTCTACATGTCATACACTTAGCTAAATATACTAGATTTGTGGTGTTACAATCTGCTTTAACATTAAACATGAACTTATGCCCAGAGTCAGGATGTATAAAGCTTGGATCTTCATTTTTACTAGTACAAAAATTACAAGCACCACATCTCTTAGTGCCTGTCAGTATATAATTCATATCTTGCCCTTCATGTTTAGGGTAACATAACCGTCTTCTTAACAATTTTTTATTCCTGTAGACAAAAGAGGGCTTAGTTCCGAGAATTCCAGCTGTATTTTCATCAGTTTGCAAAACATGACAATGTTTACTAACTATATTGTTAAAAACATTGACTTCACTACTGTATGTTAAATTGAAACAAAATGTTCTATCTAGATCTATAGTTTGAAACATTTGTTCTCTGGGGTGAGGAAAAATAAGGTTTACCAAGATTCTTCCTCTCCTTCCTAATTACTTCACTTGTTTTATGAACTTCAGTACTATCATAATCCCTATGTTCAAAATCTTTGGTAAGTTTGAACAAGCTCTCTTCAAAATTGAAATCATTAGCTGTTAGCCTTGAGGCACGTAACATTTGTCCCTTCATAACATTGGGGAATATATGTCTCGGATGCATACTATCTCTCTGCAGGTAAGAAGGTACATAACATTCTTTCCTATATACATTTGTGGATATACTGCCATCTTCTTTATCCCTCTGAATTTGTACATCTAAATAATGTGAAAACTAAGAAGAGTATTCAAAAGTAACCTTCAGGAAACTGACGGTTGTATTCACATAGTCAAAGAATTGTAAAATTTCTGCCTCAGTTCCTTTCCATAAAAGTAAAAGATTGTCTACAAAATGATGAAATTATACTATATTCTTCCCTTATTAGGCATTTAATATATTGAGGAATGCTCAACAGGTGTAAAACAGTCTATTAGAAGCAGTATATATCTGAAACTGGTATCTAAATTAATCTTCTGCCATTTTGCAAGCAGCTCAGCATGTGTCACCATAGGTAGGCATATTAAATACCCTTCATTTTTTTCACCTTGAGTCTCATTTTCAGAAGGAATATCTATTTGTAAATCAGTATCCAATAAAGGATTATTGTCCAAGCACATAAAATTAATGAGTCTTTCACCAGTATGTCTCATAGGTAACATATTCACAGTAGCATTTCCTTCAGCCATGTCCTTGTGAGGTACAAAACAGCAACAAGTCAAGAAAATATAAATACCTCACAATGGTTAGCTGCACAAAATCAAACAGTCAACAGGTAAACAACAAGCAAAGTACAGTTCCACGGCTGATAAAAGACAAAATTCCAAATCCAATGTAGTCAAAAAGTTTAATAAAAGGATGAGCGCTTTCACAATTTAAACAATTGCTTCTTCAGATCACAAAAAGACCAAAACACCAGATGTTTAAGTACTCAATTAACAATAATTAGCCATATGATATGTAAAAAGTAGTAAATGTGCTCAGGAAGAGAGCCATTTAAAAAGAAAACCACAATAAAAGACATCCTTCATAAAAAACATATGTATGAACAAGATACACAAAAACTGTTAAAAATCCAATTATATGATGAATGACCTGAAAATCTTGATATATTTATATGTTATATTAACTAATATAGTATAAATATTGTATAAATTACTTTCTCAAACCCCTGTTCTTTAATTCTGGTTTCAGGGGGACTACATTGTTTAGACCGGAGCCTTTATGCACTCTAAGAATCCGTTTAGTTTCATTGCATTCAGTATTATTAATAATAGCAACTAGTCTCATATCAGTCCTGGTAACCTCCAATACCTGAAAGGCAAATTTATGCTGATCCTCTTCCTGTGCTCCATGTTTAGCAAGTGCACTGTACTCTAATATTTTACTAATACAATATAAATGGTCTCTTGTCCGTTCACGGAGACGTCTGTTGGTCGTGCCAACATAAAATTTTTACATGTCATACACTTAACTAAATATACTAGATTTTTCACGTTACAATCTGCTTTAACATTAAACATGAACTTATGCCCAGAGTTTTATGTTTTATCAGCTGTGGAACTGTACTTTGCTTGTTTTTTACCTGTTGATTATTCTGCATGTATCGTCTCACAGATTTTTTTCATCATATTATTTTGTATTTTTGTTTTATGGTTAATTTTAGCATGTTTGTGGTTACGTATGAAAGAGTTATATTTTTAGTTGATGCTCTGTTTTTAATTTGATTTTTTAATCCAGTTTATTTCTATTACATTGTAATGGCAAGTAGATATTATTTGGTTTGTCAGTATTTTTAGATAATGCAATCAACCTCTAGATTGATTTTACTCTTTGTACTCTCTCTATATGTGTGTGTGTGTGTGTGTGTGTGTGTGTGTGTGTGTGTGTGTGTGTGTGTGTGTGAATGTCATTTGGTCAAATGATTGAATACTTATTTGACCAAATCACAAAACACTGAGTACTAATAACTGATTTTTTTTTCACTGACTTCGAATTGACATTCTACAAAAGTACAGCATAAAAAATGTTTTTTTGCAGGAAGCAAGCTCCCCTACACTTCCCAGATTGGGAGTTTCAACCTCCATCTCCCATATTCATGTATACTAACTCTGTGGCCAAACAGCTGTGAAAACACACACACACACACACACACACACACACACACACACACACACACACACACACACACACACACACACACACACACACACATATGCACAAAGTGCATCAGTGCTAATGTACAAACACAAACATCTTCAGAATATCTGCGGGTGCTGCATGATGGTGGCTACTGCCAATCCATATATATGCTTCTAGATTCACTTCCCTAATTACTTCTATGTTTAGAAATAATATAGATATAGATATAGACATATATATATATATAGATATAGCTATAGCTATAGCTATAGATATAGACATAGATATAGATACAGATACAGATACAGATATAGATATAGATATAGATATAGATATAGAGATATTTGGGCATATGTAAGTTGATCTTACACACATTATATCAATTCACATATCTCTGACAAAAACTTATCAATCTCAAAAGATTTATACCAAACTGCACATGTTCTAGGATATAATCCTGGAGCATGCAAACTAAAAAAAGATAAAACCTAAAAGGAAACTCAGCACTAAAGGATGCCCAATTCAGCGTTGGAAAAACAGTTTATTTAGTTTAAGCTGCGTTTACCTTTAACAATTTATATGATCAGCCTTCTTACTCTCTGTTATTTATGCTTTAATTCTTAACTTTTAGAAGTTTTACATTTAAACTGATTCATACAGGTTTACAATGTCACTATGTCTATTATGCTGTTTAGTATTTTATGTGTGTAGATTATGGAGAACATAAGACAGGTGTTTAAACACATTACAATTTAATAATGGTGTTATTCTTTTAATTTGGAAAACCAAGGGGGTTGTTTTTTACTGTATTGAATTGCTTGTGATTGGTGGTTTCTAATTGGGATGGGTATTTATTAGACCATTTATGTGATTTTATTGTTTGGCATCTGATAAAGTGTATTTGATGACAATGCAGCTTTAACCTTGGGCATTAATGTGTGGTTCGTTATTTTACTTGTAACCTCAACAAACTGGTTTTCCCAAGCTAAATTGTACATCCTTTAGTGCTGAGTTTCCTTTTTGGTTTTAGATATTGTTCTCAGCACTTGCTTCTGCTTTCGTTTTGGTTTTGGTTGATTTTAGAAGCTTTGGCTGCCCTTCTCTGAACGGCCCAAAACCATGGCAACAGGAGGTGGTGACATCGGACATTTGAGAAAGCTGATTGGCCAGCTTACTCAGTTGGTGGAATTGTTGACAACTCTTTGTTCCACAATAGTCTCTACTGCTTCTGTCAACCAGCCCCCTGATAACCAAGTGGTGGGACTGCATTGTTTCAATGGCGCACAAAGTAAACGGACTGAGAATATGCCAAATTGTGGATTTATACCTGCCAAAGAGCGTCTGGACATGGAATTTGATCTGCAGAGGACTCCAGTCATTTTAGGTGACAGTATGGAAGACAATGGATAGAGAGAGTGGAACGGTTATGGAACCGGCCTTTCAAATCAAAGTGACAGTTTACATAGGCTCAATGCTGGTATTAGTCCAAATATTAACTTAAATTACTGGCTTAGAAAGCCAGTTATTATTTGTAATGACAATTCAGGTGATGTGAATTTTAATAATGGATATGATAATTCGGTGTACATTGACAATGTTAAAATACTAGAAGTTAGTATGTTTAAATACAAGAGTTTGGACATTGACAATGTGTACCTGAAAGAATGTATTAGCAAGGGAATTGCACCTAAAGGACAACGAGTTTGGAAGTATTCAAACAATGTGAAGGAAGGGTCTGATTTCCACAAGGAGCTTATCAGTATTTTTGATAAATGTGGAATAGATATTTTGAAAGCCCTTGTTAGAAATAATGAAAAGGAAATGGAATTGTTGCATAGAGAATATAAATAATTAATCGGAGAATTGTCAATGACCTGTTATTTTCGTTGGAAGTTTATAAGAAAAAATATTGTGAGGTTAGGGACTATGTGGATAGAAAATGTATGGCCATTGTTAACCGCAAAAAAAGAAAGCTAGATAGGGACAGGTTGGAATATTCAGAACAACATAGCTTCCCAAGACCCAGGGGTAACATTAACTACCAAAGGAATGAGGATAGAAATGGTAATAATTTGTATGACAATTCAGTTAGAAATGAATATGTAGAAATTAATGATTATGAAACAAATGAAAGCCAGTTTAACTATCAAGACACTTTAGAATACCCCCCTCCCCCCCTGCAGATCAGAGAGACTGAGGAACAAACAGCTTCAGAAATTCAAATCCTAAACCTACCACCCTAGAACTCAAATTCTAAACCTACCACACTAGAACATAAAAAAGGAAAAAAACTAAGGGTAATGCTGCTCAATGCCAGAAGTCTCAACCTCAAGATGCACGCACTCGAGGCCCTTCTCAGTATGGAGAACATCGATGTCTGTGCTGTGACTGAAACCTGGTTCAAGGCTCCCGAGAGCACCCCGGCACTAACAGGTTTTACCTCATATCACGCGTTCCGGCCCCAAAATCCGGACAACACCAAGAAAGGAGGGGGGGTGTCCATATTCATCAAGGACACCCACACCTCAAGGTTGGGGGCAACGCACGATGCATCAGAGACCATCCAGGTGCAATTAACCATAGACAAGACTGCTCTGCAATTTGTAGCATGTTACAGGCCACCCTCTCAATCTCAGGAACCTCACATGGCCTTCCTGAAAACATTGGAGGGGATAAATGTATCTCCAAACACCATCATACTAGGTGACTTCAACTACCCGAATATAGACTGGGATCACTACTCAAGCCCCAGCACTCTAGCCCAAAGGTTCCTAGAGTTCATAAACTCAAATGCCATGGAACAACTAGTCACCATCCCCACAAGAGGAGAAAACATACTAGATCTCATCATCACGAACATAGGGTCACAATGTTCAACACCGGAAGTATACCCCTCCCTGGTGAGATCAGACCATAAACTAATCTCACTGGAAGTCCACATCCCGCCCCCACCCGAGATAAAAAAGACCACAGTGAAGAACTTCTCAAAAGCCAACTTCACACTTCTAAAGACTGGTGTGGTCTCCTTTAAGGCCCCCGAGCCTGCGGAAACCATTACTCAAGCCGCGGAATCACTTACAAATGCCTTCTACCAGCACCTACAGGACTGCATGGATCAGGCAATCCCAAACAAAACAAAGACTCTTTGTACCAAAGGCAAGCATCCAGTCTGGTGGACCCCAGCCATAAACAAGCTATACAACAAAAGGAGGAAGCTACTACAAGATAGAGCAAAATCCTTAAAAGGGAAGATACCTTTGATCATTATAAGTAAAAAACTAAGATCTCTCATAAAATCATCCAAGGCAAATTTTGAGAGAAAAGTCGCTAAGGACTCAAAAGACAATCATAAGGCCTTCTTTAGCTATGTTAGAAACCTGGGAGGAAACTCCCAGATATGCTCAGAATTAGTTCAAAATGATGTAAAAATTACTGAACCTACAGACATTGCCAACATACTGGCTGACAGGTTCAGTGCAAACTCCCCCCCCCCCCAAAAGGTGAGATATCTATACCAGAGGATTGTAGCCCCCACAAACATCTCTAACGCTCAGGTGAGAACTGCTCTCTCCAAGGCAAAAAACACAGCATCCATGGGACCAGATGGTGTTCCCGTTGTGTGCTCCATGAACTCAATGAGGAATTAAACCCGCAGTAAGGGCAGCTGTTTAATCTTAGCCTCACCTCAGGATATGTGCCCAAGGAGTGGCGTACGGCAACTGTGGTCCCACTTCACAAAGGCGGTGCCTCCACCAACCCTGGAAATTACCGTCCCATCAGCTTGACAAGCCTGATCTGCAAAGCTATGGAGAGGATCATAATGGAACTCATAAATAAAGACATAGGGGACTTGCAGACTTTGGATCCGACCCAGTTTGGCTTTGTCAAAGGCAGATCATGCCTTTTAAACTTGTTTGACTTTTTTGAAACAGTCACCAAGGCCATTGATGAGGGAAAGGCAGTCCACACAGCCTACCTTGACCTGGCAAATGCTTTCGACACAATACACCACTCGGGTATCATTGAAAAACTCATCAGCTTAAATGTAAACCCAAACGTCACAAGATGGGTTGCAAACTGGCTAAGTGACAGAACCCACAGGGTCAGAGTTGCTGGCGCCATGTCAGACTCAAAGCCTGTCACAAGTGGTGTCCCACAGGGCTCAGTCCTGGGCCCACTCCTGTTCGGCATCTACTTTTCAGAAGTACAAGCAAACACAGGAGGATTATGGCTGACAAAATTTGCAGATGACTGCAAACTAGGTGCCATAGTTGAGAACACATCTGACACAGATATCCTTCAGAAGGGTCTTATAGAAGTGGATAACTGGTGCCAGAGCCATGGCCTAAAGTTAAACGTCAAAAAATGCATAGTCATACCCTTCGGGAAAAACAAGGTTACCCCTAGCTACCATATAGGTGGCAACCCACTAAGCACAGAAGAGGTTATCAGGGATCTGGGGACCCAGGTTGACAGTAACCTTTCGTTTGACACTCACGTTGCCAAAGTAGTTAGGAAGACTTTCTACATTGCCCACCTGATCATGAAGGGATTCACATCTAGATCAAAGGAGGTCATCGTCCCCCTGTACTCATCACTCATCAGACCAATGATTGAGTACAATGCCCCATTCGGAATGTATCTGACACGACACCTACAGCAACTGGAAAGGCCCCAAATGTTCCTCACCAAAAGGATAAAGGGTCTCAAAAATATGTCCTATGCTGCCCGACTGAAGGAACTCCAGCTCTATTCAGTCGCTTACCGTCTGCTCAGAGGTGACCTGTGCCTGACATACAAGGCCATGTCCAACCCAGAATTGATGAACATGCTTCACCTCAAAAAATCTAGATCCCTCAGAACTACAAGGGCGGGAGACTTAAACCTGGACACGGTTATTAATAGGACGTGCTGGAGGGACAGATTCATCACCCAGAGACTCCCTATGCTGTGGAACAAAATCCCAGTACATGTGAGGCAGAGCACCTCGCTGGCTTTGTTCAAGAGAAATCTTGACCAATGGATGGGAGATCACAGATATAACCCAGGGATTATCTCAGTGTCACTGCTTGACAGAGGCACAGCAAAATAATGGGCATAGTATCCTCCAAACTAAAGGGGTGGCGAAAGCCACAAAACTCTGGGCTAGGCTTATAAATGCCCTTGGGCAGATAGCCTAGTATGAACCTATGAACAATTATGGCCGATGAAGGGGGGATCAAATGAGACAATAGGGGTTCTAAATGACCAATATATTGTTACAGATTGTTTAAATTGACTTTTAAGGGGTATAACATTTTTAATTATAGTGACACTGAAATCAACCAAGGGCATTTTGGACTGTTTACTAAAGGGTTTAATTTTATACCTAGGAAAACAAGCAACATTAGTAATCCCATTGTTGATTTAAAGATGTTTTTAAAGAAAAAGAATCTTGAGTTAATGTTGGGTTGTAATGGTAAGGGTATTACGACCAGTGAATGTAAGATGAAAAGTGTCTATAACCCACCCTTGCACCCTCAGTTAAAGAATTTTTAAACCCTTGTTGAGAGTGAATTAAAAAAGGTGTTTTAGAAAACAAAGTTTTCCCTAATATGACTTCAAACGAAAGGAAAGTGATGGAAGATTTAAAAAGGAATAAATTGGTCAGGGTTATGAAGCCTGTCAAGGGTGGAGGAACACTGTTGATGAATAAGAAAAACTACAGAAACTACAGGGCTAAAATTATGGAATTATTTGCAGACATTGAGAAATATATAAGAGTTTTCCTTAATGAGGTTAATTTTGCTTACAGATATATATATATATATATATATATATATATATATATATATATATATATATATATATATATATAAATATATATATATATATATATATATATATATATATTATTTTAAAAGATTTGCTTTTAGAGGGTTTTATTAATCAACAAACTTTTGCCTTTTTGCACGATGATTAAACCGGGGGTACCAGCAATTTTCGGGATCCCAAAGGTACATAAGAGTATATCGTGCCCCCCTATCAGTCCAATAGTTTCAGCCAAAGGATCGGTTATGGCCCCATTAGCCAAGATTTTAGATGTGAAATTGAAGAAAATTCCCTTGAGGGACCAGAATGTACTTAAAGATTCATGGGACCTTTTGAGATGTGTAAAACAGCAACAATACCATGAACAATTATATTTTGTGACAATAGATATTATAGATTTATTCAGTTGTATCCTCCATTTGGAAAGTTTAAACTGGTTTGAGGAAACTCTAAGGATGTTTTGGCCAGCTTCCTCAGGATGATGTGCACCTCAACTTGAAACTTATTGAACTAGTTTTGAAAAATAATTTTGCACTTTTTGAAGGGGAATTTTTTTCACCAAACAAGTGGGGTAGCCATGCTGGCTCATTGTGCCCTCATTTATGCTAATATGATTCTTATGTTCTGGCATCTATATATGATTAACTCTAAGTACAGAACTGTTGGACCCCATACAAAAGATTTTTGGACAACATCATAATTTTTGGGGTAGATTTGGAAGACAATTTAAACAAATGTTTGGATTATATATATCAAGTACTACTTCATTTTTATAGGTCACCCATCATTATAATTGTCATTTGGTGAACTATTTGGATGTTACTATACAGAAATATGAACAAGGGTTAAAATCTAGAATATTTAGGAAAGATACTTACTGGAAATCTTTACTGCATTTCACTAGTTCCCATCCTTATCATCAAAAAATTGGATTGTGAAAGGACAGTTTGTCCGTATATGTAGGATGTGTTCTTCTGACCATGATTTTCTAGAAGAGGGTAAAATTTTAACTAAGATGTTCCTGGAAAGGGTCTATCCTAGGGACATTGTTGAGAAGGCATACAATGAGGTTTTAGAGAATAGAGTGAGTAGGTTTAAACCCATATTGAGGGTGGACACCATGGTGGAATGTTTTGTAGATGGGGGTCCAGATTTGTATGATAAACTGATGTAGAGTTTTGAAGAGTATTTGTCACTGAATTTAATCGGGATTCACTGGTTGTTAGAGATATTCTGCAGAAGGAATGGTGTAAGTTTTCCCATCTTTTTTTGCGGCATGTTTTTGATACCCCTTTGAAAATTATTTACAGTAGGTATCCCAATATTAAGGACTGTTTGGAGTGACCACGCCAAGAAAGTGGGAAGTTTAGAAAAATAAGAACGTTCAAATGTGGAGCTGGTCCTCAGTGTAGGTACATTATTAACAGGGATGGGGTGTTTCTTTTGGCTACGGACATGTATTTAACTAGTAAGGTTTGTAGCACCTGTGATTTGAGTGGTCTGGTTTACATGTCCCTATGCAACAAATCCACCTTTTATTTAGGTAAAATGGAGAGGAAACTGAGGAGAAGGATCTACGAACACATGAACGATATACATATTAAAAGTCCACAAAGTGTTTTATACAAACATACACTCACATGTGTTGGGGCAATTTTTTCTTTTTTTGTAATAGAAGAAATAGCAAAAAACTGTAGGGGAGGGCTTTGGGAGACTAGGATGGAGTACAGGAAGGTTTACAGTATTGGCAGATTTTATTAGAGGCCAATAAACCCCCAGGCTTAAATTATATTATCTCCCTAGCCCCTGTTTTAAAATTGAAAGCTGCAAGGCTATGAAAAACATTTTATTGTATAATATTTTGTAAGTGTCATATAATAACTAAGGATTCTGAAATTGTGAGGATTTTGTTTCGCCTTACCTGCTTTCAGATTTGTTACTGATGACAGCTGTTTATTGTCCTTATTCAACCCACATCTGAAGAAGTCTTTCCAAATGAAAACGTAATATTGGAAGTGTTAATGTTTTTTTTATTTGTTGATTTGTTAGTGGTTACAGTGTTTGTTTTTGGATTACAGCGTTCTACCTGACTATTTTCTGTTGCTTTATTGTTTCACCAGATCTGGGTACCTTTTTTGGTTATTGGTTGATTTTGGTACCTTTTGGATATCCTTAAGGGATATATATTTATATATATATATATATATATATATATATATATATATATATATATATATATATATATATATATAGCTTACTATGGTTTGTGCGAACAACATTCTGTTGGCAGCACTGCTGCCGAAAATCAGAATGTCATGCACAAAACATAAATGGATGGGATAGTCAAACACACTTATGCCAATGCAGTAGTGCATTTGTATAAGTGTACTTCACTATCTGCATGGAGATCATGGTACAGTGGGGATTGGAAATTCATCCATATCTCCACTGTAGTGCGATCGATCTCGGAGTTAGAATATATTAGTAGGGGGTGTGGGAGGGGTGCAGCGGGGCTTGTCCCCCTGCATAAACATGATATGTCATATAGGAGTCTGATTTATATCAGCTCCTATACGGCTATCACGTGATGGTTTCACCCACAATGTTGACTCAAATGTGTTGATCATTTGGGTCGACATTGTGGCTGGTCGGAATGTTTGTGTTCAGGTTTACTTGTCGTTGTTTTGAAGGGCAAATGTTTTGCTGTTCAAACAAACAATAGTAAACCACAAATATATATATATATATATATATATAGGTTTACTATCATTTAATCGAAGTGGACTCGGTCGAATCTACTTCATGCGAAACCCGAACATCGAACATTGGCAATGTCGAACTCCGATACTGCCGAAGTACAAATCTCGTCCCTATCTTGACCCATGGTAAAGCTCGTCCCTAGGTCGCATTCGAGATGTATTTCGGCAATTCCGGAGTTCGGCATTGTGTGTTTTCGAGGATGTCGATCGATGATATGATCATTCGACCGAGTCCTCATCGATTAAATGATAGTAAACCATATATATATATATATATATATATATATATTTTTTTTTTTTTTTTTTTTTTCACCATTTGGTCAACAGATGGTGCTGTGTTTACCTTTAACAATGTATATGTTCAGCCTTCTTACTCTCTGTTATTTATATTTTAATTCTTAACTTTTAGCAGCTTTACATTTAAACTGATTCATGCAGGTTTACAATGTCTCTATGTCTATTAAGTTTTTTAGTATTTTATGTGTGTAGATTATGGAAAACATAAGACAATTTTTTAAACACATTAAGATGTAATAATGGTGTTGTTCATTTAATATGGAAAACCAAGGGGGTTGGTCTTTACTGTATTGAATTGCTTGTGATTAGTGGTTTGTAATTGGGACTGGTATTTATCAGAGCATTTATCTGATTTTATTGTTTGGCATCTGATGAAGTCTATTTGATGAAAATGCAGCTTTAATCTTGGGTGTTAATGTGTGGTTTGTTATTTTACTTGCAACCTCAATAAACTGGTTTTCTGGAGCTGAATTGTGCATCCTTTAGTGCTGAGTTTCTTTTTTGGTTTTAGTTATTGTTTTCAGCACTTGCTTCTACTTTCATTTTGGTTTTAACTAAAAAAAGATCTTTTTTGCAGGGAAGCAAGCTCCAGTGCACCCCCAACATTCACTGCAACTTAACTATACTAGCCACAGTTGCATGCAAATGGTATAATTCCTTCCTGGTATAATAAATATTTCAAAGTTGTACACCAATCAACTGTTCTGTCTGTGACACCCATGCCCTGGCCCAGAAATCAAGGAGCCTCAACCCTCACCACTATCAACAGAGAGGTTGTCTCATATAAGAGTAAAGGATAACAAATACACAAAGTAAAGTACAATTTCTCTTAAGTGCACACAGATATCACAGTCAGTCTGGGGCTGGTTGCACCCTTGCTCTCCAGGTCCCCAATAAGACTCCCCACTGGCACAGCTATAGGGTCCAGAACTCAGCCTAGCTGGCAAGCTAACCTCCAGTACCCTCTGTGTCCAACCAGTGCTTTGTGCCCCTACCCAAGTACCTGACACACACACATTTGAGATAAGTATTTATACAACTTTACAGACACTCCTGGGAAAGGCTGACACAGATTATCCAGGTGTGCCCCTTTACCCAAACTATACGGTAGTAATTACTGCCACCACCAGCTAATAATTATCAGATACCCAAAGGCCCTTAAAAGGGTATCCAATTATTACTGTGCAATATTATTATCCAATAGTAGTATAACTTAAGCAAACTTAAGGCTTTGGAAGGGCTAATTACATGATCACGTATAAGCATGCAATGTAGTCTAGAGCTTTCTTATCTCTACACAAACCAGCCACAGGTAAAAATATTTTAAAATATTTAATAATAAATACTAAAAACACAAGACAATACTAGTACACCACAGTGCTACTCAAGAGTTCAGAGATCACACAGAACCTTAAAATAATTCTGTAATACAGTTCTGACATAACAGAAAAACACTTAGTCTAATCTTTATAGTCTTAGCTATTTCTACAAGAAAATATACTTCTAAGATAAGATACTTAAGACAACAGGCAATGCTGAGGTTGGATATCAAGACAAAAATGCTTAATAATTTCTGGTTCTCACTGTTTAAATTGAATCTGTAGTTCTACTAAAACACTACGTCATTTATTTACACCCATCCTGGAGTTCCAGGCTACAGAAACTGCAACTACATTCTTTTGCACTTAGAGCAATAAAGGACATTCCATATGTAAATTCTGGTCATTGACGTTAGCCTTAAAACTAAAGGCAGGATGCTTACTCCAGACTCACTGACTCCAAATTCTAACTTCAAAGGACATACAAAAAATACAAATTTTAATTTGAAAGAACATTTGAAATGCTTGGCTTAGTTTTCCTTGCAGCAGATAGCAATGTTGCTACAATCTTGAAGTTCACATTTTACAGTGTTTCCTTTCATTTAAGAAACAAGCCTGTATTTTATATTTATATTTACAAATGCCAGAATTATGTAACAAATTCTATTTGACTAGGCTGGCAGCCTTCACCCTTCTCTACCAGTCTTCACATCATGCAGTGGTGGGATCCAATTCACATTTGTGGTCTGCAGTGGTGGGATACACTTCACATTTGTGGTGGCGGTGGATATCCACATCACATATTAATTAATTGGCAAATACTAATTGGCTTGTAGTAGTGTGGGTAGAGTGAATTATGTACTTTATGTACAGTGATCTCTGAAGGTGTTTTGTACTCTAAATCAGCCATGCAGTGAATATTCAGAGTTCAGATCACAATTGCTTTATTTCTTTTGTTAGCTTAGTTAGTCATGGTGAGCAGGCAGCATATCAGCAGTGGAGTATGGAAAGCTGACAAGGAGCCAGCTGGTGGAGATATGCCAGGCTAGTGGACTGGTGCATGGAAACCTGACTAAGGCAGACTGATTGCAGCCTTGGTTACAGCTGCATCAAAAAACAATATTCCGGAGGACAGTCAGACTTGCAGTGGAGATACAATATCCTTGGAGAATGGACAGCTCAACCTTTCTGTGAAGGACAATCAGACTGGCAGTGGAGATACAATATCCTTGGAGAATGGACAGCTCAACCTTTCTGTGAAGGACAATCAGACTGGCAGTGGAGATACAATATCCTTGGAGAATGGAAAGCTCAACATTTTTGCAGTGGAACTAAATATCCAGCTGGAGCTAAAGAGACTTGAGTTGGAGGCCAGGCATTTGGAGATCGAAGCCAAAGAAAAGGAGCGTCAGAGGAGGCATGAGAAGGAAATGCTGACTCTTCACCAGAGTCATGGAGATAATGGGGAAGGGAGTAACTGGACCCCAGAAGCACAACAGATAAGTAAATTTATTCTGCAATTTAAAGAGGAGGATAATTTTGATAGTCTAATTCATACGTTTGACAGGGTATGCATATAGTATAGTGTTGATCAAAGGCTCTGAGTACGTTTCCTGACCCCCTTACTCCATGGGAAAGCTGTAACTTTTCTTTCAAAAATGTCTGACTCTGTCTGTTTTGAATATAGTGCTGTAAAAAATGTAATTTAGAATGTTTTAAGCTAACACCTGTAATGTATAAGAAAAAGTTTTGTGAGCATAGATGCAAGGCAGATGAAAGTGTGTATGAATACGTTGCTGAACTGAGAACATATTTTCATAACTGGGTGAATGGATGTCAGGTCACCACTTTTGAAGGGCTGGCAGACCTTTTGGTGAGGGAACAAGCCCTTAGCACTTTGCCTGAGGACATGAGGATCTGGTTAGCTGATAGACAATGTGCTACTTCAGATGAGTTGGGGAAGTAGGGAGACCTATACCTGGCCAGCAGGGCAGCCCTGCACAGGAAGAAGACACCCAGTACTGCTCATAGGTTTAAAGGAACTCATGGTGGGAAGCACAGACTGCCCCAACAAAATCTGCCAGTAGCAGGGGAAGCCACTAGTCCAGGTGCACATCCAGGAGTTAGGGTTAAATGCTTTCAATGCAACCAGAGGGGCCATGTGGCATACAGGTGTCCACAGAAGCAAGGTGGGGAACCAAAGGTGAGGGAGCCAGTATGTGGGAAAGACAAAATGCCAGTAGTAGGTTGTCTTGAGACAACAGGGGTATGGAACTACCATCCTACAGATGTCCTGAGAGGGAAGGATTTGGATGAGGCAGTAAGATGTACTTATGCAGTTACACGCGGTCAGGCTAGGAGACAAGCATGTGGGTCTGGTAGCCTGGGGAAGACCCAGACAGACTGCATACTTGCAGTCAGGACTGGTGAGGAGGTTACTTCAGGGAATGAGCTACGTTGTAGCAGTGAGACTGAAGGTGAGCCACAGCTGCTTGTGGGTACTGATGTTCCCTTAGACAGGGTAACTGCAAAGGTAGAGGTGAGTAGTAGTACCCAGGCTGACAGTGAGGCACCACTGTCAGAGGATGCCAGACTTCCTGTGGAAGGGGAGCTGAGAAGGGTTACAAGAAGAGAGTTGAGACAGGCTCAGCTCTCAGACCCTACATTGCAAGGCCTGAGGCAGGTAGCTAGGGAGGCACCTGATTCTCAAGGAAAGGGCAAATTTGTATACTGGGACAAAGGGTTACTTTACAGAGAGTGGACCCCTGAGGGAGGGCTAGAAGGTGAGAGAGTACAGCAGTTGGTAGTGCCTAGAGCCTACCATTTGGCGCTTCTAGCCATAGCCCATGATATTCCCTCTGTAGGTCATATGGGCATAAAACATACAAAGAAGCATATTATGCAGAACTTCTATTGGCATGGAATTTCCAGAGATGTAACAGGGTACTGCAGAACCTGTGAGCAGTGCCAAAAGGTACGCAAGGTGGGAGACAAGGTGAGAGCTCATTTGATGCCTTTGCCTGTGATTGAGGAGCCATTTCAGAGGGTAGCTATAGATATTGTGGATCCTCTGAGTACCCCAAGTTCCACAGGAAAAAAGTATATCCTAGTGGTAGTGGAATATGCTACACAATACCCTGAGGCAGTGGCTTTGTCCTCCACTGAGGCAGAGAAGGTGGCAAATGCTTTGCTAGAGATTTTCAGCAGGGTTGGTTTCCCAAAAGAAATACTGACTGACTGAGGTGCCAATTTCATATCAGACCTGCTGGCCTGCCTGTGGAAGTTCTGTGGGGTGAAGCACATGAAGACCATCCCTTACCATCCCCAGACTAATGGTCTTGTTGAGAGGTTAAACTCTACAATCAAGTCCATGCTATGGGCATTTGCAGATCAGTTTAAGAGGGAGTGGGACAAATATTTGCCCCATCTGTTGTTTGCTTACAGAGAGGTTCCCCAGGAATTCACAGGTTTTTCACCCTTTGATTTGCTGTATGGGCATAGGTGGAGGGGACCTCTAGATTTAATTTGAGATGAGTGGGAAGGTGAGTGTGAGTCTCACAGGGAGTCTGTTGTGGTATACGTCCTAAACCTCAAGACAAGGCTTAGGGAACTCATGGGCTTGGCCCAGGAGAACCTGGCAGAAGCTCGACAACAGAAAAATGTGTGGTATGACAGGAATGCTTGAGCTAGAAAGTATGCTGTGGGGTAGCAGGTAATGGTTCTCATTCCTGTCAGACACAACAAGCTGCAAGCAGCTTGGGAGGGTCCCTACATGGTGGTAAGAAAGGTAAGTGATGATGGAACTGCTAGGCAGATGGTAGGGGCACAAATTGTACCATTTTAACATGATGAAACCTTACCATGATAGTGAGGCCCTTGTGCTGAGCATTTGCAGTGGATTGCAGGAGGAGTCTGAGGGAGATCTGTTGACTGATCTCCTCAGTGAGGCTCGGGCTGACACCTCAGTGGAAGGGGTAGCAATATCCCAGCAGCTATCTCCTACCCAGGTTTGAGAAATCCGAGCAGATTTGCAGGAATTTGGGGACATGTTCACTGGGAAATTAGGGTGCACTCACCTACTGCAGCACCAGGTGGATATAGGACCCCAAAAGCCTATTAGGCAAGCCTCTTATAGGGTACCTGGGAGAGTCAGACAAACCCTGAGGGAGGAAGTACAGGAGATGTTGGAACTAGGGGTGATTCAAGAGTCCAACAGTCTCTGGGCCCCCCCAGAGGTGTTGGTACCAAAGAAGGATGGCAGCACCAGGTTCTGTGTGTATTATAGGAAATTAAATAGTCACACAGAGTCGGATGCTTGCCCCATGCCTAGGACAGATGAGACCCTAGAGCAGCTGGGTGGGGCTAAGTATCTTACAACCATTGATCTTACCAAGGGTAACTAGCAGGTGCCCTTGACTCCCAGTGCTAGAGACAAGTGAGCATTTGTGACTCCTTTTGGCTTGTTTGAGTTCACAAAGGTGCCCTTTGGGATGAAGAATGCCCCAGTGACTTTCATGAGGCTGGTAGATAATATCCTAGCAGAAGCAGGAGGGTTTGCCCTTGCTTACCTAGAGGATATTGCCATCTACAGCCATTCCTGGCCAGAGCACCTTCAGCATTTCAGGGAGGTGCTGGGCAGACTACAGAGGGCAGAGTTGACCATTAAGCCAAGAAAATGTCAGGTGGGTATGGCAGAGGTCTCCTACCTAGGCCATAGAGTGGGGAGTGGTAAGATAATGCCAGAACCTGCCAAAGTGGAAGCCATTCAGGCACAGCCTGCACCTGTTACTTAAAAGAAGGTGAGGGCATTTTTAGGGACAGCAGAGAACTACAGAAAGTTTGTCCTTAGTTATAGTACCATAGCTGCTCCCCTCACAGACCTGAAAAGGAAGAACAGGCCAGATAAGGTAATGTGAACCCCAGCATGTGAGGAAGCATTACAGAAGCTTAAAGATGCTTTGGGTAGACCCCCTGTGTTAGCCAGTCCAGATTACCACAAAGAATTTGGTGTGCAAGCGGATGCTTCGAACCATGGGGTGTGGGCTGTACTTAGCCAGATTTCTTCAGAGGGAGAAGAGCACCCAGTGGTTTATCTCAGTCATAGGCTCCCACCCAGGGAGGAATGCTATACAGCTGCAGAAAAGGAATGTCTAGCCATAGTGTGGGCACTGGAGAAACTTCAGTCTTATCTGTATGGAAGAAAATTCACTGTTATGACAGATCATAACCCTCTAACATGGTTAAACAGAGCCAGTCAGCTAAATGCCAAGTTGCTAAGATGGAGTCTGGGGTTGCAAGAATATGATATGACAGTGAAGCGCCACAGTGGGAGTAGCAATGCCTATGCAGATTGACTCTCACGACAGGGAATGGGGTGAGGTACACTCAGACAGACCTAACCCTCTCAAGCGGCATTTCTCAGGGGACATTTGAATAACTAGCTTGAGTTCTCTGGGGGGGTGTGAAGACTGGTAGAGAAGGGTGAAGGCTGCCAGCCTAGTCAAATAGAATTTGATACTTAATTCTGGCATTTGTAAATATAAATATAAAATACAGGCTTGTTTCTTAAATGAAAGAAAACATGGTAAAATGTGAACTTCAGGATTGTAGCAACATTGCCATCTGCTGTAAGGAAAACAAAGCCAAGCATTTCAAACGTTCTTTAAAATTAAAATTATGTTTTCTATGTCCTTTGAAGTTAGAATTTGGAGTCAGTGAGTCTGGAGTAAGCATCCTGCTTATTGTTTTAAGGCTAAAGTTAATGACCAGAATTTAAATGTGGAATGTTCTTTGTTGCTCTAAATGTAAAAGAATGTAATTGCAGTTTCTGTAGCCTGGGAACTCCAGGAAGGGTGTAAACAAATGATGTAATGTTTTAGCAGAACTGCAGTTTCAATTTAAACAGTGAGAACCAGAAATTATTAAGCATTTTTGTCTTGATATCCAACCTCAGCATTGCCTGTTGTCTTAAGTAAGTTATCTTAGAAGTATGTTTTCTTTTAGAAATAGCTAGGACTATAAAGATTAGACTAAGTGTTTTTCTGCTATGTCAGAACTGTACTATGGAATTATTTTACATTTCTGTGTGATCTCTGAACTCTTGAGTAGCACTGTGATGTAGTAGTATTGTTTTGTGTTTTTAGTATGCATTATTAAATATTTTAAAAGGCTTTTACCTGTGGCTGGTTTGTGTAGAGATAAGTAAACTCTAGAGTACATTGCATGCTTAGAAGTGATCCTGTAATAAACCCTTCCAAAGCCTTAAGATTGCTTAAGTTACACTACTATTGGAGAATAATTTTGCACAGTAATAATTGGACACCCTTTTAAGGGCGTTTGGGTAGCTGATAATTATTAGCTGGTGGTGGCAGCAATTACTACCGTATAGTCTAGGTAAAGGGGCACAGCTTGATAATCTGTGTCAGCCTTTCCCAGGAGTGTCTGTGAAGTTGTATAAATACTTATCTCAAAGTGTGTGCGTGTGTGTGTGTGTGTGTGTGTGTGTGTGTGTGTGTGTGTGTGTGTGTGTGTGTGTGTGTGTGTGTGTCAGCTATTTGGGCAGGGGCATGAAGCACTGTTTGGACACAGAGGGTACTGGAGCTTAGCTTGCCAGCTAGGCTGAGATCTGGACCCTATATCTTTGCCAGTGGGGAGTCGTATTGGGGACCTGGAGAGCAAGGGCGCAACCAGCCCCAGACTGACTGTGATCTCTGTGTGCACTTAAGGGAAATTGTACTTTACTGTGTGTATTTGTTATCATTCCCTCTTATATGAGACAACCTCTCTGGTGTTAGTGGTGAGGATTGAGGCTCCTTGACTGCTGGGCCAGGACACGGGCATCACACTGCTGACCATCTTTGACTGACAAAACAAACTAAACTGAAGAATATGAGAGAACATATATACATATACAATACATACACACACACACACACACACACACACATATATATATATATATATATATATATATATGTGTGTGTGTATATCTATCTATATATATATATATATTAAAAAATACACACACACACACACACACACACACACACACACACACACACACACACACACACACACACACACACACATATACATACATATTTGATGCCCTAACTTTCAACTTACATGTTTTTTGACTGTAAAGACATGCCTTACTCCAAGCATTGTTCCATAATATCCCTGACAGGTGGCAGCTATGCTTTACAAACTTACTCCGTTAATAAATTAATTAGATTAATAAAAAAAATCATGGGCTAGTTGTAGAGAGGTGTGCTTCAAACTGAAGAAGGATTGGGAAAAGGCATGTTCTCAGCTGAGACTATCATGCAAGTGCTGCTGTAGTAGCAATGTATTACTGTATATCAAACAAGCATCTGGTGAGTTGCATGTACAAATTGACTTACACTGTACGAATATTAGACCAAATTCAGAGACCATTATTCAGTGGGTAGCATATGTACACAAACAGAGAACCTGTAGACAGTCACAGAAAACCCAAGAGACTGGCACATTCATGTTAATACTGTTGGATTTCACTGAAGACTAAATGAAAATGCAAAGTCATATGACACAAAATACCTATTATATTATGATGGGTCGTTGTTATTTAAAAACATGCATGGTGACTGGGCAGACCAAACAGCATGGCCATTGTTAATCAAGCATATACTAATAGAAGTTTCTATTGGAATATGATGTGGAGGGCAGAGCAAAATACAAGAAAAAGCAGGTGCATTCTGCAAAAGTAAGGAAAAAAGAAACTTACTTGATTTCCTTGTTTTCTGCTCTGTTCCTCCTTAAATCTCAGCAGGCTCTCTCTTGTACCACTTAACTGTCCACATCTTCACAAAATTTCCAGATTTTTTGCCTCATAATATTGCTCTATTCATTACTTTTCTAGCACGCTATTGGAGTTAAAGTCATCAAATAATGACAGGCATTTAAGATATAGCCTTCATATCCTTCTGGAAAATCAAACAACAACAGAGATTCTTTTTTCTCTGTTACTTCTTTTCAGTATCACTGATATACTGTGCAAGCATGGCAACATAACTCTCACATGCTTGCACAGTACATTAGAAAATTTGGAAGAGCAGGCAAAGAAGCAGTGGAACACTATGGTACCATTATAGAAAGACATTGTTTAAGAAAGGAAATCCATTTCTTTCTTGAATAATGTCATTGTAATAGCATTAACCCATGAGTGGGTGTAGGTATATCAGGATTTTTAAATCTATACACTCTACCTATCTGGTCTCCCTCCATCCCACGGCATTCTAGGTAGCGAGCTCAACCGACAATCAGATCTCATTCAAAAAAATACCCTATATCTCAAACTAAACTGAAAGGCTGTGCCTCTTGCCCAGAACAGTTACTGACTGCGATCTCTTCTCCCAGAAATGGCAACAGACTAGTGTTCCCTAAAACTTGATACAAAATCTCATTCAAATATACCCTATATCTCAAATTAAACTAAAAGGCTGTTCCGCTTGCCCAGAACAGTTACTGACTGTGATCTCTTCTCCCAGAAACGGCAACAGACTAGTGTTCCATAAAACTTGATACAACGTATCTTAAACCATTTCTGTAACTAAATATATTGTAACTTGTAATCTGACTGTTCGATTTTTATCGTCGTTCACCTAGGAAAATCTGTTGAGCACCGTACCTTGAACAACCAGTATATATCTATTCCCATACTCTCTCACCTAGTGTTATTTGTTCAACATTAAAATAAAATATCTGTCTAAATCCTGTATTCGAGTGACGCCTCCAGGTGCATCTTCAGTTACTTCTTACTGATGCCTCTAGGCGTCAAATATTGCTTGTTCATATTTGCATTAATAATTCCAAAACCATGCTACATACAAGGTATCAGAAGGCTTTGTCTTGAGGCATACATTATGGCAAACACAACTGTATCGATATGTGACCTTGATCAATGAATATTTGTTAGAATTGTAAGATGATAGCTTCATTTTTTAAAGGTTCAAGCCACACCCACTGGGAGTTAAAGGTACACACTCAAAAGAGATGTACTGGAAGGAATGAGTTAACTAATCTAACTCCCATTACTCCTAATAGTGCTCCAAACAAAAATATAAAAGTAAGGAAAGGTATTATCTTACCTCAGTTCTGTTAATATTATACAAGTATATTTTACACTCTAATTTTGTTTCTTTACTTACTGTTTTTTTTTTTCTTTTACTGCACTTCCCTCATCTTGGGTGTGGCCCGCCCATATTCCATACATCCTGCCATAGTCTATGTCAGCCTCCTTAGGCCAAGAGTGACATTTTTACATCTATACACTCCACCTATCTGGTTTCCCTCCATCCCACGGTGTTCTAAGTAGCATGATCAACAGACAATCAGGTAAGAAATTGTCAAAATCATCCTCTATTTGTTGAAACACTTGAAATAAAACTTTTGATAATGTTACTGTGTTTATATAGCTACTACTTGAAATAACTTTGTACTGAACTGGAATACTCAAGAACTGTGTATTCAACTGCTACAGGCACTCACTGACTTGCATGGAGTAGTGATTAATGCTACCTACCACTTGCACTCCTGCTGTTACAGAGTTTAGTAAGATATTGCTTTGCTAAAGTTATTTCACTACAAATGCTGTTACAGCACTAATAGTGTTTCTTCTTCTTTTGTCTTTTCCCGGTTAGGGGTTGCCAAAGCAGATCACCTGTTTCCATTTCTTCCTGTCCTCTGCATCTTGCTCTATCACACTAACCACCTACATGTCCTCTCTAATAACATTGATAAACCTTATCTTAGGCCTTCCTCTTTTCCTCTTACCTAGCATCTTCATCCTTAGCATCCTTTTCCCAATGTACCCAGCATTGCTCCTCAGCACATGTTCAAACCAACGCAATCTCACCTCTCTGGCTTTGTCTCCAAACTGTCAAACCTGGGCTGACCCTCTAATATACTTATTCCTAATCCTGTCTACCCTCATCACACCCAGTGCAAATCTTAACATCTTTACCTCTGCCACATCCAGCTCTGACTCCTGCCTTTTTGTCAATGCCACTGTCTCCAACCCATATAACATAGCTGGTCTCACTACCCTTTTGTAGATGTTCCCTTTCTGTATTACTGGTACTCGTCTGTCACAAATCACTCCTGACACTCTTCTCCACCCACTCCACCCTGCCTGTACTCTCTTCTTCACCTCTCTTCCACACTCGCCATTACTCTGAACTGTTGATCCCAAGTATTTAAACTCATCCACCTTCACTAACTCTACTCCCTGCATCCTCACCATTCCTCTATCCTCCCTTTCATTCACACACATATATTCCATCTTAGTCCGGCTGACCTTCATTCCTTTCCTCTCTAGAGCATATCTCCACCTCTTCAGGGTCTCCTCAACCTGTTCCCTACTCTCACTACATATCACAATGTCATCTGCAAACATCATAGTCCACGGGGACTCCTGTCTGATCTCGTCTGTCAACCTGTCCATCACCAGTGCAAATAAGAAAGAGCTCAGAGCTGATCCTTGATGTAATCTCACCTCCACCTTAAACGCATCTGTCACTCCCATGGCAGATCTCAACACTGTCACACTACCCTTGTACATATCCTCTATCACTCTTACATACTTCTCTGTCACTCCCAACTTCTTCATACAATACCACAACTCCTCTCTAGGCATCCTATCATAAGCTTTCTCTAAGTCCACAAAGACACAATGCAACTCCTTCTGACCTTCTCTGTACTTCTCCATCAACACTCTCAGAGCAAACATCGCATCTGTAGTGCTCTTTCCTGGCATGAAACCATACTGCTGATCACTAATCATCACCTCCCTTCTTAACCTAGCTTCCACTACTCTTTCCCATAATTTCATGCTTTGACTGATCAGTTTTATCCCTCTGTAGTTACTACAGCTCTGCACATTACCTTCATTCTTAAAAATCGGTAAGAAAACACTTTTTCTCCACTCCTCAGGCATCCTCTCACTTTCCAAGATTTTATTAAAAATCTGGTTAAAAATTCCACTGCCATTTCTCCTAAACACCTCCAAGCTTCCACAGGTATGTCATCTGGATGAACAGCCTTTCCTTTCTTCATCCTCTTCATAAGTATCCTTACTTCCGCCTTGCTAATCCATTGCACTTCCTGATTCACTATCCCCACATCATCCAGCCTTCCCTCTCTCTCATTCTCTACATTCATCAGCCCCTCAGAGTACTCTTTCCATCTGCTCAACACACTCTCCTCACTTGTGAGTACGTTTTCCTCATTATTCTTTATCACTCTTATCTGCTGCACATCTTTCCTAGCTTGGTCCCTCTGTCTAGCCAATCGGTACAGGTCCTTTTCTCCCTCCTTAGTGTCCAACCTTTCATACAACTCTTCATACACCTTATCCTTAGCCTTCACCACCTCTCTCTTCACCATACAACTCATCTCCTTATACTCCTGTCTACTTTCTTCATCTCTCTGACAATCCCACTTCTTCTTTGCCAACCTCTTTCTCTGTATACTATCCTGTACTTTCTCATTCCACCACCAGGTCTCTTTGTCCTCCTTCCTCTGTCCTGATGTCACACCAAGCACCTTTCTAGCAGTCTCCCTTACTAGCTCTGCTGTAGTTACCCAGCTATTCGGTAACACTTCACTGCCACCCAGTGCCTGTCTTAGCGCTTCCCTGAACTCCACCTCACAATCACCCTTTTTCAATTTCCACCATTTAATCCTTGGTACTGCCCTCACACTCCTCCACCTCTTCGTGATCACCAATGTCATTCTGTAGACCACCATTCTATGCTGCCTAACTACACTTTCCCCCGTCACCACATTACAATCTCCAATCTCCTTTAAACGGGCCCTCTTACATAGGATATAATCCACCTGTGTGCATCTCTCTCCACTCTTGTATGTCACCCTATGCTCCTCCCTCTTGTTGAAATGCATATTCAGCACAGCCATGTCCATCTTTTTTTGCAAAATCCACAACAATTTGACCTTCTGCATTCCTTTCCTTAACACCATACGTACCCATCACTTCCTCATACCCTCTGTTCCCTTCACCAACATTCCCATTGAAATCTACTCCAATCACCACTCTCTCACCCTTGGGTGCAGTCATCACCACTTCATCCAACTCACTCCAAAATTTTTCTTTCTCATTCATCGCACACCCAACTTGCGGAGCATATGCACTAACAACATTCATCATTACACCATCAATTTCCAGCTTCATAAACATCACTCTATCCAACACTCTTTTCACCTCCAAAACACTTTTGGTATACCATTCCTTCAGGATAACCCCTACCCCATCTCTCCTCCCATCCACACCATGATAGAACAATTTGAACCCACCTCCAATACACCTGGCCTTATTACCCTTCGACCTGGTCTCTTGTACATGCAATATATCAACCTTCCTTCTGTCCATCATATCAGCTAGCTCTCTCCCTATACCAGTCATGCTGCCAACATTCAAAGATCCTACCCTCACTACCACACTCCTAACCTTTCTCCTCTCTTCCTGCCTTCTGGCATGCCTTCCCCCTCTTTTTCTCCTTCTCCTCCTTTGGCCAACAGTAGCCCAATTTCTGCCAGCACCCTGTCAGCCAACAGTACTATTGGCAGTCTTTGTTAACCCAGGCCTCGACCGATCCAGTATGTAAATCTGTATTGGTTTCCGCATATCTCATTTGGCAGATGTTTTTCACCGGATGCCCTTCCTGACACAACCCTCCCCATTTATCCGGGCTTGGGACCAGCAAGAAGAAATGCACTGTCTTGTGCATCCCTGCTAATAGTGTTTATGCTTTACTAAAAGTATTCTGTTTCAAAAGTGACTGTATTATCGCAAAACCTGATGTGTGCTGAACACTGCAAGCTATCTTGACTGGCTAAATATCTTTGCTAAATAGTCATAATTGCATCACTTAAGGTATTTTGTGTTAAATGAGCCTGTATTATCACTAATTCTGAAACGTGCAGAATACTGCTAGATATTTTGTCATAAAAGTCTTTTATTATGTACTCTTGCATTTTATTAGTGTGCCGCTTGTTATTTGAACTAGCTAACTAATCAGGGCTGCTCTGTAGATATTTACTCTCTTGCCCTCTTTCCAATATTTAAAGTTTTAGGGTTTTATGTCTTCTCATGTTTCATTTTTATGCTAATCTGTTTAAATGAGCCAACTACCAAAAGCTGACATAGCAGGAAATACAGTCTGTAGTGTTTACTTGTTTCACAATTCTGTTATGCTGCTTAGCTCATTTTATTTTCACTTGATAGCAATTTATGTTGTTATAATTCCTACTACAGCTCCATTTTAACACTCTTGTTTCTGCTCTGCTCCTTCCTCCTAGATCTCATTCAAAAAAATACTCAAACTAAACTAAAAGGCTGTGCCTTTTGCCCAGAACAGTTACTGACTGCAATCACTTCTCCTAGAAACAGCAACAGACTAGTGTTCCATAAAACTTGATGCAAAGTATGTTAAACCATTTCTGTAACTATATTGTAACTTCTAATCTAACTGCCTGATTTTCATCGTATTTCACCTAGAAAAACCTGTTGAGCACCGTACCTTGAACGACCAATATATCTATTCCCATACTCTCCCACCTAGTGTTATTTGTTCAACATTAAAATAAAATATCTGTTTAAATCCTGTATTTAACTAATCTATCTCCCATGACTCCTAATAGTGCTCCAAACAAAAATAAAAAAGTAAGGAAAGGGATTATCTTACCTCAGTTCTGTTAATATTATACAAGTATATTTTACACTCTAACTTGTTTCTTTACTTACTGATTGTATTTTTTTTATTTTACTGCACTTCCCTTGTCTTGGATGTAGCCCCACTCCATTCGCCCTCGCTACGCTCAGGTTCACTTCTCTCTCCTCCCAGCCCCCATATAATTTCTTTATACCTAACCACCTGTTTCTTCCTACCAAAAGACTCCTCCCCTTCCTGTTCCTCACCAACATTCCACCACACTTCCTACTGCCATCATAGTACCCCTAGGTTCTCCACCACCTCTCTAATACATGCAACCCTATAGCCAATAATTATTACAGATATATAATACTTTATTACATTGCATACATATATGAAGATAGTACAAGTAGATTGATAATCTAGTATTATCAGTACCTATAAACATTACTATCAACTACTACAGAAGGACTTTATCCATAGTCAAGCACAGCATTACAGATAAGTAGCAAGTACCCCCCCCCCCCAGATTTGCTAACTCACTAACTCTGTTACCCTTTCCTATCTAAAGGACACTATTTACCTCTCCTACACTTCTTGGCCATACAGCAGCTGCCTAACATATAAAAGATAACTCTGCCACTGGCCATACTCCCCAACATTTTACATAAGCAGTATACCCAGCATTACCAGCAGCGTGTAATAGCTCCTAAGTGCCTAACACCACTTCAGCTTGCAGCTATAGCCATTATCAATTCTTACACTCTTAATTACCTAACACTTTAAATCTATTACCCCTTTAATACTGTACCTTTAACACAGCACCAATCTCACACAATTATAGGCACTACTCTTGTATACACTCCACTCTTTCTGTAACTAAATAACATGTGTTGCATACAGCCAGACCAACTACTAAAATATTATTCTACCCATTAACAATCTTCACCCTACCCTACTTTCCAACCTGTCCTCCTCCTACACTCAACTTTATAACTAACCCCCATCCCCTTGGCAGACAGAATCCACAGCCAATCCCACCAAACTAAAAAACTTCCCTATATCACCATGCAACCTTACCCACTCCCAGCCTTTCTCTTACTCATGCAATAAACTGGCAATCAAAGCAAACCCTCACTCTTTTCAAATACAGACTAAAATAATTCACAAACTAAGCAAACTCGATCTACACCTACTCCATAAACTCAACCACAGACCTACCTCATCTCTTCTATTCTTAAACATTAGTGTAAGAAGTACACTTAACAAAATTCAGGACCTTCATGCCCTACTAATGCTATACAAACCAGATATCACTGTATTAACTGAAACATGGCTTAAATGAGAACACCACAATAATGAGATTACTCCCCCTGGCTACAATATTATCTGAAGAGACACGTTAAAGAAAAAGGGAGGTGGCGTAGCAATATTATTCAAAAATCTTCTCACCATAGAACAATTAGATTACAATACCCAAGAAGATATAAAACTAATCTTTGCCAAATTAAAAATAAATTCCAACAAACGCATAATTATTGCAGGTGGTTATATCACACCAGGCAATAACATCACTGTAATGGAAAGGCTGCTTAACTGGATCTCTAACTCCCTTCCACAAAAGACATACTATTAAGGGATTTTAATATTGACTGGATTAACTACTCCAGCCACAATCCCTCTGCCTTTATAAACCTCCACAGGTTTACCCAAACCATAACCACCCCCACTAGAAATGACAAAACATCCAAACACCAGTCAGTCTTAGACTGGATCCTGGTATCTGACCCGACTTGTGCACTGCAATCTGGCTGTCTTCCAGATGGTCTAAGTGACCATCATCCAACCTACCTAATTAGGAACAAATCACAAATCCCAAACCATCACCCTACCCATCCTCAGAGTAGTTCGCAACAAAAGACCTTTATAACTACTGACTTCATCAATGCACTAAAGAGCTGCAATTGGACTCCACTAAAACAACTATCTCTAGACAAAGCCATAGAATACTTTAACACAACCTTTCTAAAAATCTTAAACCATCATGCACCCTCTCAAACCATTAGATTAAAAACTAACTACTCTCCATGGCTTAGAAAAGATACTAAAACTATAATGAAAAAAGGGACAAGGCCTGGATTCAATATCAGAAAAACAAAACCACTACTTTGAGACAAAACTGTCTAGAACTCTGTAACAAAGCCAAAAAACAAATCAAATTATACAAAACTAATTACTATAAAAACATACAAGAAAAATATGCTCACAACCCCCAAAAATTATGAGCCACTATAAATGGCATATTGCACCCAGGAAAATCCACTACTCCAAATTCTGTGCTACCAAATAATCTTGAGAACATTCCCACACAATTTAACAAATTCTTTACCGAAACAGTCTAGACCCTTGCCAATGCCCAAAATAGTACTAGTAGCCCCCACACAGATAACTACCCCAACCCATCCCAACAGACAAAACAACACCCCCACTTTTAACCTTCACTCCGTGTCCACCAAGGTAATTTCCAAACTCCTTAGAAAACTTAAACCAACCACCCTAGCAGCTGATAACCTACCATCAGACTTCCTTCAGATATCAGCTGATGCTATAGCCTATCCTGTCTCTATTCTCATAAATAGGTCTCTATCAGAATGCAAAGTACCCACCTCATGGAAAACATCACATATCATTCCACTGCACAGAGTAGGTAACTCCTTAGATCGCATCAATTATTGTCCAACTGAAATCCTAACACCTTTGTCCAAAATATTAGAAAGAGTTGTTCATCCTCAACTAATGCAGTGCCTCCAAGATAACAACCTTCTCTCCATATCTCAGCATGATTTTAGACCTTCCCATAGTACCACCACAGCACTACTATCATTCACCAACATAGTTAACCACCATAGAAACAAGGGTCTATTTGTATCTTCCATATACTTAGACTTATCAAAAGCCTTTGACATAGTAAACCACAGTATGCTTCTTGAAACTCTATCTCCCCTAAATATAATTCCCTCCTCTATATCATGGTTCAACAGCTGTTTATCAGGCTGTCAGCAAACAGTTCTCTGGCAGGAACAATTGTCCCACCTGTTACCAGTAACCATAGGAGTCCCTGAAGGGTCCATCCTTGGCCCCTTTCTGTTCTCTCTATTTGCTAACCAGATCTCTTCATCCTCACCCTCTGCCTCAGTAGTACAATACACAGATGACAAAACCCTTATATGTAACGCCCCCACCCTAAATGAACTGCAAACCCTAACCCAAAACAACTTCACCCTAGCCAAAATTTGGTTCACTAACATCAAACTTCTTCTTAATCCCAAAAAAAAAAAAAACTAATTATTTTCAGCCCAGGCAGATCTCCTCTCCTAAATAATAATTTCACCATCAACTCCAAAAGAAATCAGTCCAACCACACACACCAAACTGCTAGGTGTAGAAATAGACAATAATCTGAAATTCGACATCCACATTGCACAAACCAAAAGGAAAGTTAACATAAAGCTTGGACTCCTCTACAGGAACAAATACTTTATCACTAAACATACCAAAGCAACCATTGCAAGGACTCATCTTCTATCCATCCTCCTATATGCCTCTCCCATATTGGCTAATATTCGTCAAACCGATCTAAACAAAATGGAATCTTGCTATACCAAGATTGCCAAGTTTGCTACTGAAGCCTCATATAGGTCTCACCACTGTCTATCCTTTAAGCAGCACAATTGGCTTGAGTTGCCTCATATACTTCTACTCAATCAACTCTCTATAGCACACAAACTCTATTACTTCCCTGATAAAACTCTAGCACTTCAGCATCTAATTCAGCCCCACATTCTCTCTAGAGCCTTAATATTCTGTCCCATAGTTAACTAGGGAAACTAGGCAAAAACAGCTGAAAGAAATAGAGCCTGGACAACCTGGAGGTCCAATAAAAGCCCTAGTACACAGCAAGCCTACCAACAGATTAGGAATCTAACCAAAAAAACTAGTTAACCAAGACAAGAGAAACTACTTTATTATCCATCAAACCCAATACATGAATAACCCTAAGAAATTCTGGGCATGTTTAAACAAGTTAATACACCCTGGTAAAACAATCACCCCACCCCCAACATCAGGTTTAACAAAAGACAACATAGCTGAATCATTCAATACATTCTTTACTGAACCATACAAGCTCTAGCCCAACAATATCTCACTGTCACTACAACAGGTGTCCCCACCCCCATTAACTACATGCCCACTTTTAAACTGCAACTCATCCCAACCTCCTACATAAGAAAACTACTATCCCAGCTGAAACCCACAACACTAGGAATAGATTCCCTCCCCAATGAATTTCTAAAACTGGCAGCAGCAGAAATAGCTGTACCAGTTTTTATACTAATCAATAGATCAATTACTGTAGCTACAGTGCCCCTGATTTGGAAAACTGCCTATAGCATACCTCTTCACAAAGGAGGCACTTCCTATGACATATCTAACTACAGGTCAATCTCTATTCTATCTTCACTGGCTAAAATATTAGAAAAATGCATCCACCATTAACTTATGTCCCACCTTATAAATCAAAAACTCATATCTCCATCTCAACAAGGTTTCCGTCCAGGTCATAGTACCACCACAGCTCTGTTAGCATTCACAGACACCATAAACCATAACAGGAGCAATGGTAAACTTACTTCTGCCCTTTTCTTAGACCTATCAAAAGCCTTTGATATGGTTAGCCATGACAAACTCATCTGCCACCTCAAAAACCTAGGATTAGACAACCAATCAATCTCCTGACTCGACAACTATCTTAAGGACAGGCAACAAGCAGTACAGTGGAACAATAACTTGTCTCCACTTTTACCAGTCTCTCTTGGGGTACATCAGGGATCAATACTGGGTCCCTTGCTATTCTCAGTTTTCACAAACAATCTCCACTCAGCAGCAAATAGCACTAGCCTTATCCAATACACAGATGATTCCACTATAATATGCAGTGCCTCAACCCTGCAAGAACTACACAATAAAACCCAGGATAATGTCCACTCAGTTGAAAACTGGCTTACTGAAAATGGCCTCATTCTTAACCCCAAAAAGACCAAGATCCTGCTATTTTACCCCTCACAAAATACCACCCTTACTGACACTTTCAATATTCACTCTAAAAATGATACACTTATCACACCCGAATCTCAAACAAAACTACTAGGCGTCACCATTGATAACAAGTTAAAATTTGATATCCTCATTAATCTAGCTATTAAAAACACTCACAGAAAGCCAGGTAGTCTCTACAAGCACAAATCCTACTTGACCCATACTGCTAGGACCACAATTGCTTGCACTCACTTGCTCTCAATATTACTTTATATATCCCCAATCCTAACAAATCTATCCAAAACAGAAACCAGCATACTGGCAACCTGCTATAATCAAATAGCCAAATTTGCTAATAACTCATCTTTTAGAACCCATCACTGTCATAACCTAAAACAATTGGACTGGCTTGAACTGCCAGATTTATGAATCTACAATAAAATTATCATTACTTATAACCTGCTCTCCCAACCAAATAAAACACCAGCATTAAGCAACCTAATTCAGCAGTATTCCTGTCCTCGGCAACTCCGCTCCACAGATAAGTTACTATTAACAATTACTAGATCACACAACCATGCAGGTGACTCCCTCTACTCATCTTTCACTTCCAAAATTTGAAACTCTCTGCCTCCTTCCATTACCCTGGAATCTTCTCTATCCAAATTTAAGAAATCTATCAAAAGCCATCTCAGCAACAAATGGTTATGTCCCTGCTCCACACCAGACTAACTTCAGTCCTACTCCACTCCTGCTATAACTCTTGCCTCAAACACACAATCTCCTGATATGACTGCTTAGTCTTATCAATGCCATATTTAGATGCATGATGTGACTCTAGATAGGATATTTAACATACTTTATGTATTGATCATTATATATGTCTTTGTGAAGGAATTAATAATGTGTGCTCATCTATATTGTCTGGTTGAATATACTAGAAATATGTAAAATATATTGTTTGTATGTCTTGCATATGTGTTTCTTTGGAGATTTTCTCCCGGGTCTCCACTAAAAATGGGCATTTATCCAGTTGGATTATCCCAGTTAACAAATGTAAAATAAATAAATAAATAAATAAGGTCTAGTAACCAGAATCTCATAACTGTCATCAAGCATAAAAATGATGCTGGTAAATCCCTCTTTGCCAGGACCATTGCCAAAAACTGTAACACACTACCAAGCCATATTACTTCTACTACCTCCACTTTTCATTTCAAAAAACTCCTGAAAACCCACTATCTAAATGACTGGCTATGCTCATGCTACTCCCCAGGTTAATCTATACCATGAGAATGCTTCAGGGTTTCGGCTATGCACAAACAGTTTTCTCCTGAAAGCTTGTTAACTTGTTGATATTTACCTTATTGAACTTAAAACAAAAGAAAAATGTTGTTTTAAGTTTATATACCTCAATGAATCTTTTGTAAGAGTTGTTAATCTCTACCATATTGTGTATGAATGCTATATGTATGCTGTATTTTTTGCTCTCTCAACGTATTGTATTGTATTGTATTGTGTTACTTGTAGAGCTTTTCTGCCCAGGCCTCCACTGAAAATTAACTTGTGTACAGTCAGACTTTCCTGGTAAACAAATGTAAAATAAAAATAGATAAAAAAAATTACCCATTGTTGGATTTGTTTTATTCACTTGGGCTTCACCCTCATGATCAAACCATGCTGACTGTGGATAAATCCTTATATACCCACACCCACTTATGGGTAATTGCTTAATTCTGAATATGCTTCCTTAAAGGCATAAACTCTAATATTTCAAATAGCGCTATATATGGCATCCCACATACTTTAAAAAGAAAATAATGTAGCCTATTAAGCTTAGAATGTAGACTCTGAAGAATCATACTATGAAAAGGTAGCGAGTTTAATGTATAATTCACAAAATACATTAAATAAAGGAAAGTAGGTAACTTGATTTCCTTCAAAACACACATATTTGATGAGTGTTTGTTATTAATTTATTTATTAATTCATTTGAAACTTCACAAAGAATGATTTCCTAAGCAGTCATCCAAACATAGAACATTTCAAAGTAACAGCTTGGTTAAAGCTGCACCTATATAGTAGCTTTAATGTCATTTGAAAATGTAGCCATATCTGATTTAGGATCATTTGAGACTGCAGATTCTTCTTGGAATTGATTGCAATCCATGTGGATATTTCCCCCCGACAAAGTGATCCTATTTTTCTTTCTTCTAAGGAGTAACATCTTCTCAAGCTCTTGAACAGATAACATGTTTCCATTGCATTGATTCATCTTGTCAAGGAGAAAAAATAATGCTTCCTGAATTCTCAATGTTCAAAAAAACTTTCCCTGTTTCTCCTGTATTCTTGCATATCAGTATCTTGTAGCAGATACTGTCTAAGAAACTTTACAGACCCAATTGGTATAAATTGAATTGAAATTTCATCTCCATAAAGTCCTGATGTTTGTTTAATTTCACCCTAACTGTTTGACTGTTTTGACAAACTGGATGATAATTGGATAACTGGTCATAATAAAATGCTAATTACACTGCATCCAGAGTGACACCTTGGCAGCAGTTTCTATCGTGTTAGATAATAAATATCATTGAAAATGAAGACTGAGATTTGTACTTCAGCAACTGCCCATTAACAACTGTGCTAAAGTTAGTCCCACACATGTCTGTGTTGTGTTCCTACATCTGAGAATAGAAAAATAGTAAACCAAAGCATCCATACTGCAGAAAAGTTTTGCACTTTTTTTTCAAAGACCAGTCATTTTCTTCATGCCACCTGGTTTTATTTTGCTTTTAATACTGTTTATTTCAGGGCATTGTACCTGTAAAGTACACAGCTTAAAGCCTATAATGTAAAACAACACCTAACTTCCTCATGGCTATGCTAATGCTTCCATCGTGACTAAACGGACATTTCTCTCTGTTTCTCTTCCATGACCAGTCTCTCTTAATCACCCTTACACTCTTACCTTTCTTATCCCTTGTCTCTTTTTCTCTCTTTCTTTTGCTCCCACCACTGTTCCTCCAACTAACCTTTCCTTAATCCTTTCCTTCTGGTACCCCTCCTTACTCACCTCAACCCCTTAACTATCTACTGCTATTTCAACCTCTCCACTATTAGAACCTTTTTAAGTACTCAACTCCTTAACTATCTACTGCTATTTCAACCTCTCCACTATTAGAACCTTTTCAAGTACTCAGCCCCTTAACTATCTACTGCTATTTCAACCTCTCCACTATTAGAACCTTATTAAGTACTCAACCCCTTAACTATCTACTGCTATTTCAACCTCTCCACTATTAGAACCTTTTCAAGTACTCAGCCCCTTAACTATCTACTGCTATTTCAACCTCTCCACTATTAGAACCTTATTAAGTACTCAACCCCTTAACTATCTACTGCTATTTCAACCTCTCCACTATTAGAACCTTTTTAAGTACTCAACCCCTTAACTATCTACTGCTATTTCAACCTCTCCACTATTAGAACCTTTTCAAGTACTCAGCCCCTTAACTATCTACTGCTATTTCAACCTCTCCACTATTAGAACCTTATTAAGTACTCAACCCCTTAACTATCTACTGCTATTTCAACCTCTCCACTATTAGAACCTTTTTAAGTACTCAACCCCTTAACTATCTACTGCTATTTCAACCTCTCCACTATTAGAACCTTTTTAAGTACTCAACCCCTTAACTATCTACTGCTATTTCAACCTCTCCACTATTAGAACCTTTTTCAGTACTCAACCCCTTAACTATCTACTGCTATTTCAACCTCTCCACTATTAAAACCTTTTTAAGTACTCAGCCCCTTAACTATCTACTGCTATTTCAACCTCTCCACTATTAGATCCTTTTTAAGTACTCAACCCCTTAACTATCTACTGCTATTTCAACCTCTCCACTATTAAAACCTTTTCAAGTACTCAGCCCCTTAACTATCCACTGCTATTTCAAGCTCTCCACTATTAAAACCTTTTTAAGTACTCAGCCCCTTAACTATCTACTGCTATTTCAACCTCTCCACTATTAGAACCTTTTTAAATAATCAGCCCCTTAACTATCTACTGCTATTTCAACCTCTCCACTATTAGAACCTTATTAAGTACTCAACCCCTTAACTATCTACTGCTATTTCAACCTCTCCACTATTAGAACCTTTTCAAGTACTCAGCCCCTTAACTATCCACTGCTATTTCAACCTCTCCACTATTAAAACCTTTTTAAGTACTCAGCCCCTTAACTATCTACTGCTATTTCAACCTCTCCACTATTAGAACCTTTTCAAGTACTCAACCCCTTAACTATCTACTGCTATTTCAACCTCTCCACTATTAGAACCTTTTTAAATAATCAGCCCCTTAACTATCTACTGCTATTTCAACCTCTCCACTATTAGAACCTTATTAAGTACTCAACCCCTTAACTATCTACTGCTATTTCAACCTCTCCACTATTAGAACCTTATTAAGTACTCAACCCCTTAACTATCTACTGCTATTTCTACCTCTCCACTATTAGAACCTTTTTAAGTACTCAACCTCTTAACTATCTACTGCTATTTCAACCTCTCCACTATTAGAACCTTTTCAAGTACTCAGCCCCTTAACTATCTACTGCTATTTCAACCTCTCCACTATTAGAACCTTATTAAGTACTCAACCCCTTAACTATCTACTGCTATTTCAACCTCTCCACTATTAGAACCTTTTTAAATAATCAGCCCCTTAACTATCTACTGTTATTTCAACCTCTCTACTATTAGAACCTTTTTAAAGATGGCTGTTTCCAGGTGGGAGGTTGGCATAATGGTTAAGGTGTTTACCTTATAGACACAAGGTACAGGGTCTGATTCTCAGATGGGGTAACTGGCTAACCCACAAAGGTAGTTAGCCAAGTACTAATCTGTGAGCCTATGGTTGATTATTTCTGATTATTCCCTTCTACCTATTCCTCTGTTTTCTGTTCCAGCTGTTAACATGTCTTTCTTTGACTTATATACAATAATATAACATCTAAAGAATAAGATAAATATATTTACTATTTCTGTCTCAATATTACCTGAACAGCAATGCTTAAAACTTTTAATGTTTTGCTGTTGTTCATTGTAAAACTGTATTTTATGTAGAACTTTTCTCCCTGGGCATCTTCTGAGAGTGTGGCTTGGGCCCAGTTGGGCTTCCCTGGTAAGCAAAATACAATAAATAAATATACAACATAAACAAATAGACAAACAGACAAACAAACAGGAAATACATCTTTCCTTTCAGCCACTATAAGATTAAAATGCAATGTAAATCTTCTCTCTCTCTCCTCTATCTATTTATTGATCTGTGAGTGTGTGTGTGTGTGTGTGTGTGTGTGTGTGTGTGTGTCTGTGTCTGTCTGTCTGTCTGTCTCTCTCTCTCTCTCTCTCTCTATATATATATATAGTTCTATATAAACTGGAAAAAAGACTCATTAGAATTATGTAAATGACCCCTTAGAGACATATCAATGTCTCAGCTACATGGCTTCAGAATGCCCATGACTTTTTTTTTTTCTTTTCTTTTTTAAGTCTTTTTTGGTACATGCAGGCCAATAAAGCCTAACACCAAAAAACATTTACAAGCAGGGGCCTGGGAGATGAATCATTTACAGGCTGTGTCTGTCCATTAGAGACATAGGTGCCAAATCAGAAATTAATTTCTTATTTCCCATCCATTTGCACAAATTGCACTTGAATTGGGTTGGGGGGATCTCTGCTTCACATTCACACGAGAAGCCTGTTCCAGAGAAGGGGTAATCTCTGGAATACATACTTATATCTCCATCAGGTCCAATTTATATCAGAGGATGTTTTGTACTTGTATTTTTGTATGGAATAATTTTAATGTTATTGTTGTGTATATGTTCAGTCTGATCTGTTTATTGTATGTATATATATATATATTATGTATGTATATATATATATATATATATATATACATACATAATATATATATATATATATATATATATATATATATATATATATACATATATATATATATATATATATATATATATATATATATATATATATATACATAATATATATATATATATATATATATATATATATATATATATATGTGTGTGGTTTATTATTTATGCTATAGCGCATTCATTGTTGTGCACTGTCGATTTTTGTACATGAATAAATGTCGAATTTTGTACATGGATAAATGTAGAGTGTTGTAAGGGGGCTAAGTAAGGCATCCACTGATAATAAGCCCTAATGTGTATTTCGGCGGGGGAAAAAGTATGACACAGACTTACTTTCAGGGAAATACGGTACCATGAATTAGCATCCCACTCCCTGATCTCTTCCACTTTAGAGAAGAAAATGTATGATCTTTTTACATTCAACCATCCCACCTGGTGGCCAGAAACACAACATGCCTCCCCACCCATCTGCCAATCAGGTTCCATTTGTACTATCTGACCCCATCCTTCCTTATTCTCAATTTATTAATTAAAAAAATGCATTTCTTTTAAAGAGTAACAAACCACTTATGTTGTGATTGATACAGTTCATCCCCTGCACAGAGCACTATAGCTTTCAAGTTTTAATTAAAAAAAAAAAAAAAAAAAAAAGGACATATTTTCATTTTTAAACTGTTACAAACTGCTGGCAACTTACTGTTTATTCCCTGCAGAAACTGCTGTAGTGCTCAGGTTTCATTTTTGTTTTAATTTTAAACTGTAGCACACAAATAGTGCTGCAGCATTCAGGTTTGACTGCAAATGCAATATCGACTTTGGAAAGCCAGTGTGCATTAAAGACCAGTTGGGATAGGCTGATCGCACCCTCTCCAATACTTTGCACCCAGAGAAGTCGCCTCCTTCTCTCTGCCCAAGCTATGCTACAAATAATAAGGGACAGATTCATAAACTGTTACTGCATTGTTCTAAGAGAAGTTGTGTAGTGAGTGGGAACAAGCAGTGTGTGTGCAATTCAGAAAACATGGCTAAATGACAAGACTCGCTGGAAAACAAAGCACAGCTGAGATATATGCTAAAGACATATTATGAGCTGTGCTATATGATAAGAAAAGATGGCTGAGCAGTTAGAAACATATAACTGATGTGCAGCCATAACTCACATACCTTAACGATTGAACACAGCAATAAGCTGGCACTCAAGCAGTGAAGAAATAAAAAATATATTAAGGTTATCACTGCAACTTTATATCCATATCTCCAAGAGACTTTCACAGCAGCCATTGCTGCTGTTAGTGTATAATATCTCATCTAGAGTCACCAGATATTCTGAACACACTCATAACATCATGCCCCCCAAGACACTGCCTTAATGGATAGCTACCATGTGGGCAAAGACACTTTGCAACAAATAGTGGACATGTTGTGGAATTGTCTGCAGCACCCACGAAAGTCATGGAGTTCCTGTCCCAGCAGATTCCAAGATATGCATGGCTTTATGTATATTACATAAGAGAACTTTATGGATTTATTTATAGGTTCATAGGTTCATAGGTTCATACTAGGCTATCTGCCCTAGGGCATTTATAAGCCTAGCCAGAATGTGTTTGGCTTTCGCAACCCATTTTAAATTTATTTTGCTATGCCCTTTTTCGAGGTTAGTATACTGTGCCTCTGTCTAACAGTGACACAGAAGTGATACCCGGGGTAAACCTACGATCTCCCATCCACTCATCAAGATTCCTCTTGAAGAGAGTCAATGAGGGACTCTGCCTAACCTGGACTGGGATTTTATTCCAGAGTGAAGGGAGCCTCTGGGTTATGAATCTGTCCCTCCAGCATGTCCTATTTATTTCAGTGCTGAGGTTCAAGTCTCTCGAGAAACGTAGCTCGATGGGATTTGGATTTTCTGAGGTGCAGCATGTCCATTAATTCCGGGTTGGACATGGCTTTATACGTCAGGCACAGATCGCCTCTGAACAGGCGGTATGCCACTGAGTAGAGCTGGAGTTTCTTTAACCGGGCAGCATATGGCATCTGTTTGAGCCCTTTGATCCTCTTGGTGAGGTACTTTTGGGGTCTTTCCAGTTGCTGCAGGTGTCTGGTAAGGTACATCCCAAAAGGGGCATTGTACTCAATTATGGGCCTGATGAGGGATGAGTAAAGAGGCACGATGACCTCCCCTGATCTAGATGTGAATCCCTTCATGATTAGGTGGGCTATATAAAATGTTTTTCTAACCACTTTGGCCACGTGGTTGTCAAATGAGAGATTGCTATCAACTTGGGTCCCAGGTCCCTAATTACTTCTTCTGTACTTAATGGATTACCACCTATGTGGTAATTTGTGGGCACTTTGTTTTTGCCAAAGGGGATGACTATACACTTTTTGGCATTTAGCTTGAGGCCATGGCTCTGGCACCAGTTGTCTGTTTCTATGAAGCCCTTTTGGAGGATGCTTGTGTCGGCTGGAGAGTCGATTATGGTGCCCAGTTTGCAGTCATCTGCGAACTTGGTCAGCCACAGTCCTTCCGTGTTGGCCTGCACCTCCGAGAAATATATACCGAACAAGAGAGGTCGGTATATATGTATATATATATATATATATATATATATATATATATATATATATACATATATATATATATATATATATATATATATATATATATATATATATAGATAGATATATATATATATATATATATATATATATATATATATATATATATATATATATTATTTGACATTTGTTGACTGGGATAGTCCAACTGAGCTAGTGCCCTTTTTCAATGGAGGCCTGGGGAGAAAAGCTCCATAGCAGAAATAAGACAATATAAATACATAAAGAAATAGATGCTACAAGCTATACATACAGAAAAGAATACTTGAAAAATTCAAATATAGAACAAGTAAGAAAAAGGAGGACAGAAACAAAAACAGGTAGAAAAATAAAGAAAAAGAATAAAAAGGATTATCCACAGTGTATAAACTTCCAGGAAAAAATCAAGTAGAGTGATTACACAGTCAAATCCAGGTACTATATAAGTCATTTTTAAGAGCTTTCTTAAACTCATGGACTTGAGAAATAGATCTGAGTTATAGGGGTAGCTTATTCCAAGCAAGAGAAGGAACATAGCTATAAAGATTTTAGCCAATGGATTTATTAGGTTTGTGTATCTGTAAGAGACATTTATCTGAACTTCTGAGGGACCAAGGGGGGTTATATAGGGAGAGAAGAGAGGATAAGTTAGGGCAGGCAGAGGGCTTGTTAAGGATAGATTGGATAATGAGAAGTTGAGTGAATAAGAGTTGGTTAGGAAGTTTAAGTTTAAGGAAGGTTAAGTGGCCAAATGAGGACAGAGTGGGAGTATATCAGGCATCTGCCTAAAGAAAACTCTGCCAGTTCCATGATGTCATGCTTCAGTGTGGGGGGGGGGGGTGAGGTTCCCACGCATCCCAGAGGAGTTAGCAAACACTGTGTGTGATGTCTAAGCTGAAACTCTGAAGTACTGAGGGAACTAGACTGTACCAACACCAAAATAAAGTTGCCACCTTGTGAACTGAGAAGGTGGTATGTGGACTGCAATGGCTATCATTCCATCAACTGCTCAGTGGTCTGTAATGCAGAGTTTATCATCTACAATGTGTATGTAGGCCAGTCAGGCAGTTTACATGACTCACATGACATACGTGTGACCTTTACTAACAGATTGTGACTGTTAACTTCCTATAGGGACAATAAGTGGGAGATACTCGATATACCCCAGATCCTCAGTTCATGACCCCAGTGATAAATTCACATAACCGAACAGAACAAGGTTACAGCCATATCCTATTGCAAACCAGGAATATCAGAGTATGTTTTTGGGATGCTGACATTCCAGTTCCACTGCCTGGATGCATCTGGTGGAATCCTTCAGCATGATTCTGCCACATGTGCAAAAATTCCATTTGTGCTATTGTATGTAATAAAATACTGACTAAGCAAATAGAACAGAGTGGCAGTGCACAGTAACCAGAGTTCCCAGCACAACAGACAGCAGCAGCTAAGAGAGATGAGGAATGAGAGGAGGAGCCAGTGGCAAGGGATGACCATACCAAAAAGTGGCAGAGGCAGGCACAATGCACCATACCACAAACTAAGAGACTACAGATTTCACATCTTTTACAAAATTATGCATACAAAATCACCAGGTTGTTCTTACCCATGCAAAGGCTGGTCACTCTGTGCATCAGACATGGACAGTCCAAGTCAAAATGTGCAAATGGTAAGGTACTGTTGTCACCATTTCCACGGGTGGGGAAGGGAGCTTCACTATGTAACTATACAAGTACTAAGTAGATACAGACAATAAAGCTGATACATAGAAAAACAATGCACTCTGTTTACTCATGCATAGGCAGGTCAACATCTTCATCAGACATAAACTAAGTCAGAATGTGTAAAGAGCAAGGCACTCTCATCATCATTGTCACTGGTGGGCAAGCGAGCATAACTGTGCAAAGGAGCAGGCGCAGCCAAATAACATATAGCTTAAAGATGACAGATTATAGCATGAAGCAGCATGTTTCTCAGTAGTGTCTTCTATGAAACAAAAGGTCATCCTTGCTGTACATCATGGGTATATTGTGTGGAATGCCCCCTCAGGCCATTATGCATATGCTGATTAAGGCTCAATTCAGTATTGTTTCTGAATCTCTCAAGTTGCACAATGAGCAAACCAGGTAAAGTTCTTGTGACTGAGTAGCTATGCTGCACCCTGCACACATGCAGGAAGCCCAGATAGTAGGGAATCAGAAATTCTCAGGATCATAACTTCCAAATGTACCTTATTAGGACTAATAATCCAAAAATTAGCTTTTAATGAGACGTGTCTAAAACGTATGCATTGAAAGGGTCTGTCACACATTCAAGTGCTATACAGTAGTTTTAAGTAATAGCCATAGTATATAGTTGGGAATGGAATTAATACAGCAAAATGTCACAATTTAACTAGTCTTTGAGATTATGACTTCTAGATGTTGGTAAAGTTTCAGTAGAGTGTTAAACATATTTCAATTTCTTCAACAGTGGTGCAGCAGATGGTGGAGTGGTACAGTGGTAGCATTGTTGCCTCCCAACAAAAGGTTCTCCAGTTCAGTTCTTGCCTGGGGTGCCTTCTCTGTGGAGTCTACATATTATTCATGTGGGTTTCCTCTCACATCACAAACACATGCATCTGGAGTATTTCTCCCTGCTGAACACTGGCTTAGTTCCAAGTTGGACATTCCTGGTAAACGAATTTTTGAGGTGATTATTCCTTAGGGAAGGTTGAAAATAATGGTCATGCTATTTCTAATGATGCGAAGTTGAAGTCATTGATGAGCATATATTTTTGACAGCAAACAGAGTGGATGGATATCTGCTATGTTTCATTCCTTAAAGTGTCATTAGAGCCAAAATACTACTGTATTTAAATTTTATTAGTTTGCCCTCCATCCTTCTCTCCCAACTCCTGCTTGTTTCTACTTTCCTTTTCTGTCCTATCCCACCAATATTCACCTTCAATCTGGTGAAAAAATAGAAAAATATACCATACATATATGCCCAAAAAAAGGCTTATGAACTCCAATTCCCATTTCTGTACTACTGTGCTGCTCAGGGGTTGCCATAGAGCAATGCTGCTGAAGATCAAAGACCAAAGGAAAATGATAGCTTTCCTTTTATGCAAAAAGAAAGAAAATTCCTACACATGCACTGAGACTTTGTTATTGGTCGTGCACCTGAGAGGAGGTTTGGCATGCAACTGTAATATAATTAAGGTAAGATAATGTAATTCTACTCTCTGCGACCACTTTCATGGTTCAGTGTCTAAATGACTGTATGCTTTCTAACTATTTATGAAACATACAGGCCACTTCTTATACTGCTGAATAGCTGCTCCTGGAACATCAGGTGTTTTCACTGTTCCATTCCAATATAGTTTCAACGCTGTTGAGAATGACAGTTTGAGCTTCAGTTTTTCTCTTTATACTCACAAATTCCGTCCATAAAATATATCATATGTTGCAGTGCCATTTCTGAACAATTGTACCCAACAATTGGTGGTCAAGCTTCAACATCGTCTATACCCTAGCCACCACAATCCCCACAGTGCCTGCTCTTTTTCATACCACAGTGGAAGAAATTATGGATCAGCCTAGGCTTTCAACACAAAAACACAGAAGAGCATCAAATTCTACATAGACAGTGTGCCCCTGCCCATCATGTGTGCTAACTAATCACTTCCTTGCCCCAAGCCTTAACCCCAATCCTAGTAGCGTTAAGTGTTTTTTCATGTTTTTGTTTGACTGATCTTGCTCATCTGGCAGTGGCAGATGAGACAGACAAAGAGTCAGAGGAGGAACCAACAACAAATGATAATCATGCCAGATGGAGGCAGATGCAGTGCATCATGGCATTAGAAAATAGGTAGTGGATTGCACATAGCTTTACAACATAACTGTGAAAGAGCTAAGCACATTCATAGATTCATATAAAAACAACAGAGTATTCATTCCCATGCATAGGATGACCACTCTGCACATCAGACACAGGTAACCAAATAAACAGGGTACAAAGGACAAGATATAGTTATTATCCTTTCCACAGGATGGGAAGGGATTCTTTGCAGGATTATACAACAACTAAGTAGATACATACAGTAAAAATAATGTCTACAAAAACACCAGACTTTGTTTACCCATGCATAGCTTGGCCACACTGTACATCAAGCATGGACAATCCAAGTAACAATGTACAAAGGGCAGGGCACAGTTTACATCATTTGTACAGGTGGGAAAAGGAGAGCAGAAGTATATATTCACAGGGAAGTTTTTGAGTGTGTGTCCAGAGGTGTAACAAAATACAAGGTGCTTTTAAGTGTAAATTTAGAACTTGATTGTGACGGGAAGCTAATGTGTTGAAGGGCTGAGATCCTTAGCTATATGTGTAAAGTGCTGGGGACAGTGGTAGTGTGTGTGTGTATGTGTGTGTGTGTGTGTGTGTGTGTGTGTGTGTGTGTGTGTGTGTGTGTGTGTGTGTGTTCATCTGCAGGGACATAGAATCAGCACATGGTGCTATACCATGCCATGAATTACTGGACACAACCAATGCTTGCTGGGCAGAGTGTTGAGTTTTATGTACATGCCTCTACCCATGAGAGCCAGTTCTGCACATCAGCTCTCCCATGACATTGGCTACATATCAGTATGCTACCTGACTATGACCAACATCTGGTGGAGTATGTGCCAGCACTTCAACTACCACGACCTGGGGGATGGTCTCTTCTGGGGCACATCCACAAATAATGTTGCAATGGACATACTACAAGATGGGAGCAGGATCTCACTCATCTTGACCGGGTCGACTAAAATCTTAAGACATCACAGAGAACTAGCTGTGATCCTGCAGGTGACCCCGAATGAACATTGCATGTTCATCTATGAGTCATTCTATCCAACGAATCATGCTTATGGTTAATTCACTCCAGTATGTTACCATACACAACCTGGATGTACCTCACCACCTCTGTATAGGATCTGGTGGATATTGGATGAACCTCAACAATGACCCTGCACATACATTGGTTGGCAACTGCTGACACACCAACATAAGGGGTTGGGGGAAACCATACATGCAATGAGTGCCAGTAGTAGCCTACCCCCAAACCCTTTCTGGAATCTCCTGCTATGATTGTCAAGGGTAGATTCAGATATATCTCTAGTGGGAGCCACCACACATTCCTGGTGTACACACTGTCACAGTGAATCTGTCCACTCTCAGAATATAGTGTGTCCTGGATGTGTGCATGCATAGTGACTGTGTCCATAGTCTAAGGAGGGGATGTGGGGGTCACACTCCTTGTGTCCTTGGTGGATGGCTCTTTGCCATCCCATCATCACCATCATCATCATGAGTGGCTAAAAAATCCTCCAACATCAGACAGGGTAGTTTAACAGTGCTGGTGCCAGTCACAGTTTCACCTATGAATAAGCCAAAAGAAAATATCTGCAGAGTAAGTATGACCCTGCTCTAGAAATATACAGGCTGCTGATATTACAGCTATAAAAGTATGATATGGATTTATAATCCTTTACATATATTGTGCAGGTGGATGTTGCACCCAGATTCCTAGTATACCTACAAGTCAGTAGTGTGACAGGAAAAATTAATGGTAATGTAACTAACAGGTAACAGATGAGGAAGATAGTGATAGTTGGAAAACATACCTGGGCCATCATTAGTTTAAATTATCTGGGCCTTTCCATCTCTGCTCGGCAACCAGCACTGCACTGTGGAACTTTGTGGAGGTGATACTGCTGTTGAGTGAGGACAGCAACTCCTCCATCTCCATAAGGGGTGGTTAAGTAGACAGCCTCTTATTCATCACTTTCCATTCCATTTCACAGCCTCTGCTCTATGATTGGCACCACTGATCATACTTTTTGCTCTGCAGTGAACTGTGCCATCATTTAAACCCTGACCCATCCACACTATTGATATTAGTGAAAGATTCTTGACAAACATGATCATGGAGAGGACAGTCAGCAGAGTTGAAAACAAAGAGCCATTCACCAAGGAGAAAGAAGGCTTTTAGTAACACTTCATGTTCAGCTACTACACATTTTGGCTTGTGGGTAAATGTAGTATTCTATGCTAATTTCTTCAGCATGTCTCTGTTGGTATGGGAGACACAGGAAATAACAGCTGTGGTCTTACATGGGTGTTACAAAGCCTAAGATACATAGTATGAAAATAAAAATCAAGCTGCTACACTTTAGTAGGGTCTGACATTAATCCCTTATGTTGCACAGTGCAGTGGTGTAATGGTAGCATTGTCGCCTCACAGCAAGAGGTTCTCTGGTCTGATTATTGGCTGGGGTGCTTTCTGTGTGGAGTCTGCATGTTCTCCATGTGTTTGTGTGGGTTTTCTCTGAGTGCTCCAGTTTCCTCCCATGTTACAAAGATGTATGTCTGAAGCATTTCTCCCCAGCTCTCTGCTGAAAATTGGCTTTATTCCAAGTCAGACTTTCCCAGTAAACAACAATTAAATTAAAATGTGCATCTACGACACCATCCTTACCTAAATGTCAGGCATTTTGGATCCTAAGCACAATCACCCCCCTCCACCAATAGCCAAACCCCAAACTAACTGCATATGAGTAAATGTTAAGAAGCACAAAGTCCATATTACACTGCTGTTTTGCAGAACTTACCAACCTACAGTAAAATGACTGCATTCTACTACAGCCTGTAGATTTCCAATTAACAGCATCAGAAACCTTTACGTAACACTTAAAAAAGAAATCACACTTCTAGGCCTTACAGTAAATAGCACAACAAAATCTATGATTGTACAAAGAAGGGTGTAAAAAGAACATCATACCCTTTTATGTAAGCAGATAATGGTATTATGTATCAACAATTGAATCCAATAAGAGACTTCTGGATTCAAACAAAGTTCGTTTTTCATAACACACTGATGATATGTGGCTCTAGTCACAGTTTTATTATATCAATTATCCCCTCTAAGCAATAAAATATGCTAATTAGGGCCCATCTCATTACTGGCTCTGTATTATTTAATTTGCATGTCATGTAAAACTAATAAACATTGTGATGATTTCTACACAATGCTGTGCAGTTGTCTGAGCACCTGTGGTGAGCTGTGCACATACATGGGAAGCACTGATTACAGGGATTTGAAAATTGTCATGCTCAAATCTCAGAAGTGTACCTCATTATGAGCAATGTTCCTTAATTTAAGTTTTAATGAGCCATGTCTCTCGTGACCATACTATTTCTCAACAAATAACTCTACATAAAATATTTTATTGAGTCCAAGCTTATATTATAACAATAAAGACTTCAACAATGCAACCAAACGTATAACATTGCATTATATAATCAGAACTTCAACCACAGGCATGTTAATGAGTGGTGTGACATGAAGTCCTCCCAGATGTCTGTCTTTGTAACTGAGTAGCATCAGAATATGTCCTCTTAGCCAAATTTGCCATTGCATGCTGCAGCACGATTACCTGACATTGTACTATTTTACTTTTCAGCTGACCCTGGAAAGAAAGAATGGAGAGTTGTAAAAGTGAGGATGAAGGCCACACACTGACTGCCCCCGCAGTGATGTTGGGGAAGGAGGAAGGAAGGACACTGGCTGCCATTGAGAGATGGCTATAGAGCTATTAACGTCTTATAAAAAGGGCACACCTCACACCTGCTGCAGCAATGTGATAACAGCAGGCAAACAGATTTGTGCCACAAGGCTGTCCATCTCCCAAGACCCATTCCCAAAAAACATTAATACATGTTTGCAAGTACAACTGACATATTTACTAATAAATAACTCTACATAAAATATCCCTAGGATTCAGTATACTCCATGTAGGCTTCATGCGAAGCCTCCACAGAGTTTATGTGTGTGCTCAGTGATGTCCAGTGAGCAGCATTGCTAAATATATATTCATACCGCATACCATGTTTAAATGTAAACAAGCACAGTTTCACAGCCAGAAAACCATGAAAAGCAATATAGATAGGAAACCTGTTTACATAAAAACACAGTAGGTTAGCAGGTTTGTGTAGAATTCCACAATGATCACCAAGGCTTAACTTATAGTTAGCATAGCTCTTAAACTTTTAGTGCAAGTAATCTGGACTAAGCCCCACATAATGGAGGGACAATGACCCAGAAATATGGACAGATTTTACATATTTGCTCTTTTAAACTTATAAATGTGCCAGAACCACAAGGTTTGTGTTAAGATACATTTTCTCAAGGATTTGAAGTCTGAAAGTCAAATGTATGCAATTATTTAGTGACTTCAGTCCTGAGATCATCTCAGTGATATGGCAGAAAACCACAAATTTTATAAGGAAAAGACCAAAAGATATAAGGCAAAAAGGACATTCTGCAAAAAACTGGACAGTTGAGAGATATGAATTAGTTATGCATATGGTCCAAACACAGTACAAGACAGTGTATACAGTGAAGAGTATTGTGAAATCCCATTCCAGGCATTCTGTACCAAAGTTGTATAAATGATCTGTAAAGGTACATGGACTGTCATGTAAAACAAACACTCAGGGGAAGTGTGTGTATTGAATAGAGACACACAGATGAATTGCAGGAATGAACACAAGGAAAGTGGACAGGTGAAACAACCTAATGTAAAGCAGATGAGGACATATCAATGGAAGACATTTATATGAGAAACACCAATCACATATCAATATGGTACAGTACAGACTGCATAGTGAAAATGAGGAAGATGTCTGTGTGAGGTAAGCATCTTTACACGAACAATGCAGAGGACATCTATCAGGGATGTTATATACAATTGGATCATATTGTGAAGCTGTGAAAACTGATTTGCCTGAATATGAGTGTAATCTCAGCAGAGGTCTCCAGCAAGTAGGACACAGGTAAAGGCTCATGGACAACAGTAAAATAAGTGCACACAATCATGGAAAATATCAGAATAATGCTATTAGGAATCCCATGTCTCTGACATAACAAATGTGATTTAGAATGATCAGAGATGGTTCTGTACAAACACACTTGTACAACTATTAAGAGATATCTGCACTCCATGAGGCTAATCATGCGTGCTGTCCTGACACTGTAATATCTGCTGGAGGTGTTAGTAGGGGCACTGGTATACCTGTACATGACATTATGATCAACACAGGATCACTGGAACAGGTATTACACATGCATCTGGTTAATAACTTGATGGGGGTTCCGCACCATCAGACAGTAATGTTTATGCCACAAAAAGAATACCTAGGTATGGCCAATAAGATATGTGACAAGTCACTGTGGCAAAGGTGTTACACTTCAGTTACACATTACTGGATGATGTGTACACTTCAGTTACCCAGTACTGGAAGATGTGTAGAGAGGTACAAGAAGAAGGATGCATTGTACTCAGTTGCTGGTGTGATGAATGCAGAAAACTATGGAGGCATTATGGTCTGAGATGTGGATGTCCTTCACATACTCAGTAGCTGTATTACATACAAGGGAGTAATCAACCTTGTGGCCACATAGGATCATCATAGGATCATAGGATTTTACTAGGCTATTGACCCAGAGGTCATTTCAAGCCTAGCTGGTTCATCCCAATATAATACCATAGATACACTAGTCTGCACCTAGGATTGCATTTAGTAATGACTGCCCATGTCCAGGAGGGTTGTGGGCACTATCCCTGGTAAGAATTTACAGTGCCCCATCCACTTGTCCAGATCCCTTTTGAACAGTGTCATAGAAGTGCATTGTTATTAAGGACAAGGAACTTAAACATAGCTTGAAGTTTTCTATTCTGAAAGTTATTGGCAGTAATATATCTGGGGAAAATATTAATGCTCAAAGTAAAAAGGAAGAATTCAATTGGATTTTACGGCTAGGACACACATTGCACCAGGTCTAAATGGCCATGTTTCTTTAAAACTTCTATTAAAAGAGAACCATAAATGAGCCTAATTGCTTGACCATGTAATAAGGCTGCTGTGTAAGTATAGATGCTGTTACTCATTAGTGTGCCTGAAGTCTTTTACAAGGTGAAGGTTTTTTACTGCCATTTTCAAGCTCTCCTGTATAGTGAATAAACTTTGCTTATCAGCTGCTTATGGTTATTGTGACTTTTCTTTACCTATTTATAACCTCCTTTGCTTTTGAGGCAATGCCTTTACTAATCAAGTGTGCTACGTAGAAAGCCTTCCTTACTACAGTAGACACCTGGTGTTCAAAGTTAAGGTCATTGTCAACTTGTGATCCCAGATCCCTTACCACTTCATAAATACTTAGGGTGTTTGTTGTTGATTTGATAGTGTGACATGTGGGACATTGTTTTTGCCAAAGGGAATAATGATGCATTTTTTGCATTCAGTTGTAGACCATGACTACGAGGCCTGCCGTTGGTATGTGTAAGACCCTCTTGAGTTATACTAGCATCATATGGGGATTCAGTGATTGCACTTAGTTTGTGGTCATCCACAGACTTGGACAGCCCCAATCCCTTAGTTTTGGCTTGAATTCTGAGAAGTATATATCAAACAGAAGGGGGCCTAGTACTGACCCTTGTGGCATCCCAATAGTGACAGGTCTGCTGGTTTATGTGAAGTCACCCACTTTGATAGTGTGCGTCTGGTTTGTGAGCCAGTTGGCAACCCATCTTACAACAAAGGGGTTTCCATTCAGTTTGCTAAGTTTATCAGTAATGCCTGATTGTGGAATTGTGTCAAAAGCCTTTGCAAAGCTGAGGTATGCTGTGTGCACAGATTTACCCTCATCAATGGCCCTGGTCACATTTTCAAAGAAATCCAAAAGATTTAACAGGCAGTGTCTGCCCTTGACAAAGCCAAATTGGGTTGGATCCAGGGTTTAGAGGTTGCAAATATCTTTATTTATGAGATCCATAATGATACATTTCATGACCTTACAGATGAGGCTGGTCAGATGTCTGGGTCTATAATTACCTGGGTCTATTGCTAGGCCATCTTTATGGAGGGAAATAAATGATGTTCTTCATGTTTCACTGTTGCAGTCATTACATTTGGGTTATCTGCCTGCAGGTAGCCCTCAGCCGGCCTGAATATCAAGGTCTTGGATTCCTGCATTGGATGCTGTCTCTTCTTCAATGACGTCAGGTCGTCAGGGGTATAAAACATGCAGCCGATACCATTACACCAGTCTTTCTTGCCACACAGTGCCCGAAGCAGAAGCAGAAGCAGTTCGCAAGTACTGGTCGGCCGACTCCTGAAATTTTAGTTTGTGAGTTTCAGAACCGAAGTCTTCAAAAAAGCTAAGTACCCTGTTGGGGATCCTTTTTCTTTGTCTTAACCGATGTCAGTAAAAGTTAACAATTGTCTTACCTGTGGAAAGCAAATACTTCATAAAGATTTTAATTCGTACAGCATTCCTTGCATAGGCCCAGACCACGACGTCACTCGCTGTTGGTTTTGTGCCTTATTCAATCCTCGAACTATTCATTGTCGGTCTATTTTTGCAGCAAATTATTTTGGTGCTCAGTGTAATTATCCAGAAATGGCTTCAGTAAGCCATGCAACTACCGATATTCTGAAAAAAACGTAAGGATAAAGACAGAGACAGACCACATAGGTCCAAAACTGCTGACTACGCTTCTGTTAAGCTAGTCACCAGTTCGCTGGTACTCAGTGAGGCAGTTTCACAGCCCCTGATACCCACTACTATAGATTCGCAGGCCTCTACTGAGACCTATTCAGAGTCCGGTATGTCGCGAGATGCTTCTTTGACTATGGAACCTGTATCCTCTACCTTGGATGGGTCTGGAGCCGCTGTGCAGGCACCAGCTTCTGAGGGTGTATTCAGGCCTACAGACTTGCATTTTAAACCGATGCCATCTTCTTTATCGAGGCCTAAAACTCGACCCACGCCTAGAAAACCGACATCCAAATTGCATGGTCAGGCCCATATGCCTAAAAAACAAATGCTTAGAACGGCTGAAAACCTTATTGCTTTAATTAGGGGAAGCCAGCCTTCCCACTCTAAGAGAGACCTAGAACTGATTTTCCTTCTGATTCTTCTGATCAGGATTCTGATATTTCTCTTTCTTCTGATTACCAGGATTTGCCCTTATCTACCTATGAGGATTCTGATGCAGAGGATTCCATTCCCTCTGCTTCCCCTCCAGTAGATTTTTCGTTTGGTGAAACCTTGCACACTCTTAGGGAGCATTTCTGCTGGGAAAGCCATAATTACTCAGACTCCAAAAAGAGGCTTAGGGAATGGTTACTCCTTCCTCAGCACAGATCTTTAACTATCCCTCTTGTTCTGGACATTGTAGATGATGCTTTCTTGGAATCTAGCCTGTCCCCAGACACTTTATCTCCAGCTCCCAGAAAACCTGACAGGTATTACAGAGTACCTGACTCTCACAAGTTCCTCTTAAAAAATCCTACTGTGGATCCAGAGACCATTTCCCAAGGTCCAAAGGGCATTAAAGCTACTGCTGCCAAAAATCCTATCCCTTCTGATAGAGATTCTAAAGCCTTGGACAGATGGGGTAAGAAGGTATACACTTCTGCTACTTTAGCCATTAGGTCTTTAAATTGTCAATTTCATATGTTAAAGTACCAGCAGCATAGTATGGGACTACTTAAACAGAAAATGATATTGATTTCTGACTGTGCTGAACACAAAGAATTAAAGGATTTAATGCATTCTGCTGAACAAGTTGGTAAACATACCTTGCATTCTGGTTTTGACTCTTTAGAAGCATCTTGCAGGGCTGCTGTCACTGAGTCTGTACTTAGAAGGCATGCTTGGCTTAAGGAGCAAATCTTGCTAGATCATGTTAAAGCTAAATTACTGGATGCTCCCTTAAACCAAGACCACCTGTTTGGCAACAAAGCAGAAGAAGTCCTCAAAAAGATGGAAGAAAAGGCTAAATCTATGCAAACTGTTAAAGATTTCCTGCAGGTACAGCCTCCCAGATTTAGTAGGCATTGGCCTTCAAAGAATTGGTCCTTTCCAGTCTCTTCCAGGCCTTCTCAGTCCAAACCCAGGAACAGCAGACCACCTAGGCTACAGTCTCAGGCTACACACAGGCCTAAGCAGTGGGGGGCTCCCACTTCCAATGCAGGAAGTAGTAAGACACCTCCCCACGGAAAAATGTCACAATGGCTTAACCTTAACCCTCCCAAGCCCTGCTCAACTGCCTGCTCCCTTAGTAGGGAAGCTCACCCTGCATGCAAAAAACTGGTAACTCATTACCCAGGATAAATGAGTTTTAAATATAGTTTCCCAAAGATACAGATTCCACTTCCACACCCTACAAACCCCAAACGGTTGGCCAGACCTACCCGCAAATCAGTGGGCAGAGGCTCAACAGCAGGTTCTCTCTCTTCTAAGTATCAGGGCTTTTCAACCTGTCCCAGCAGAAGAAAGGGGACAAGGTTCTTATTCAAGACTTTTCCTGGTACCCAGAAAAGACAACTCCTGGCGTCCTATCCTGGACCTCTCTATTCTAAATACTTTTTTTGTAATCCCAAAATTCAAAATGCTAGCACTTCAACAGCTGCTTCCTATGTTAGGCAAAGATACCTGGTTGGCAACCTTAGACTTAAAGGAAGCTTACCTACACATTCCAATAAGGAAATCTTGCAGGAAATTCATACGCTTCAGGGCAGGCTCCATGCACTATCAGTTTTCTGCACTTCCCTTTGGCTTATCTACTACACCCAGGGTATTCACAAAGTGTCTAGCTCCAGCCATTGCATTTTGCAGGCAGAGAAATATTCAAATATACCCATACCTGGACAATTGTCTGATTCAGGCAGAAAGCCAGGACTTGCTATTAAAACATCTGGTATTCATACAGAAGCTTCTATCCTCACCGGTGAACACCATAAACGAAAATAAATTTCACATAGTACCCTGCCAACAGACAAGCTTGAACACAACTTCCCAGATGGCTTTCCTCACTCCGGAGAAACAAGTTTGTTTGACAACCTACTTCAAACTACTGGCCACAAAGACCCAGCTATCTGCCAGGATAATTCTGCAAGCCCTGGGGTTCATGGCATCTTGCATTCTACTAATTCCATATGCAAGACTGCATATGAGGAAACTACAATGGTATGTAAAAAGCCTATGGTGTCAACATTCTCAAGACCTGGAATCAGTGATTCCTATCATTCCTTGTATAAAAACAGAGTTCCTTTGGTGGGTAGAGGCCTGCTACCACAACAAGAGACTCCCTTTCACTCTTCCCCCTGCCGCCCAAACCCTAACAACAGACGCATCAGACTGTGCATGGGGGGGGGGGGGGGGGTTCACTTGGCAGGGCAGTGCATTCAGGGAAAATAGAAACAGAGTCAGATGCACCTGCAGATCAACCAAAAAGAAATGTTAGCTGTACAAAATTCCTTGACAGCCTTCAAAGACCACATTATTCTAGGACAATTATTGGTAACGACAGACAACACCACAGTTATATGGTACATAAACAAGCAGGGGGAACCCACTCATATCCTCTCTGCAGACTAGCCATGGCTCTGTGGAACACAGTCTTGAGCTACCAAGTGTACAAACAAGCTCAATTCCTGCCAGGCAAACTAAATTCACTGGCAGATAACCTAAGCAGAAATCTCATGGACCCACATGAATGGAAACTGGAACCAAAAATATTCAACCTCTTGAGGAACAAATGGGGGACTCCAGAGATAGACCTGTTTTCATCCCCTCACAACTACCAATTGGACAAATTAAGCAATTACTCAGAGGGGCCAAAAATTTAAAACCCCCAGGCAAGCCCCTACTCCAGCCTGGGACCTTAATTTTGTATTGGAAAACCTCACTCTCCCTCCATTTGAACCACCTGCAACTGCAGAGTTGAAATTCCTTTCTTGGAAAACAGCCTTCCTTCTAGCCATCACATCAGCAAGAAGAGTGTCTGAATTATAGGCCCTCATGGCAGTGGAGCCCTTCATTATCTTACATGCAGACAGGGTTTCCCTCAGGACCAACCCTCCCTTTATGCCCAAGGTGGTGTCTAGTGTGGCCCTAAGTCAGTCCATTCATTTGCCTAACTTTTTTCCCGAATCCACAAAACAAAGGAGAATGAATACTGCACTCTTTGGACGTGCACCGACAACTTAGATTTTATTTGGACAGGACTAAGCCTCTCAGAAAATCTGAACAGCTGCTAGCTGGCTTTACTGCAGGGGCAAAGGGGAAGGCCATTTTAAAGCAAACCATTTCTAAACGGATAGCCCATTGCATTCATTTCTGCTATAAGCACCATGGAAAACCTACCCCACAGGGGATTAGATCACATTCCACCAGGGCTGCATCTACATCTACAGCCTTCCTCAGAGGAGTCCCTACCAGGGACATCCTAGAAGCTGCTACCTGGAGCTCTGTACATACCTTCACCAAGCATTACCACATGCCTATTTTTTTCTAAATCCAGAGCTGGTTTTGCCACTGCAGTCTTGCAGGGCTTAATAGCTGGTCCTAATGCTCTCTAACTTCCTCCTCCCTTCCTTAGCTTTGGAAATCAACCCAAATGTAATGACTGCAACAGTGAAACATGAAGGACATAGTACAGTTGTGTACACTTACCATAAATGTAGATGTTCGAGTGTATTCACTGTTGCAGTCCTGGTTACCCTCCCTCCAGCCCCCTGACTTTCTTGTTTGGTGTATTTAATCTTTCTGGTGTATTTGCTTTTTGTTGGAGGTGTAACCTAACATATAATTGCTTCCCATTATGGGGGCACCTGACATCTGGGGCAAGAAAAACTGATGTAATGGTATCAGCTGTATGTTATATACCCCTGATGACCTGACGTCATGGAAGAAGAGACAGCATCCAATGCAGGAATCCAAGACTTTGATACTCAGGCTGGCTGAGGGCTACCTGCAGGCAGATAACCCAAATGTAATGACTGCAATGGTGAATACACTCAAACATCTACATTTATGGTAAGTGTACACAACTGTACTTTGCTGTTTTCCATTCCATAGGAACAATGCCTGTGGTTAGGCTGTGATAGAAAAGGTATTTAATGGTGATGCTAGTTCATGTTTTAGCATTTTAGAAGAAAGCTTGGAATGCCTTATGGTCTCATAGAGACTGTGTGTTTTGCCTCGGACAAGGCTTTAATGATCTGGTCTTCAGCTATGTAGGGTGGGGGGAGCAAGGTTTGTGATACGTTTGGATGGGATAAGGGAGTGAAATTTTTGCCAGACCTATCCGCTAACAAGTTTGCTATTTCTGTGGGGTCAGACTATTAGTCACTAATTTAGCACATGATTGGGACCTACCTTTTAGGCTACAGGCGTAGCTGTAAAAGGCCCTATGGTTATCCTTGGCTATGCTTGCTAAGTTTTTCTCAAAGATGGCCTTAGAGGATTTGCCATGTTGTCTTATTTGCCTGTTGAGACTGAGGAGGGTCCTTTTCCATAGCTGGGGTCTCACCTTTCTTTTCTTAGACAGCAACTTTTTGCTTGTTTGATGCTGGATGTCCACCATGGCTGCTTGTTTTTTCTTGGGGCTCTAACTTTGATTTAATCTGGTACAGCTGAGTCTATTCACTTATTCAAGTGATTATACAGGGCTTTAATGTAAGCTTTGGTGTAGTTACCAATTCCAGCTAGGGGTTGGGCTTAGAATGCTTTTGCACCTTTTCCTAAGAGGGTATAGTTTGCCTTGGTGAAGTTTTTAGTCTGACTTTGCCCTTTGTGAGTTCTGGTGTTAGTGATAGCTTGAATGTGACAGATTTGTGGTCAGATTTAACTAATGAGGGTCCAGCATATAGGTGGACATTGCACATGCCATCTACCCCAGGGCACAGGTCACATGCCTAGTGGTCTGATTGTAGGGTGCAATGTGTACATTATCCTTAGGTTGTTGTTTTCCTGACGTAGCACATCCCCCCTGTTTTGTTACATTGCAGGTGTTGTCATGGCTGTGGCAGCAATATTTGGTGTGTGTTGATACTGTCTGTATTATACTAATATCACAGATGGAGTCAATGATTGCCCACAGCCTGTAGTCCTTCAGACAGCTGTGTGGACACAGGATATGTATGTAATTTGTGACATCTGTGACTTAAATAATGGACAGGAAAGGGCCTAGCAGACAGCTCTGATGTACGGACCTAATCACTAGACCAGAGATATAGGTCACTTCACAGATGTCAACACAATTAGATGCCACGTATGTGATACAGTGGTCTGCCCACATGGTGATATAGGTGCTTATGGCAACATCTGACAGTACTGAGTGAATACCTCACTGCAGATTTGTGTCAAATGCCTTGTACTGTCAAGTTTAAAAGGAAGATAGTGTTGTTGTCATCCATGCCCTCTATGATCTCTTTGAGGACATCTAACAGATGTAAAGACATGATGTAGCATTAACAACTCACAAAGGTCTGTTGCACACAGCTGGGATATTACTAGTGTCCATTTAATAAAGGCCCATGATGACATGTTTATCTACCTCACAGATGAGGAGAGTCAGGATGTGTCTATACATGCATACATTGGGTGCTGCCCCTTCAGCTGAGATGGATGCATGTTGATGTATAGCCTTCTACAGGAACATAGTCTGTGTAGAAGTGTGTATTCAACCATGTCAGGAAGGTATATGTACCTAGTCATGCTATAGGTGATCTGTGGTGTCACAGCCCATTGATTCTGTGTGATAGGCCTGGATGAAGGTAAGACAGTGCATAATGCCTGCCTTGATCTGGCCTAGAGCTTGGACACAATCCCCCTTGTAGGTATCATTAAGAAACACTCCCTGCTGGGGACTAAATGGGTAACCAGTTGGCTCATCGACAGAACACATGCTGTGAAAGTTGGGGAATAGAGCTGTCACCATTGGCATACTCCAGGGATCTGTGCTTGGCCCTTTACTGTCTGGAATCTATTTCTCAACAGTTCAGGCTAAAGTATATGGCATTTAGCTTACCTCATTTGCTTATTCCTGTATACTAGGTGCAGTCATTGAGTGTAGCCATGATGACAACATACTACAGTAGGGGCTAATACAGACAAATGATTGTGACAAAGACAAATGGTTTACAAATAAATGCAAAAATGTGTCTTTATTTTGTCCTTCTGCAAAGTGGAATTCCCTGCTAATTACAGCATTGATAACAGTCCTGCTATGCTGAAACCCATTGATGCAAGTCCTGGGAATACATGTAGACACCAATCTGAACTTCAACCATCAAGTGTCTACACTGGCATTAAAGGCCTATGTTGTGCACATCATAAGTCTCATATTGAGATCTGAGGATTATATTATAGCAATGTACTTGGACCTCATCAGAGCACTAAAAGAGTATGATGCTCTCTTTTGCATGTACCTCACCAGATGTATACAGCAGCTGGTGAGATCACAGGGGTGTCTCACCAAGAAAGTACAGTGTGTACAAACCATACCATAATGTATGTGGATATACAGAAAGCCATGTTATTGTAATCCGTACAGTATAGCAGGAGGTGACTTCTGCCTGGCCTCCAGACCAGTCTCTGACACTACCTTGGAGAAAATAGTGCACATCCACAAATCAGATATAGCTGATGATGTGAGCAGTGTGTGGTGAGGAGAATATGATAATAACAGTCATGTTGGTGTAAAAGGCTATCTGTAATGTCAAGCAAGTCCACACACACACACACACACACACACACACACACACACACACACACACACACACACCATTTGACTGCAGTGAGAACAAACCCCCCTAACTATCTAAGTATACAAACTACAGAGCTCAATACTTTATGCAAGCACCATGGCACATGTCTGACATTGACAAGGCTACAGGACAAGTTATAGTAGATGAAATCGACAGTGGATGTAGGAGAGAAAATGTTGGGAAGCCTGAACTAGCTCATAGGTTCATAGGAGGTTACTAGGCTAATGGCCCTAGGGCCTTTACTAGTCTAGCTGTGTAAAAACCTGAGAAACCTTATTGACCATAATTAGATGGTCATTGTTAGCAGAGCAATTTTGTGATCAGCACCAAATGCTCCTGTCCACAAGGGACATAGGTTTCACACCTGGGGTGAATTAATGGTTACCCATCCAGTTGTCAGGGTTGGGCCATAGGGTCATTGAGGAGCTCTGTTTCACATGCAGTGGGAATGTTTTCCAGAGGAGTGGCAGTCTCTGTGAGATATAGCTGTCTCTCCAGCATGTACTAATTATGTCAGAGGCTAGATTGAAATCCCTGGAGTAAGTTATTCTTGTCCTATTTGATTTGTGGATGTCTAGCATTTCCATTAGGGCAGGGTCTGAGACTGCTCTGTAGACCAGCCACAGGTCACCTCTCAGCAGCCTGTAGGATACTGAGTATAGTGACGTGGCTTTCAGTCATTCAATGTATGTCATGTTTTGTAGACCCTGGATTATCTTGTTCAGAAAACCTGCATGGTCTGTCCAGTTGCCACATGTACCTGGTGAAGTACATACAGAAGGGAGCATTGTACTCAATTAGTGGTCTGATAAGGGTAGAGTACAGCAGAACTATGACCTCTGTGGTTTTGGAAGTGATAGCCTTATTTATGAGGTGTACGATTTGCAATGTTTTTCTTAATACTGTGGGCACATAGTGATTGAAGTTTAAATTGCTATGAACCTGTGTTCCCAAGTCTTGCATTACTAAGTTTGAGCTTAGAGGGGTGCTATGTATATCATAATTAGTAAGGACTACTTCTTTGCCAGAATGGACAATGAGGCATTTAGTGTGTTAAGTTTCAGTCTGTGAGTTCAGCACCAATCAGTTGTCTTTGTCAGCCTTTTCTGTAATATGCTAACATTGACAGTTTACAGTCATTTGCATACTTGGTAAGCTACAGGCCATCTACCTTTACCTGGACTTCAGAGAAATAGTCTGCAAACAGTAGAGGGCTCAGCACAATAAATGGGTTAATCCACAGATGGGAGAATTTCTGTATGATACCTGAATGGGGGATTGCGTCAAAGACTTTGGCTAAATCAAAATATGTAGTAGGTACTGTTTTCTGTCATCCAGAGCTTTGGTGACATTGTCAAAGAAGTCCACTAAGTTAAATAAGCAAGATCTACCCTTGACAAAACCAAACTGGGTTGAGTCAACAGTTTTGAAGGTTGTCTATGTCCTTGTAGATAAGGTCTGTGATGATTCGTTTAGTGGCCTTTCAGATAAGATTGGTTAGGCTTATGGATCGATAGTTCCCAGGGTGAGTTGATGGACGTGTAGGCAAGCTCGGCTGTGATGATAGTTCTTGTCTTGCATGTTACCAGATTGATGTCCATTGCATATCACACAACATTTATTATAAATTTATGTAATGTAGTGTAGCTGATATATTTGTTAACAAGTTCTGAGACACCAGAGTTGCAGTGCATGGGGGAAGGGTAAATATGTGACAAACTGTTAGAGTCTTCAGTATGTTATGTTTCCACATGTAGTTTCATGACATAAAGAACAAATTGACAGTAAACAGCACTAATACATGCTAATAGTGACTTTACACAGTGCGGAGGTGAGCAGGGGGTTTGTGCGATGGTTGGCAAAGTGTTTGCCCATGCAAGATACACATTTCCATTATTTTCCCTGTTTGCGCATACTTAAGCAGTGAGCAAATAAATTCTGAGAGTTAATATAGAGTCTATGAAATACACTTGCTGCTTAGCTGACTGTGTGGAAGCAGGTGTAAATGCACTGATACATTTATTTTTGACCCCAGATGACACTGGTTTGAATCCAGGTATATCTAATAATTTTAAGTAAACAGTGATAATGCAATGACATCAGTTGTTCATAGTACATATATTGCTGTGTGTTGGCATAGTGCAGAGGGTTTTAGCAGCATTGTGAGGAGGTAACCACCGGACTGTAGGGCTCCTCACCATCACTTGGCTTTGGTGCAGAATGCCAAACTCTTTGCAAACATAGAGGCCAAAAAATGAAAGTGTCCATTGCTTTTCTTGTACTTATGTGTGTTGTGTGTGATTCTACTTTTTACCAGATTATAGGTGTTAAAATGGGGTAGATAAGAAAGTGGTGAAATGGGGAGCAGGCAGGGGAAAGAACAAAGGGAAAGCAATACAGGAATGTGCAGGAGGGAAATAGAAAAGAGTCATAGCTATCCATTTCCACAACAGTGAAAACTGAAAATATGTGCAGTATATTAACTGAATTTGGACTCTTGCCTCCAGAAGGAGGTGTGACTTTGTAATCATGTTGTAAAGCCAATTAGACAAAATCAAGTGTGTTAAGAAGACACTTGCAAAATGGAGAGCTATGCATGGGGCACACTCAAATCTGATTTTCATTTTCTCTGTTTCCCTTGTTTGTGCTAAGCCATGCATCACACAAATACTGGAAAAAAAAGGAAAATGTAGTTGAAATGAAGAAAAGCAATCTATGATATAAACACTACAAAAGATACATTAGTACACATAAAGTATTTCTACATAGCTCTGGATCTGAACTCTCACTCTAATGAACCTTCAGAACACGGTGAGGGTGCCTTACCCCTCTTTGACACACAAACAGCTTTTCAGCAAGGAACAGAAATCATTCTGCATAAAACCAACTGCAACATCATCCACTGTATTGATAAACAACATAATAGTTATTTGTACATGTATTAATTTCAGATGTAGTGCACTGTGCGATCACACAAACATTTATGACTACTGCTTGCAAAAATGCAGCTCTGTCTTACCCCTTTGTGTTTGTTGTTCATTTTTGTCTTATCTGGCCTATAATCTGAGACATGCAGTCTGTAAGACATTCTATAGCATTGTCTTCCAAAAGTGTGAGAATATTAAAAGGCAATAATATACAGTTGTCAACAAATGAAGGGGAGGTTGGATGTTAATGAACAGAATTTGTGAATTGTGTGCTGCTTATTTACATTTCCAACATTGATAAAATTACTTCTATAGACTTTGTTAAGTCTAACCTGACACAAAAACTGGAGGTAGGACAGTCTTCCTTGCTGTTGTGTTTTCCATCTCCCTACCAGTAATCATTCAGAGTTGCAATACATTAGCAGCAAACACTGAAGGAGTGCTTGCATTATGTTTCCATCTGCTAAAAATAACCAAATATTTGGGATTCAGCAACCCTAATGAAGTTCATTGTTGCTTATTATCATAGGTGATCTTGACAGTGGAAGTGTGGGACTTCTACCACCTGATGTCAAAGTATCAGCAGACTCTGATGATAATGGTGGCCAAATAGAGGTACAGTCGTGGGGTGCAGAGGTTGAATCTGACACTGAGGTTGACATTCAGCCATCCCCTATCATTCCATCAGACACAGCCAGTAGGTCTCTACCTACCCATTATAGTGAGTCCTCAGATATTGGACAGGTGGAGGGTGAGACACTCGATCAGAGAAGTGTGGTTACAGAGGTTTCAGTGCCTGTTGACTCTGCCCTAGCCAAAGTGTGGGTGAGGTGCCATGCAGGCTGGTTGTTAGGGTTGCTCAGAAGATAACTGCTGTCCATCCTCTGCCTGATCCAGGTGTCTCTTCCAATACCACTCAAAGTATGTTTAAGGCCATCATGGAGGCACAGGCACATTCCCATAGGTCCTCCAGAGAAATGCTTACAGTTGTAGATGTGGCACAGGTTGACAAGTGTGTGACTGCCTACATTGTGTTGCTGATTCAATGGCTCGGATGAATGACATATTGGAATAGACAGTGCCTGTGATGAAACATTTGCTGGGAGGGGAAAGGCATCCTTGTGGGTGTAGTTCAGCCACATCATCTGCTGTTAGCTGATGTGGCCATGCCTGATGACCATCCCATATTAGCAGTACTTCCACTGCTCCATCAGTGGTTGAGTGTCCACATCCAGACATGGCAGGACATGGGGTCATGGTCCTGGGCATCCTCATGAGGGGAGTTCATCCAGCAGACAGTAGTCACATTCAGGTGGCAATAGTGCATCTGACAATGGGCATGGATGTGCAAGTGCAACTCCTGGCAGAGCCATTTCTCATGGTCAGGTATGACAATGATGAACTGTCACCTCTACCATGCATGGCTCACACCTGTCCAACATACCATGATGTAGAGCCAGCTCAGAGCTTGGCTGTGTTCATGCAGACACTCACACACCAATTTCACCTGGAGGACCCATACAGACACACACACACAACAGTTACATGGTTCAGCCATGAAGCTTAAACTCATTTTGTCTTACTGGTCATTTGGTACTTTAGCCCGATGTTTGCCTGATTCTCTTTCTTACTCACACACTCACTGACCTTTGTGTCAGCCTAGGCTTCCTGCCCCCCCCCCCACCAGCACTCTGTGCAAGTGATAAGAACTGTTCCATATCCCTGTTTTCTATCTTTTGGATTCAGGGATACATAACATTTGTGTCTGATGCTCAGGATGCATAGATGACTTGGTGCTTAGTATATCTGCTTTTGTGATGCTGAATTGGAAATTGGAACTTTGACTTATACTGGTCTTAGAAAGATAGTTGATAGCATTGAACATTTTCTACACCAGTATTGTTAATGATCTTGTGAAGGTTGTGAAGTCTGAAACTGATATGTGTCTCATTACTTTCTAACTTCTCTCTTTAATGATTTTCAAGTACAAACGTATGCTAAACTGAGGACATTCAGTGAACATCAGTACTTCTGAGAGGTATGACTGTGAATCTTTGTTGCCTGAGGATTACTACTTAATAATAGACACATATAAGTCTCATAAGTCTCTGCTGTCACATGTTAAAGTGATTTCTGTACAAATCACCCTCCTTTCACTTGCTGACACTACTAAGTAACAACATGCATGGATATGCTAGTAATTTATATTATTATACAATACACTCCAGGTTCAACACTTACCTGTAAATCCAGCAGTTGCAATAGTTTTAGTTCAGGGCTGACTCTGTCTAATGCTAGCAGCACACAGCCATTACATGGGTAGGTAAAGGTTGTCAGCATTGCTTGGCATCAATGTTACTATATGTATGTGCATATTAAGAAGATTTTAGCTCCTTACGTGGTACGCGAGTGTATTATGCTTTATCTCCTAGCCAGTGTGAGGCACCTATGTCTTCTTACACCCACAGCAGCTGCTGATTCCCCCTCTGACTCCTCACCTACATGTGTTGACCTTACCATTGGTGGTGGGATGTGTGGCCCTTCCCCTTGTTGATCCTGCTATAGTTGTTTTCTTAGGTTTATGTTGTGTAGTATGACACATACGGTGAATATTTCAGTACATGCATGTGGATTGTACTGCAGAGCTCCCCCAGATGTATCTAGGTAGTGGAACTGCGACTTCATCAGCCCAAACACATCCTCTGTGGTATTTCTGGTTTGAGTGTGTGCCTCATTATGGCCTTCTTCAGCGTGTGTGTGTGTGTGTGTGTGTGTGTGTGTGTGTGTGTGTGTGTGTGTGTGTGTGTGTGTGTGTGTGCATTTATGATGGTCGTCATCAGACATGGTTCCAGGTATTAAACTGCATCCCCCAGTAAATGACCCTGTGGGATATCCCCCCCCCCCCAGTTAACATATGATACAGGTGGGAGGTGTGCCAGATATGTGAGTCATGGTAACTGCCTGGGTTGCCAACACACACATTACAAATGATTCTCTTGGCATTACACATGAATTGGCAGTTAGTAGAATGGAAACCCTTTCTATTTATGTAGAGTGTTCCCTGTTCCCTGGGTGGTGACTCAGTTTCTATATGTGTGAAATCTATCGTACCCAGTACTTCAGGGTAGTGTGCTACAGGGTAGAATCTCTACATATTTCTGGCCATGTCCTCAGGAGTATGGGGAAAATATATGTGGTCATCGGCATGTTAAGAGTATTACATTCAGTAATTTATAGAGGATCCTGGATGCTGATGCCAGTGAAACCACCAGCATGTCCCCAGGTGGTCTATGAAAGGTACCTGTAGCTAAAAGTCTAAGGGCTACACATACATTTCTCTCCACTGGTAAGAGTTCCCCTTGGTTTTCCCTGACTCTGAGTTGAGGACAACAGAGATTGCTGAGTTCCTGTAGTGTGTCTCTATCCACCCTGTAGTGCTCTACAGTTTGCACATCATGTAGGTTGTGATAAGTTACCTGGTGTCTGAAACCTCTTCTCCTTCATGGCCTTGGTCTATTAGCAGCAGCAACGGCAGTGTCAGCATTGACTTCAGCTTGTTGCACATGCACATGAATTAAAGCAACAGCAGCCCCTAACATTGTTTCTGTGAAGACTTCTTTACGTGGCTGGATTCCAGTAGGTCTTGGAATTCACATTGAAAGCCAGCACTGAGTCTACACAGTCGCTTTATTGCTTGTTGAATAGCTCCTTCATCTTGGATTGGTTTATTTGCATACAATTCAGCTGCTTATGCTGTAATTAGCATACTACGGTGTTAAACTTATTTGTATACTTCTACAAACCATGGACAGCCACTTACTGCCATATTTTTTTTATTACTGTAGAATTTATCAATAAATAACTCTACATAAAAATCTGACTTTATTGGGTCCAAGCTTATACTACAACAAAAAAGACTGCAGTAACACAAGAAAACATACACTTTTAAATATTAGAAACACACCTTTAACCACAGGCCTGTTTCTGAGTGGCATGAGATGAAGCCTTCCCGGATGCCTGTCCTTGAAGATGATTGGCATCAGAACATGTTGCCTCTGCCAAACCTGCCACTGCACAGCACAAGGAAAGGAAGAACAGTGGAAGATGTAAAAGAGGGGTTGTAAGGCTACCCAATGACCACCTAAATGATTGATAACCAGCCTGTTTCCTTTCTTTACTGGCAGTAGAAAATCTTTAACTTCTTTCTTTTTCTTTTATTTTTTAATTATGTATATATATATATATATATATATATATATATATTTATTTATTATAAGTAACATTTCCCAGATGATAAACAAAACCATTTCCAGGTAGTTAATTCCACTACAAAGGCGAAACACCAAAGTTAAGAAAATCTTAACATGAGAGTAAATTTAAAGGGTTCAGGTTCATCTACCAAAATGAAATATCCACAAACAGCTAAATATTGAACATAAAACATTGGAACATAAAATTCCTGAATGTGGACAATTTCAAAAAATCAATCATCAAATGGCCATAGTCAGACAAAAACCAAGAAGTAACGTGATGCATAAGGTAAGTGAAGGAAACCTTTTAAATTTTACCTTTTTCCCACTGTACTGTGATCTCAGAATTGGTATATATAGTTGGGGGGATGTGGGGGGGAACAGCCCCCAACATTGGGTGGTGTGGGGGGGGGGTAAAGTTCTCCACCTTGGATTGTTGCAGTCATGATTTTGGCCAACAATGGCCATTCGATGAATGATTTTATGACATTATCCAAGTTTGGTAATGTTACGTTTCGATGTCTTAGTTTCGCTATTTAGCCATTCGCAGATATTTCATTTCGGTAGCTGAACGAAGACCCATATATATATATATATATATATATATATATATATATATATATATATATATATATATATACATATACACATATTATTTTATAGGAAAACATGTGAAGTTTATAAGAACAAAGACAACTCAAGGCTGAACATATCTAAAATGAAAACCTGCAAATGCACTCCATCCTTTGTGAGCATGCAGGATCCTTGTTATAAATATCCCAATGTTCTACCTCTGAGATTCTGAAAAAAAAGAGCTCTAGCCATTCTGTAATTCTATGGCTAAGAGACTGTCATCTCCACAAGAACTTAAATGGACTATAATGGCAGACAAGGTTAGATGATTTCCTGGAAATGTGTATGATTCCTGCCAAATGTCTTTGGATATAATATACAAGTTGACACTTTGGAATGAAACCCAAATCATTACCCATATATGAATTATCAAAATATGACTAATATCTATGTCTTGCAGTGTTTATTGAAGCATGAGCAATGCATGCCCCCAACCTAACCCCACAAATACTTTCCAAAACTCTTCATGTCTGAGCTGCTCGGAGCCCAAATGTAGGGTGGTTTGAGCAAATTCTCATTCTCTGTCCTGCTTGAACCTCAAAGGAATGTCACAGAACTACCCAAGCATATACATTGACATATGTATTTCAAATATGCATAAGACAATCACTGACCCTTCTTTTCAGCACTTCAATAGATTGACCTTGTGAAGTCACATCAGAGGCTCTCCCAATCCTGAAGGAATATGAAGAACAGCCAACTGCAGAAATCCCTTGCTTTTAAGAGCCCTGCACTAGTGTAATTCTAAATCTCTGAGATTTATTCAGGAAACATCAATGAAAGTAAAAACTAAGCAATCTAAATTTGGGAGGAGAATAAAGCTCAAGAGATGAATCAAAAGCTACTGGAGAAGGCATACCATTGTTGGGCTTGTCAAAACATGCTTGCTACTTAATTCCCCTATAGTCTCTCATAGAATTATGAATCCAGATTAAAACTGCTTGATGAAAAAAGGCTACATCTATCTGAGTGACTCCAATAACTCACTTTTTCTGAAAGCACCTAAATATCCAGTTAAGCAAATTATCCCAAATAAGATAATAATGGTAGGATCCAGAAATAGCATGTAATCTGAAAAGAATTAACTTCAACAGACTTTGCCAATAGAGTGCCTACTTTCTGGTTGATAACCACTTAATCTGTCATAACCTTTACAAGTCCTCCCTAAAACTCAATGTCTTATAATGTGTTTAATATTGAAAATTACTCTTGAAAATAAAGTTAATGGGTTTATGCTAATATGGACTGTCAAGGCACACAGGTCCACATAATAACAATACGCTAGATACAATGTAAAGAGAAATAATCAAGCCTCACCTTCATTATGTAAAGCATAGTAAAATTGCATGAGGTGTTATTATTTATTTATTTTATTTTACATTTGTTGACAGGGAGAGTCCGACTGGATACATGTCCATTTTCAGCGGAGGCCCGGGGAGAAAATCTCCACACAGTAATGTGTTATATACACTACAATAGACAAACAATTTAAAGAATATATTAGTCAAACTGTTGTAAATATTCAAACTATCATAAATCAAACTGTTAATACAAATATATAAATCAGAAATTAGCACTAAATAAGTGTGGGATGAAAAGACAGAAGAAAGAATTAAAAATAATTCATACAGTCAAGAGTTAGGTAGAAAAGATCAGGTCATAAGGTGAAAGGTAAATGGTGGCAGGAAGAAGTAAGGGGAAGAAGAGGTTAGACAGGAAATAGGTAGGGGGGAAAATGAGTAGTAAGCTGAGTGAAGGGATGATAGAGATATCAAGACAACAAGATGTGTACTAGGTTAGAGTGGGGAGATTACAGGGGCAAGTAGTGAGGTGGGTAAGGTAGTGTTTAACAGAGATATGAAGAGAACAAGATGTGTTCTAGGTTAGAGTGGGGAGATTACAGGGGCAAGAAGTGAGGTGGGTAAGGTAGTGTTTAAGAGAGATTTTGAAAGTACGAGTCTGGGAAAGGCTTCTTAGAGTCAAGGGAAGCCTGTTCCAGAAAATGGCTGGAGAGTAGCTACATAAGTTTTGTCCTGCACACTTATTGGGTTTGCAAATTTGTAGAAGATGTTGATCTGAGCTCCTTAAAGATCGAGTGGGAGTGTAATAGGAGACTATTGAAGAGAGGCTAGGACAGGAAAATGGTTTGTTGAGAATAAAGTGAACAGTGAGAAGTTGGATATAGTTGAGATGGTTATGAAAGTCAAGCCAGTGTAGTGACTTGAGGGCAAGCCAGTGATATGATTTGTAAGGCAAGTTAACAGCAAATCTAGTCACTTTGTTATAGGTAGATTCAAGTTTAGAGAGAAGGGTAGACTGAAGGCTAGTAAAGATTTGTGCACTATAAAAATATTAGGGATGAGATAGGCATTGACAAGGGTTATTCTAGTTTCAGGAGTGAGATTTTTTTTATTTCTATAAAGAAGACCAAACTTTTGATGGATTTTCTTTATATTGTGATGTATGTGAAGGTCAAATTTCAGTTGGTCATCTATAATTACTCCAAGGAGCTTGGTATGGGTTTCTGGAGCTATTATAGTGTTGCTGAGTGAGGAGATGGTAAAGGAAGATTTAAGAGAGAGATGAGATTTTGGAAGAAAAAGTAGTAGTTTTGTTTTTGTGGGGTTAAGTATAAGAAGGTGTTGAGTTAGTCAAGTTTCAGTCTGGTTAAAAGATGTTTGTGTGAAGGTTAGTAGTTCAATAGGATTGTCAGCTATAGATATGGTAGAGTCATCTGCACACTGTATAAAAGAAGATTAGGGATAAGAGTTGTGGAGTTCATTAGTAAAGATGTTAAAACGGAGCGGTCCAAGGATGGAGCCCTGTGGAACACCTGTATTAATAGGGAGAAAAGGAGAGAGAGCAGAGAGCCATTTGACAGATTGCTCCCAGTCTGAGAGGTAGCTGCTGAACCAAGAGATAGTTGTTGGGGAGAGGTCAAGTTGAGAAAGTTTTGAGAGAAGGATAAAATGAGAGACTGTGTCAAAAGCTTTGGACAGATCTAAAAATAAACAGGAAATGAGTTTATTATTGTCTCTGGCTTGAGAGATAGTATTGGTAAAAGAAATAAATGCAGGGGAGGTACTATGGTGTGGACAAAAGCCATGTTGGGTAGGGGTGATCAGATTGTATTGCAGTAGGTGGGCCAGGATTTGCTTATGTATACAGTGCTCAAGGACTTTGGAGAGGGGAGAAAGTATAGCAATTGGTCGAAAGTTTGAGAGTTCTAAGGAGTTGCCACCCTTGTGTATAGGAATAGTATAGAATTGTTTCCAGAGAGTTGGAACAGCTGATTCAGTGATAGAATGGTTCATTAGAATGGAAACTGGGTATGCTATGGATGGTGGAGCTGAATTGTAAGCCTACCTTGTGCTAAATGTCCAAGAATTTCAAACCCATGGGCTAGTCAATCTTTTCCAATTAACTATGCATTTGCATAAATCTTTCTATTTGCAAACAAGACAAAGAATCAGCCAAATAATTTTTCTCACCTGTAATATGGTCTGCAGTAAATTAAAGACTTATTCTCAAAATAAGTAACATAAGTAACCTTAAAACTGAGTTCACATAGAAAGATGTAGAAAAGTTTTTCTATTAAATCTTTCACTGCCACCTCATTGTTGGACTGGAAAATGAGTTTAACATTTTTTTAAACAGCTCCTGCCATAGTAAAACTGAAGCCCAAATGAGCATGATCTCTAAGAAAGTGGTACATTTTTTCCAAGAATCTGACTAAGACTGAGGACAAGCTGCTGAAAAGCAAAGACAATTGAAATAAGTTCCTATGCCATAACCACCTGCAGCATCTGTGAGAAACTTAAGAGGTTCATATGTAAATGCTAGGCTATCAGTCTACAGACCATTAAAAAACAGAGTTCAGAAATCAAACCTAGTACCTTGTATTCTTGAGGAAAAACCTTAGCCAGTATGTCAGCCCCACCTTCATTACAAACCACTGATTCTGCCAAAAGGAACAACCATTAGAATCAAGCAAGGTTTTCACCATAAGTGCAAATCATCCCTGACTCTTTTATTGACTTTTATTCTATGGGACTTTTATACCCCCTACTCCTAGTAAAAGCTCTGAAAGGGAGCTGACAAATGTCCTACATCAGGAATTTGCCTCTGGTTGCACAGTTCAATAGGTCTGCCAAATCTGTTACTTGTCTAATTGAAATCTTCTTGAAGGAAATCTTTTTTAGACAAGCATAATTTATCAAAAGGCATTTGGAAGCAAAGGCAAGGTGTATCAGTTTCTACTGTTAAAGCTTTAAACACTTTGAAGACCCATCAACCATCTTGTCCTGTGCAAATGGGACACCCAACACTTTACATAACTCCTGGAATGAATGAAAACACTCTTTCATGACTCCATCTCCTTCACCAATGGTTAAAAACGACCTAAATTATGTACTTGTGACTGAACAGGGTACCATTGTTTCCAACAGCAAAATAACACTGAACGGAAGTGCTCAAAATTGGCACAAGCCACAGAACAGCCCATAGGAACAGTTTTGTTGAAAAAATAGTCATCCCTAAAATGCATGCCTAATTAATGCCAGTCCTGAGGCAAATAGGCAGCAGGCAAAAAGCCAGTTTTAGATACAAATCAACAGTCAACACATTTTTTAATGACTTGGATTGCGTCATCCAGCGAAGAACAATGTGCTCTAATGACACTCTTTCAATGCTGTTTTTGACTGAACCACCTTTGGAATATAATAAATAGTGTATGGGGCAAAATTATTTTTCTGTTTTGTTAGGGATGGGCCCAAGAAGTGAAATACCAAAGGACTTAAATGATGGTAATTGGAACAGTCCAATCATTGTGCTTTTTTGTGCTCTTTTAACAGTAACAATTTCACAAACTGTTCTTTGCCATTGACTAGTTTCTAATTCTTGCATTAAACTGATCTGTGATTTGCAATGAATTTGATTGAAAAGAACATTTTGAAGCCATTTACTTGATCCAAAGAAACTGATCTGTCCAGATAATCCCTAAGAAATAACTCCAAAGCCCATACTTTAACTAGAGAGAGAGATTCCAAGATGGCTTATTGAAATCTACAATAAGCACAGAACTTGTTAAAATCCTGAAAGGAGTTCCTGTCCTTATCTCCTTGTGCCAAAGGTAAACCTTGAGCTTTGCTAAGCATCAATATCACTACACTAGCCACCAATTCTTCAGTTTATCAATGATATTGTTGAAAAGGACAAAAACTGCAAGCAGGTCAAACCTAGGGCCAATGATATTACCCACTATTGAGAAAAATAGACTTGTTGCCTTGCACAGGGAGGTAGGTTGACATGAGGGAGGTCATCTGTTGAGCCACCCTTAATATAGACAAAGCTATTTCTGGTCTCTCTCAGAGGGGAGAAACAGACTGGACTTCAGGGATGAGATGCAACATGTCTTATGACTATACCATAGAGATGCCTCAGTTGGGTTTTTACTATACCTATATTACACCATGATGATTTTTTGACTATTCCCTTTATCGTTGCACATCTCACTAATATTGTGTGCTTTGGGTACTATAGGAAAACATAGGTATGACTACCATGGCTCTCTGTATGAGGAAAAGTATTATCCAGTAATACTGAAAAGCAATGTAGTATAAAATCTGCACTTGGATTAAGGTAGAGATGATGGGTTAAATCTGCAGTGGGAGTAAAGTAGAGATGATAGGTAGCACATATAATGGGTTTTGTGATTTGCTGCTTTCATAAGTAGTTTTCAGTCTGGCACCACCATTATAAAACTTTACAAACTGATACTGAAAAATCATCTAACTCTGATGGATATAGTAGTCATCAGCTGGCATGGTCAGGGAGTAAAGAACACTACAGAGAGTGTTCAAACAAGATAACCTTATCAAACCTTGAACACAATCTCTGTGCAAACAGGGACCCAAGAAACACAAACCACTGCTACACAGGATAGTGCTGACACTCAGCAATCAGGGAAGTGTATCACCCTTTATGTCCTAGGCATTAATGTCTGTCACAAGCCCCATGAAGTGTTTGGATGATCATAGTGATGCAAATTGAAGACAAAGGTACTGTCCCCGGACAGTCCCCCCAAACTGTCTTTGTCAATGTGTGTGACCCAACATATGAGAAGTGTCATTATCAAGGCACAGGACAGTATCCTCAGTCTTATCAGAGGTGATATGGATAACACAGGGTGTGCAGGTGACCTCTGGGAGTGCTTGTCTGTATGGCAGTTCTGACAGGACTGATTGCATATTGGCATAAAGCAGCTCCCCCTGGCTCACATGTCATGTGGCAGTCAAGATCCTCATAGCAAATCTTCCTCTACCTACATGGATGGAAGTCATCATGGATGTGGATGTCCAAAGTCATTGTCATGTATGGCTAGGACTACCACAGCAACATCGGGTGTGGTGGTGCCTCATTATAAGGGATTTTCATTTCATTAAAGGAGGCCTCAACTGGCTCTCGTACAATCAGAAATACCCTCTCAACCTCCAGGAATTAAAAATCATAGCACTGGCCTTAAGAAATTACAGCAGAGCATCAAAAATAGGAGCACTTTTTTCCTTTTTACAATATAAGGTCTCTATATGCTAGACCTTATGTAGTTAGTGATAGGAAACATTATATAGGCATTGTTTTTATTTTGTTGAATAAGGTATGTACCACAAGAAGGGCTGACTTTCAGGAACATCAGTAAATGTAAAAGGAGCAAGCCTAAACAAGAGATCCAGAATCGGTTCTATATCACTTAATTGATCTACGCATTTCTCAAATATGTATTCATTGAACACTAATCATCGAAACTCATTTCAGCAAACCCCAGACTTTTTACCAGGGCTAGGAACCACTCATACACCAGCAATCTGGAACAGACACCGCACTTAATTAAATCCACCCAAGTGGGGGCTTCATCCCCCCACATCCCCCAATGTGGGGGGCTGCACCCCCCAACTGTATACACCAACTCAAGATCACACTACGGTGGGGAAAAGGGAATAGTTGCAGTGATGGCTAAGTGTTTCTAGCCCTCGGAAAAATTCTGGGGTTTGCCGAAATGAATTTCACTGATTAGTGTTCATTGAGTAAGTATTTGATGAATATATATATATATATATATATATATATATATATATATATCAATTAAATGATATAGACCCCCAAATTCATAACATTATGAAAAATCATTGCAGTGGAGAGGTAGAAAGCACAAGGCACCAGACCAGTGGAAACTTAGACATGCCAATACTTGGCTCAGTGTCAAGCTCAGCAAATTCAGAGACAGTTTCAAGCAGCCTGAAAACACAATTAAACCCAAATCCAAGTACTGCTGTTTATTTAATGCTGGCAGATTTGGGTGACCAGATTGCAGATTCCCACCCATTTGCAACATATATGGTGTTAGACAATCAGCAGTTAAATCTGGTACAGGGAAGGCAAAGGTAGTTCTGCATTTAGTTTAATGCTAAGCATAAATTCCCCAGAATTTGGGAGGACTGTATGACCCACCCAAAATGTATTTTTAAAACATGTCAGAACTTGAAAAGCCTATATGAGAGGAGTTTACACCTCAACCATAGGGATGGACATGGAACCAAAAAATGTGGAGCACGTAATCAGTTTATGTATATCTTTAAAGCTGAGCACCTAACCCCTGACAATGCCTTAAAAACTAAGGTGCACTTCAAAAGAGAAAATTATGAGAGTAAGAGACTAATTTACTTAGCTGTATGTGCAAAATGTAATAAAATCTATGTAGGAAAAACTGAAGGAACATTAAGAAAACAAATTTATGAGCATTATTATAGCATTACTACTGGAGCTTTTCTCCCCGGGCCTCCACTGAAAATGGACTTATATCCAGCTGGACTAGCCCAGTAAACAAATGTAAAATAAAATAAATAAAATAAATCAATAGCAACAATGTAAACAATGCCCTTTTTAAACATATCTTACTGGATATGACACACACTGAATTTAAATTCAGAATTTTAGAACTAATTGACATTGATCCCTGGGGAGGATACTGGGAAAGACAGTTGAAACATGAAGGACTCTTATGGCAATTTTGACATAATCCCTTTACCCCCCACAGGTTTGAATGATTATATTAGTATTAAGCCTATATTCAAATTATGTACAGCTAGGCTATAAAACGGGTAGAAAATGTTTTGTTTCTTACAACAGAATGTCTAACACCTTGTGGTTTCTTTTGACGATGTGTTTTTGTCTGCACATATTATTTTTCACTTGAATCTTTTTTTCAGCTAGGTGGGATGTCCACAAAAAGTTTAAGATCTTGAACAGTTTAAACAAATGACATGTTTGTAAACAGTCTAATAGTAGTAGTTCTTTAAGAAGAGGAATTAGTAAGTGAGGATTAACTCAACCAGACTAATTAAACTATTTGGTATTAGCCAAAAAGTAAGTCATGTCTGGTTTGAAAATAGTATTTAACTGTATTTTAGGCTTGTATGAATTTATTCTGATCCTTGTAAGGATGAAAACACTTAATCTTATTTTATAAATAAAAACTTGTTTGTTTCATCTTTGTTTTGATTCCTACTTGGATTTGGTGACTTGCACTGCAGACTACACTAGTCACCACTTCTTCAGTTTGTAGCATGTTTGGTGACTGCTGGACCCCGTTTTATTTATTTATTTATTTATTTTATTTTACATTTGTTTACCAGGAAAGTCCAACTGGAACAAGGTCCATTTACAGTGGAGGCCCAGGGAGAAAAGCTCCATAACATAATGGTACAAATACAACAAATGACAAAAAAATTTCTGTACAGAGGCATATATACAATCAAAGCTCCATGTCTTTATATGACAACACATAATCCACGAATAACAGAAAATTTCTATACAGTGGCATATATACAATCAAGGAGATTTTTTGTACCTTAGTTTGATTTGAGCAAGCTTGGTATATAGATAGCAAAACTTTGAATTCCCTATTTGTAGTACAAAGCATAAAAATGAAGGAATGGAATCTGGAAAATAGTGCTATTTGGGAGATATGTCATTGCGTGAGAAATTGTTTGTAGGATAGTAGGGAGTACAGAATAGCTGAGGTAAGCAGTGAGGAGATGAGGTGTGGCAAGTTAGGAGGAGAGCAGAAAAGATTTTATGTGATACAGGGACAGAGCCATGATTGCAAGAGGCGTGACTTTAGTGATTTCTTGAAAAGTGAGATGGATGGTGCAGAGGTGATACTTTGGGGGAGGTTATTCCATTCCTTACAATGTTGTGGGAGAACAGACTTTCCCTTCAGTGTTATTGGCTTTGGTTATGCAGAGCAGGGTTTTGGTGGATGAGCATAGAGGGCGATTTGCAGAATATTGGTTTAGAAATTGGTTTAGTGCTGGGGTTTTCAGAGGGTTGCTTATTATGTTGAAGGTGAGGGCTAATTGGTGATAGCTAATTAGCTGAGTGAGTTCTAACCACTGTAGTTACTTCAGGGAAAGACAGTGATGGCTTCTAAAAGTGGAGTTGTTAGTGAATTTTGCAGTTGTATTGTAACATGACTCTAGTTTGTTTAGGTCTGTTTTCCTGATATGATTTAGGACTGGTGATGCATACATTAAGGTAGAGAAGTAGTGGATTTGGGCTAAGGAGATTCTAGCGTGGTCCGATTGGAACTGTTTCTGTTTGTATAGGGTTCTTAGTTTGTGTGATATGGACATTAAAGTTTAGATTATTATCTATTTCAACCCCGAGCAGCTTAGTGTGAGGGGAGGCGGAGATTGTCGTCCCATTTACGGAGGTGAGAATGAAGGTAGGTGATGTAGATTTGGATTTATTAGTTGTAAAAAGGAGTAATTTGGTCTTGCTGGGGTTTAGAATGAGTTGGATATTGGTAATCCATTGTTCCATGGAGAAGAAGGGTTCTTGGGTGAGCTTTTGAAGAGTGGTTATGGATGGGGTTGAGCAGATTAGGGTGGAGTCGTCTGCGTACTGTATAAGTGATGCATGCAGGGTGGAAGTATATAGTTTGTTAGTGAAAATGGTGAATAGGCGAGGACCCTGTATTGATTCTTGTGGGATGCCTATAGTAGTTGGTAATAGAGGAGACAGTGTACTTTGCCATTTAACTGATTGTTTTCTGTCAGAGAGATAGCTTCTAAACAATGAAGTAGTAGAGGGGGTGAAGGATGAGGTTGACAGAGTGTCTAAGAGTAGGTTGTGGGAGACCATATACAATGCTTCTGATAGATCTAGGAATATGGCTGAGACAAATTTGTTGTTTCTTAGATGGTTAATCTGATTGGTAAAGGAGAGTAGAGCAGTGGTTGTGCTATGCTTTGGGCGGAAACCATGCTGTGTGGGGTACAGAAGGTTTTGTGAGGATAAGAAGTGCATTACCTGGGTGTGAATACATTTCTCCAGAAGCTTGGAAAGGGGGTCAAGATAGCAACTGGTCAGTAGTTTCATAGTTCATAGGAGTTTCCATCTTTGTGAAGGGGAATTATATGTGACACTTTCCATAGATGGGGTACGTAGGTTTCTTATATAGACCGGTTTAAAAGAATTGAGACAGGGTAGGCTAGTGATTCTGCAGCTAACTTTAGAAAATTTGTGGGTAAACCATCTGCTGTGAGTTTGGTGGGTTTTAGTTTAAAGAGTAGCTTTTTAACTGAAGAGGTTGGTACAGATGAGAGTGTGAAGGTGGGTATGTTAGTTTGTTCTACACTTGGGGTGGTTTTAGTATTCTTGTTGGATAGTTGGATAGGTATTGCGAGGATAGATTCTGTGAAGTGATGGTTGAATTCTGAAACTATGCTATCATTATCAGAATTGTTGGGAGATGCAGTGGTGGTTTTGCCCGGTTTTAGAAGGGTATTGATGGCTTGCTAGAACTTTTGGGGGTTTCTAGAGTGCTTGTTTTTGATGTCTAAGTAGTAGTTCTTTTTATCTACTTTTGTTTGGGATTTGGCCTTATTTCTCAGTTCTTGATATTTCTGTCTGTCTTGGATAGTATTATTCTTTTTCCAGTTTTTCCAGGCATTGTCTCTAGATTTTATGAAGGCTTTTGTTGTCCTATTTAGCCATGGGGCATAGTTAACTTTAGTCCTGAGTTTCCTAATGGGATCTAGTATATTTAGTACATTCATAAAAGTAGTATTAAAAAAATCAGCTGCCTGGTCTAAAGGTAGAGTTTTTAGTGGATTCCAGTCCTGTTGCTGGAGCATGCTGTTAAGAGTTTGTGGATTGACTTTGTGCTCACCCCTAGTCTCCTTGAATAGCATGGGTTTGGGTAATTTTGCCTGTTTACGAAGGAGGAATGAGGGGTAGTGGTCACTCAGTGTATCAGGTAAGCAGCCCACATAATAATTTTCTGTGGGGATATTAACTAGTGCCCAATCTGGAATGGAGGTTATATTGGATTTTTTGTCTACTCTGGAAGGTTCTTGTGTTAGTTGTAAGAATCCAAATAAGTTAATATGGTTTGAGGGGTTGTTGGAGTTGCAGGCTAGCCAGTCTAAGTTTAGGTCACCTAGCAGGATGGTTTCTTGGGGTAGGTTGATTGGGGCCCATTGTAGTATCTTCTATTATAGGTGAGTTATTTCCTGGAGGAATATAACTACAGAGGATGTTGATAGCAGGATGGTTTCTTGGGGTAGGTTGATTGCGCCCATTGCAGTATCTCTTCTATTATAGGTGAGTTATTTCCTGGAGGAATATAACTACAGAGGATGTTGATAGCAGGATGGTTTCTTGGGGTAGGTTGATTGTGGCCCATTGTAGTATCTCTTCTATTATAGGTGAGTATTTCCTGGAGGAATATAACTACAGAGGATGTTGATAGCAGGATGGTTTCTTGAAGTAGGTTGATTGCGGCTCATTGTAGTATCTCTTCTATTATAGGTGAGTATTTCCTGGAGGAATATAACTACAGAGGATGTTGATAGCAGGATGGTTTCTTGGGGTAGGTTGATTGCAGCCCATTGTAGTATCTCTTCTATTATAGGTGAGTTATTTCCTGGAGGAATATAACTACAGAGGATGTTGATAGCAGGATGGTTTCTTGGGGTAGGTTGATTGTGGCCCATTGTAGTATCTCTTCTATTATAGGTGAGTTATTTCCTGGAGGAATATAACTACAGAGGATGTTGATAGCAGGATGGTTTCTTGGGGTAGGTTGATTGTGGCCCATTGTAGTATCTCTTCTATTATAGGTGAGTTATTTCCTGGAGGAAACTTGCTGAAAAGCAAAGACAATTGAAATAAGTTCCTATGCCATAACCACCTGCAGCATCTGTGAGAAACTTAAGAGGTTCATATGTAAATGCTAGGCTATCAGTCTACAGACCATTAAAAAACAGAGTTCAGAAATCAAACCTAGTACCTTGTATTCTTGAGGAAAAACCTTAGCCAGTATGTCAGCCCCACCTTCATTACAAACCACTGATTCTGCCAAAAGGAACAACCATTAGAATCAAGCAAGGTTTTCACCATAAGTGCAAATCATCCCTGACTCTTTTATTGACTTTTATTCTATGGGACTTTTATACCCCCTACTCCTAGTAAAAGCTCTGAAAGGGAGCTGACAAATGTCCTACATCAGGAATTTGCCTCTGGTTGCACAGTTCAATAGGTCTGCCAAATCTGTTACTTGTCTAATTGAAATCTTCTTGAAGGAAATCTTTTAGACAAGCATAATTTATCAAAAGGCATTTGGAAGCAAAGGCAAGGTGTATCAGTTTCTACTGTTAAAGCTTTAAACACTTTGAAGACCCATCAACCATCTTGTCCTGTGCAAATGGGACACCCAACACTTTACATAACTCCTGGAATGAATGAAAACACTCTTTCATGACTCCATCTCCTTCACCAATGGTTAAAAACGACCTAAATTATGTACTTGTGACTGAACAGGGTACCATTGTTTCCAACAGCAAAATAACACTGAACGGAAGTGCTCAAAATTGGCACAAGCCACAGAACAGCCCATAGGAACAGTTTTGTTGAAAAAATAGTCATCCCTAAAATGCATGCCTAATTAATGCCAGTCCTGAGGCAAATAGGCAGCAGGCAAAAAGCCAGTTTTAGATACAAATCAACAGTCAACACATTTTTTAATGACTTGGATTGCGTCATCCAGCGAAGAACAATGTGCTCTAATGACACTCTTTCAATGCTGTTTTTGACTGAACCACCTTTGGAATATAATAAATAGTGTATGGGGCAAAATTATTTTTCTGTTTTGTTAGGGATGGGCCCAAGAAGTGAAATACCAAAGGACTTAAATGATGGTAATTGGAACAGTCCAATCATTGTGCTTTTTTGTGCTCTTTTAACAGTAACAATTTCACAAACTGTTCTTTGCCATTGACTAGTTTCTAATTCTTGCATTAAACTGATCTGTGATTTGCAATGAATTTGATTGAAAAGAACATTTTGAAGCCATTTACTTGATCCAAAGAAACTGATCTGTCCAGATAATCCCTAAGAAATAACTCCAAAGCCCATACTTTAACTAGAGAGAGATTCCAAGATGGCTTATTGAAATCTACAATAAGCACAGAACTTGTTAAAATCCTGAAAGGAGTTCCTGTCCTTATCTCCTTGTGCCAAAGGTAAACCTTGAGCTTTGCTAAGCATCAATATCACTACACTAGCCACCAATTCTTCAGTTTATCAATGATATTGTTGAAAAGGACAAAAACTGCAAGCAGGTCAAACCTAGGGCCAATGATATTACCCACTATTGAGAAAAATAGACTTGTTGCCTTGCACAGGGAGGTAGGTTGACATGAGTGAGGTCATCTGTTGAGCCACCCTTAATATAGACAAAGCTATTTCTGGTCTCTCTCAGAGGGGAGAAACAGACTGGACTTCAGGGATGAGATGCAACATGTCTTATGACTATACCATAGAGATGCCTCAGTTGGGTTTTTACTATACCTATATTACACCATGATGATTTTTTGACTATTCCCTTTATCGTTGCACATCTCACTAATATTGTGTGCTTTGGGTACTATAGGAAAACATAGGTATGACTACCATGGCTCTCTGTATGAGGAAATGTATTATCCAGTAATGCTGAAAAGCAATGTAGTATAAAATATGCACTTGGATTAAGGTAGAGATGATGGGTTAAATCTGCAGTGGGAGTAAAGTAGAGATGATAGGTAGCACATATAATGGGTTTTGTGATTTGCTGCTTTCATAAGTAGTTTTCAGTCTGGCACCACCATTATAAAACTTTACAAACTGATACTGAAAAATCATCTAACTCTGATGGATATACTAGTCATCAGCTGGCATGTTCAGGGAGTAAAGAACACTACAGAGAGTGTTCAAACAAGATAACCTTATCAAACCTTGAACACAATCTCTGTGCAAACAGGGACCCAAGAAACACAAACCACTGCTACACAGGATAGTGCTGACACTCAGCAATCAGGGAAGTGTATCACCCTTTATGTCCTAGGCATTAATGTCTGTCACAAGCCCCATGAAGTGTTTGGATGATCATAGTGATGCAAATTGAAGACAAAGGTACTGTCCCCGGACAGTCCCCCCAAACTGTCTTTGTCAATGTGTGTGACCCAACATATGAGAAGTGTCATTATCAAGGCACAGGACAGTATCCTCAGTCTTTTCAGAGGTGATATGGATAACACAGGGTGTGCAGGTGACCTCTGGGAGTGCTTGTCTGTATGGCAGTTCTGACAGGACTGATTGCATATTGGCATAAAGCAGCTCCCCCTGGCTCACATGTCATGTGGCAGTCAAGATCCTCATAGCAAATCTTCCTCTACCTACATGGATGGAAGTCATCATGGATGTGGATGTCCAAAGTCATTGTCATGTATGGCTAGGACTACCACAGCAACATCGGGTGTGGTGGTGCCTCATTATAAGGGATTTTCATTTCATTAAAGGAGGCCTCAACTGGCTCTCGTACAATCAGAAATACCCTCTCAACCTCCAGGAATTAAAAATCATAGCACTGGCCTTAACAATTACAGCAGAGCATCAAAAATAGGAGCACTTTTTTCCTTTTTACAATATAAGGTCTCTATATGCTAGACCTTATGTAGTTAGTGATAGGAAACATTATATAGGCATTGTTTTTATTTTGTTGAATAAGGTATGTACCACAAGAAGGGCTGACTTTCAGGAACATCAGTAAATGTAAAAGGAGCAAGCCTAAACAAGAGATCCAGAATCGGTTCTATATCACTTAATTGATCTACGCATTTCTCAAATATGTATTCATTGAACACTAATCATCGAAACTCATTTCAGCAAACCCCAGACTTTTTACCAGGGCTAGGAACCACTCATACACCAGCAATCTGGAACAGACACCGCACTTAATTAAATCCACCCAAGTGGGGGCTTCATCCCCCCACATCCCCCAATGTGGGGGGCTGCACCCCCCAACTGTATACACCAACTCAAGATCACACTACGGTGGGGAAAAGGGAATAGTTGCAGTGATGGCTAAGTGTTTCTAACCCTGGGAAAAATTCTGGGGTTTGCCGAAATGAATTTCACTGATTAGTGTTCATTGAGTAAGTATTTGATGAATATATATATATATATATATATATATATATATATATATATATATATCAATTAAATGATATAGACCCCCAAATTCATAACATTATGAAAAATCATAGCAGTGGAGAGGTAGAAAGCACAAGGCACCAGACCAGTGGAAACTTAGACATGCCAATACTTGGCTCAGTGTCAAGCTCAGCAAATTCAGAGACAGTTTCAAGCAGCCTGAAAACACAATTAAACCCAAATCCAAGTACTGCTGTTTATTTAATGCTGGCAGATTTGGGTGACCAGATTGCAGATTCCCACCCATTTGCAACATATATGGTGTTAGACAATCAGCAGTTAAATCTGGTACAGGGAAGGCAAAGGTAGTTCTGCATTTAGTTTAATGCTAAGCATAAATTCCCCAGAATTTGGGAGGACTGTATGACCCACCCAAAATGTATTTTTAAAACATGTCAGAACTTGAAAAGCCTATATGAGAGGAGTTTACACCTCAACCATAGGGATGGACATGGAACCAAAAAATGTGGAGCACGTAATCAGTTTATGTATATCTTTAAAGCTGAGCACCTAACCCCTGACAATGCCTTAAAAACTAAGGTGCACTTCAAAAGAGAAAATTATGAGAGTAAGAGACTAATTTACTTAGCTGTATGTGCAAAATGTAATAAAATCTATGTAGGAAAAACTGAAAGAACATTAAGAAAACAAATTTATGAGCATTATTATAGCATTACTACTGGAGCTTTTCTCCCCGGGCCTCCACTGAAAATGGACTTATATCCAGCTGGACTAGCCCAGTAAACAAATGTAAAATAAAATAAATAAAATAAATCAATAGCAACAATGTAAACAATGCCCTTTTTAAACATATCTTACTGGATATGACACACACTGAATTTAAATTCAGAATTTTAGAACTAATTGACATTGATCCCTGGGGAGGATACTGGGAAAGACAGTTGAAACATGAAGGACTCTTATGGCAATTTTGACATAATCCCTTTACCCCCCACAGGTTTGAATGATTATATTAGTATTAAGCCTATATTCAAATTATGTACAGCTAGGCTATAAAACGGGTAGAAAATGTTTTGTTTCTTACAACAGAATGTCTAACACCTTGTGGTTTCTTTTGACGATGTGTTTTGTCTGCACATATTATTTTCACTTGAATCTTTTTTTCAGCTAGGTGGGATGTCCACAAAAGTTTAAGATCTTGAACAGTTTAAACAAATGACATGTTTGTAAACAGTCTAATAGTAGTAGTTCTTTAAGAAGAGGAATTAGTAAGTGAGGATTAACTCAACCAGACTAATTAAACTATTTGGTATTAGCCAAAAAGTAAGTCATGTCTGGTTTGAAAATAGTATTTAACTGTATTTTAGGCTTGTATGAATTTATTCTGATCCTTGTAAGGATGAAAACACTTAATCTTATTTTATAAATAAAAACTTGTTTGTTTCATCTTTGTTTTGATTCCTACTTGGATTTGGTGACTTGCACTGCAGACTACACTAGTCACCACTTCTTCAGTTTGTAGCATGTTTGGTGACTGCTGGACCCCGTTTTATTTATTTATTTATTTATTTTATTTTACATTTGTTTACCAGGAAAGTCCAACTGGAACAAGGTCCATTTACAGTGGAGGCCCAGGGAGAAAAGCTCCATAACATAATGGTACAAATACAACAAATGACAAAAAAATTTCTGTACAGAGGCATATATACAATCAAAGCTCCATGTCTTTATATGACAACACATAATCCACGAATAACAGAAAATTTCTATACAGTGGCATATATACAATCAAGGAGATTTTTTGTACCTTAGTTTGATTTGAGCAAGCTTGGTATATAGATAGCAAAACTTTGAATTCCCTATTTGTAGTACAAAGCATAAAAATGAAGGAATGGAATCTGGAAAATAGTGCTATTTGGGAGATATGTCATTGTGAGAAATTGTTTGTAGGATAGTAGGGAGTACAGAATAGCTGAGGTAAGCAGTGAGGAGATGAGGTGTGGCAAGTTAGGAGGAGAGCAGAAAAGATTTTATGTGATACAGGGACAGAGCCATGATTGCAAGAGGCGTGACTTTAGTGATTTCTTGAAAAGTGAGATGGATGGTGCAGAGGTGATACTTTGGGGGAGGTTATTCCATTCCTTACAATGTTGTGGGAGAACAGACTTTCCCTTCAGTGTTATTGGCTTTGGTTATGCAGAGCAGGGTTTTGGTGGATGAGCATAGAGGGCGATTTGCAGAATATTGGTTTAGAAATTGGTTTAGTGCTGGGGTTTTCAGAGGGTTGCTTATTATGTTGAAGGTGAGGGCTAATTGGTGATAGCTAATTAGCTGAGTGAGTTCTAACCACTGTAGTTACTTCAGGGAAAGACAGTGATGGCTTCTAAAAGTGGAGTTGTTAGTGAATTTTGCAGTTGTATTGTAACATGACTCTAGTTTGTTTAGGTCTGTTTTCCTGATATGATTTAGGACTGGTGATGCATACATTAAGGTAGAGAAGTAGTGGATTTGGGCTAAGGAGATTCTAGCGTGGTCCGATTGGAACTGTTTGTGTTTGTATAGGGTTCTTAGTTTGTGTGATATGGACATTAAAGTTTAGATTATTATCTATTTCAACCCCGAGCAGCTTAGTGTGAGGGGAGGCGGAGATTGTCGTCCCATTTACGGAGGTGAGAATGAAGGTAGGTGGTGTAGATTTGGATTTATTAGTTGTAAAAAGGAGTAATTTGGTCTTGCTGGGGTTTAGAATGAGTTGGATATTGGTAATCCATTGTTCCATGGAGAAGAAGGGTTCTTGGGTGAGCTTTTGAAGAGTGGTTATGGATGGGGTTGAGCAGATTAGGGTGGAGTCGTCTGCACTGTATAAGTGATGCATGCAGGGTGGAAGTATATAGTTTGTTAGTGAAAATGGTGAATAGGCAGGACCCTGTATTGATTCTTGTGGGATGCCTATAGTAGTTGGTAATAGAGGAGACAGTGTACTTTGCCATTTAACTGATTGTTTTCTGTCAGAGAGATAGCTTCTAAACAATGAAGTAGTAGAGGGGGTGAAGGATGAGGTTGACAGAGTGTCTAAAAGTAGGTTGTGGGAGACCATATACAATGCTTCTGATAGATCTAGGAATATGGCTGAGACAAATTTGTTGTTTCTTAGATGGTTAATCTGATTGGTAAAGGAGAGTAGAGCAGTGGTTGTGCTATGCTTTGGGCGGAAACCATGCTGTGTGGGGTACAGAAGGTTTTGTGAGGATAAGAAGTGCATTACCTGGGTGTGAATACATTTCTCCAGAAGCTTGGAAAGGGGGTCAAGATAGCAACTGGTCAGTAGTTTCATAGTTCATAGGAGTTTCCATCTTTGTGAAGGGAATTATATGTGACACTTTCCATAGATGGGGTATGAGGTTTCTTATATAGACCGGTTTAAAAGAATTGAGACAGGGTAGGCTAGTGATTCTGCAGCTAACTTTAGAAAATTTGTGGGTAAACCATCTGCTGTGAGTTTGGTGGGTTTTAGTTTAAAGAGTAGCTTTTTAACTGAAGAGGTTGGTACAGATGAGAGTGTGAAGGTGGGTATGTTAGTTTGTTCTACACTTGGGGTGGTTTTAGTATTCTTGTTGGATAGTTGGATAGGTATTGCGAGGATAGATTCTGTGAAGTGATGGTTGAATTCTGAAACTATGCTATCATTATCAGAATTGTTGGGAGATGCAGTGGTGGTTTTGCCCGGTTTTAGAAGGGTATTGATGGCTTGCTAGAACTTTTGGGGGTTTCTAGAGTGCTTGTTTTTGATGTCTAAGTAGTAGTTCTTTTATCTACTTTTGTTTGGGATTTGGCCTTATTTCTCAGTTCTTGATATTTCTGTCTGTCTTGGATAGTATTATTCTTTTTCCAGTTTTTCCAGGCATTGTCTCTAGATTTTATGAAGGCTTTTGTTGTCCTATTTAGCCATGGGGCATAGTTAACTTTAGTCCTGAGTTTCCTAATGGGATCTAGTATATTTAGTACATTCATAAAAGTAGTATTAAAAAAATCAGCTGCCTGGTCTAAAGGTAGAGTTTTTAGTGGATTCCAGTCCTGTTGCTGGAGCATGCTGTTAAGAGTTTGTGGATTGACTTTGTGCTCACCCCTAGTCTCCTTGAATAGCATGGGTTTGGGTAATTTTGCCTGTTTACGAAGGAGGAATGAGGGTAGTGGTCACTCAGTGTATCAGGTAAGCAGCCCACATAATAATTTTCTGTGGGGATATTAACTAGTGCCCAATCTGGAATGGAGGTTATATTGGATTTTTTGTCTACTCTGGAAGGTTCTTGTGTTAGTTGTAAGAATCCAAATAAGTTAATATGGTTTGAGGGGTTGTTGGAGTTGCAGGCTAGCCAGTCTAAGTTTAGGTCACCTAGCAGGATGGTTTCTTGGGGTAGGTTGATTGGGGCCCATTGTAGTATCTTCTATTATAGGTGAGTTATTTCCTGGAGGAATATAACTACAGAGGATGTTGATAGCAGGATGGTTTCTTGGGGTAGGTTGATTGCGGCCCATTGTAGTATCTCTTCTATTATAGGTGAGTTATTTCCTGGAGGAATATAACTACAGAGGATGTTGATAGCAGGATGGTTTCTTGGGGTAGGTTGATTGTGGCCCATTGTAGTATCTCTTCTATTATAGGTGAGTATTTCCTGGAGGAATATAACTACAGAGGATGTTGATAGCAGGATGGTTTCTTGAAGTAGGTTGATTATGCTCATTGTAGTATCTCTTCTATTATAGGTGAGTATTTCCTGGAGGAATATAACTACAGAGGATGTTGATAGCAGGATGGTTTCTTGGGGTAGGTTGATTGCAGCCCATTGTAGTATCTCTTCTATTATAGGTGAGTTATTTCCTGGAGGAATATAACTACAGAGGATGTTGATAGCAGGATGGTTTCTTGGGGTAGGTTGATTGTGGCCCATTGTAGTATCTCTTCTATTATAGGTGAGTTATTTCCTGGAGGAATATAACTACAGAGGATGTTGATAGCAGGATGGTTTCTTGGGGTAGGTTGATTGTGGCCCATTGTAGTATCTCTTCTATTATAGGTGAGTTATTTCCTGGAGGAAACTTGCTGAAAAGCAAAGACAATTGAAATAAGTTCCTATGCCATAACCACCTGCAGCATCTGTGAGAAACTTAAGAGGTTCATATGTAAATGCTAGGCTATCAGTCTACAGACCATTAAAAAACAGAGTTCAGAAATCAAACCTAGTACCTTGTATTCTTGAGGAAAAACCTTAGCCAGTATGTCAGCCCCACCTTCATTACAAACCACTGATTCTGCCAAAGGAACAACCATTAGAATCAAGCAAGGTTTTCACCATAAGTGCAAATCATCCCTGACTCTTTTATTGACTTTTATTCTATGGGACTTTTATACCCCCTACTCCTAGTAAAAGCTCTGAAAGGGAGCTGACAAATGTCCTACATCAGGAATTTGCCTCTGGTTGCACAGTTCAATAGGTCTGCCAAATCTGTTACTTGTCTAATTGAAATCTTCTTGAAGGAAATCTTTTTTAGACAAGCATAATTTATCAAAAGGCATTTGGAAGCAAAGGCAAGGTGTATCAGTTTCTACTGTTAAAGCTTTAAACACTTTGAAGACCCATCAACCATCTTGTCCTGTGCAAATGGGACACCCAACACTTTACATAACTCCTGGAATGAATGAAAACACTCTTTCATGACTCCATCTCCTTCACCAATGGTTAAAAACGACCTAAATTATGTACTTGTGACTGAACAGGGTACCATTGTTTCCAACAGCAAAATAACACTGAACGGAAGTGCTCAAAATTGGCACAAGCCACAGAACAGCCCATAGGAACAGTTTTGTTGAAAAAATAGTCATCCCTAAAATGCATGCCTAATTAATGCCAGTCCTGAGGCAAATAGGCAGCAGGCAAAAAGCCAGTTTTAGATACAAATCAACAGTCAACACATTTTTTAATGACTTGGATTGCGTCATCCAGCGAAGAACAATGTGCTCTAATGACACTCTTTCAATGCTGTTTTTGACTGAACCACCTTTGGAATATAATAAATAGCGTATGGGGCAAAATTATGTTTCTGTTTTGTTAGGGATGGGCCCAAGAAGTGAAATACCAAAGGACTTAAATGATGGTAATTGGAACAGTCCAATCATTGTGCTTTTTTGTGCTCTTTTAACAGTAACAATTTCACAAACTGTTCTTTGCCATTGACTAGTTTCTAATTCTTGCATTAAACTGATCTGTGATTTGCAATGAATTTGATTGAAAAGAACATTTTGAAGCCATTTACTTGATCCAAAGAAACTGATCTGTCCAGATAATCCCTAAGAAATAACTCCAAAGCCCATACTTTAACTAGAGAGAGAGATTCCAAGATGGCTTATTGAAATCTACAATAAGCACAGAACTTGTTAAAATCCTGAAAGGAGTTCCTGTCCTTATCTCCTTGTGCCAAAGGTAAACCTTGAGCTTTGCTAAGCATCAATATCACTACACTAGCCACCAATTCTTCAGTTTATCAATGATATTGTTGAAAAGGACAAAAACTGCAAGCAGGTCAAACCTAGGGCCAATGATATTACCCACTATTGAGAAAAATAGACTTGTTGCCTTGCACAGGGAGGTAGGTTGACATGAGGAGGTCATCTGTTGAGCCACCCTTAATATAGACAAAGCTATTTCTGGTCTCTCTCAGAGGGGAGAAACAGACTGGACTTCAGGGATGAGATGCAACATGTCTTATGACTATACCATAGAGATGCCTCAGTTGGGTTTTTACTATACCTATATTACACCATGATGATTTTTTGACTATTCCCTTTATCGTTGCACATCTCACTAATATTGTGTGCTTTGGGTACTATAGGAAAACATAGGTATGACTACCATGGCTCTCTGTATGAGGAAATGTATTATCCAGTAATGCTGAAAAGCAATGTAGTATAAAATATGCACTTGGATTAAGGTAGAGATGATGGGTTAAATCTGCAGTGGGAGTAAAGTAGAGATGATAGGTAGCACATATAATGGGTTTTGTGATTTGCTGCTTTCATAAGTAGTTTTCAGTCTGGCACCACCATTATAAAACTTTACAAACTGATACTGGAAAATCATCTAACTATGATGGATATACTAGTCATCAGCTGGCATGTTCAGGGAGTAAAGAACACTACAGAGAGTGTTCAAACAAGATAACCTTATCAAACCTTGAACACAATCTCTGTGCAAACAGGGACCCAAGAAACACAAACCACTGCTACACAGGATAGTGCTGACACTCAGCAATCAGGGAAGTGTATCACCCTTTATGTCCTAGGCATTAATGTCTGTCACAAGCCCCATGAAGTGTTTGGATGATCATAGTGATGCAAATTGAAGACAAAGGTACTGTACCCGGACAGTCCCCCCAAACTGTCTTTGTCAATGTGTGTGACCCAACATATGAGAAGTGTCATTATCAAGGCACAGGACAGTATCCTCAGTCTTTTCAGAGGTGATATGGATAACACAGGGTGTGCAGGTGACCTCTGGGAGTGCTTGTCTGTATGGCAGTTCTGACAGGACTGATTGCATATTGGCATAAAGCAGCTCCCCCTGGCTCACATGTCATGTGGCAGTCAAGATCCTCATAGCAAATCTTCATCTACCTACATGGATGGAAGTCATCATGGATGTGGATGTCCAAAGTCATTGTCATGTATGGCTAGGACTACCACAGCAACATCGGGTGTGGAGGTGCCTCATTATAAGGGATTTTCATTTCATTAAAGGAGGCCTCAACTGGCTCTCGTACAATCAGAAATACCCTCTCAACCTCCAGGAATTAAAAATCATAGCACTGGCCTTAACAATTACAGCAGAGCATCAAAAATAGGAGCACATTTTTCCTTTTTACAATATAAGGTCTCTATATGCTAGACCTTATGTAGTTAGTGATAGGAAACATTATATAGGCATTGTTTTTATTTTGTTGAATAAGGTATGTACCACAAGAAGGGCTGACTTTCAGGAACATCAGTAAATGTAAAAGGAGCAAGCCTAAACAAGAGATCCAGAATCGGTTCTATATCACTTAATTGATCTACGCATTTGTCAAATATGTATTCATTGAACACTAATCATCGAAACTCATTTCAGCAAACCCCAGACTTTTTACCAGGGCTAGGAACCACTCATACACCAGCAATCTGGAACAGACACCGCACTTAATTAAATCCACCCAAGTGGGGGCTTCATCCTCCCACATCCCCCAATGTGGGGGGCTGCACCCCCCAACTGTATACACCAACTCAAGATCACACTACAGTGGGGAAAAGGGAATAGTTGCAGTGATGGCTAAGTGTTTCTAACCCTGGGAATTGCCGAAATGAATTTCACTGATTAGTGTTCATTGAGTAAGTATTTGATGAATATATATATATATATATATATATATATATATATATATATATATATATATATATATCAATTAAATGATATAGACCCCCAAATTCATAACATTATGAAAAATCATAGCAGTGGAGAGGTAGAAAGCACAAGGCACCAGACCAGTGGAAACTTAGACATGCCAATACTTGGCTCAGTGTCAAGCTCAGCAAATTCAGAGACAGTTTCAAGCAGCCTGAAAACACAATTAAACCCAAATCCAAGTACTGCTGTTTATTTAATGCTGGCAGATTTGGGTGACCAGATTGCAGATTCCCACCCATTTGCAACATATATGGTGTTAGACAATCAGCAGTTAAATCTGGTACAAGGAAGGCAAAGGTAGTTCTGCATTTAGTTTAATGCTAAGCATAAATTCCCCAGAATTTGGGAGGACTGTATGACCCACCCAAAATTTATTTTTAAAACATGTCAGAACTTGAAAAGCCTATATGAGAGGAGTTTACACCTCAACCATAGGAATGGACATGGAACCAAAAAATGTGGAGCACGTAATCAGTTTGTGTATATCTTTAAAGCTGAGCACCTAAACCCTGACAATGCCTTAAAAACTAAGGTGCACTTCAAAAGAGAAAATTATGAGAGTAAGAGACTAATTTACTTAGCTGTATGTGCAAAATGTAATAAAATCTATGTAGGAAAAACTGAAAGAACATTATGAAAACAAATTTATGAGCATTATTATAGCATTACTACTGCAGCTTTTCTCCACAGGCCTCCACTGAAAATGGACTTATATCCAGCTGGACTAGCCCAGTAAATAAGTGTAAAATAAAATAAATAAAATAAATCAATAGCAACAATGTAAACAATGCCCTTTTTAAACATATCTTACTGGATATGACACACACTGAATTTAAATTCAGAATTTTAGAACTAATTGACATTGATCCCTGGGGAGGATACTGGGAAAGACAGTTGAAACATGAAGGACTCTTATGGCAATTTTGACATAATCCCTTTACCCCCCACAGGTTTGAATGATTATATTAGTATTAAGCCTATATTCAAATTATGTACAGCTAGGCTATAAAACGGGTAGAAAATGTTTTGTTTCTTACAACAGAATGTCTAACACCTTGTGGTTTCTTTTGACGATGTGTTTTTGTCTGCACATATTATTTTTCACTTGAATCTTTTTTTCAGCTAGGTGGGATGTCCACAAAAAGTTTAAGATCTTGAACAGTTTAAACAAATGACATGTTTGTAAACAATCTAATAATAGTAGTTCTTTAAGAAGAGGAATTAGTAAGTGAGGATTAACTCAACCAGACTAATTAAACTATTTGGTATTAGCCAAAAAGTAAGTCATGTCTGGTCTGAAAATAGTATTTAACTGTATTTTAGGCTTGTATGAATTTATTCTGATCCTTGTAAGGATGAAAACACTTAATCTTATTTTATAAATAAAAACTTGTTTGTTTCATCTTTGTTTTGATTCCTACTTGGATTTGGTGACTTGCACTGCAGACTACACTAGTCACCACTTCTTCAGTTTGTAGCATGTTTGGTGACTGCTGGACCCCGTTTTATTTATTTATTTATTTATTTTATTTTACATTTGTTTACCAGGAAAGTCCAACTGGAACAAGGTCCATTTACAGTGGAGGCCCAGGGAGAAAAGCTCCATAACATAATGGTACAAATACAACAAATGACAAAAAAATTTCTGTACAGAGGCATATATACAATCAAAGCTCCATGTCTTTATATGACAACACATAATCCACGAATGACAGAAAATTTCTATACAGTGGCATATATACAATCAAGGAGATTTTTTGTACCTTAGTTTGATTTGAGCAAGCTTGGTATATAGATAGCAAAACTTTGAATTCCCTATTTGTAGTACAAAGCATAAAAATGAAGGAATGGAATCTGGAAAATAGTGCTATTTGGGAGATATGTCATTGCGTGAGAAATTGTTTGTAGGATAGTAGGGAGTACAGAATAACTGAGGTAAGCAGTGAGGAGATGAGGTGTGGCAAGTTAGGAGGAGAGCAGAAAAGATTTTATGTGATACAGGGACAGAGCCATGATTGCAAGAGGCGTGACTTTAGTGATTTCTTGAAAAGTGAGATGGATGGTGCAGAGGTGATACTTTGGGGGAGGTTATTCCATTCCTTACAATGTTGTGGGAGAACAGACTTTCCCTTCAGTGTTATTGGCTTTGGTTATGCAGAGCAGGGTTTTGGTGGATGAGCATAGAGGGCGATTTGCAGAATATTGGTTTAGAAATTGGTTTAGTGCTGGGGTTTTCAGAGGGTTGCTTATTATGTTGAAGGTGAGGACTAATTGGTGATAGCTAATTAGCTGAGTGAGTTCTATCCACTGTAGTTACTTCAGGGAAAGACAGTGATGGCTTCTAAAAGTGGAGTTGTTAGTGAATTTTGCAGTTGTATTGTAACATGACTCTAGTTTGTTTAGGTCTGTTTTCCTGATATGATTTAGGACTGGTGATGCATACATTAAGGTAGAGAAGTAGTGGGTTTGGGCTAAGGAGATTCTAGCGTGGTCCGGTTGGAACTGTTTGTGTTTGTATAGGGTTCTTAGTTTGTGTGATACGGACATTAAAGTTTAGATTATTATCTATTTCAACCCCGAGCAGCTTAGTGTGAGGGGAGGCGGAGATTGTCGTCCCATTTACGGAGGTGAGAATGAAGGTAGGTGGTGTAGATTTGGATTTATTAGTTGTAAAAAGGAGTAATTTGGTCTTGCTGGGGTTTAGAATGAGTTGGATATTGGTAATCCATTGTTCCATGGAGAAGAAGGGTTCTTGGGTGAGCTTTTGAAGAGTGGTTATGGATGGGGTTGAGCAGATTAGGGTGGAGTCGTCTGCGTACTGTATAAGTGATGCATGCAGGGTGGAAGTATATAGTTTGTTAGTGAAAATGGTGAATAGGCGAGGACCCAGTATTGATTCTTGTGGGATGCCTATAGTAGTTGGTAATAGAGGAGACAGTGTACTTTGCCATTTAACTGATTGTTTTCTGTCAGAGAGATAGCTTCTAAACAATGAAGTAGTAGAGGGGGTGAAGGATGAGGTTGACAGAGTGTCTAAGAGTAGGTTGTGGGAGACCATATAAAATGCTTCTGATAGATCTAGGAATATGGCTGAGACAAATTTGTTGTTTCTTAGATGGTTAATCTGATTGGTAAAGGAGAGTAGAGCAGTGGTTGTGCTATGCTTTGAAGGAAACCATGCTGTGTGGGGTACAGAAGGTTTTGTGAGGATAAGAAGTGCATTACCTGGGTGTGAATACATTTCTCCAGAAGCTTGGAAAGGGGGTCAAGATAGCAACTGGTCAGTAGTTTCATAGTTCATAGGAGTTTTCATCTTTGTGAAGGGGAATTATATGTGACACTTTCCATAGATGGGGTACGTAGGTTTCTTATATAGACCGGTTTATAAGAATTGAGACAGGGTAGGCTAGTGATTCTGCAGCTAACTTTAGAAAATTTGTGGGTAAACCATCTGCTGTGAGTTTGGTGGGTTTTAGTTTAAAGAGTAGCTTTTTAACTGAAGAGGTTGGTACAGATGAGAGTGTGAAGGTGGGTATGTTAGTTTGTTCTACACTTGGGGTGGTTTTAGTATTCTTGTTGGATAGTTGGATAGATATTGCGAGGATAGATTCTGTGAAGTGATGGTTGAATTCTGAAACTATGCTATCATTATCAGAATTGTTGGGAGATGCAGTGGTGGTTTTGCCCGGTTTTAGAAGGGTATTGATGGCTTGCTAGAACTTTTGGGGTTTCTAGAGTGCTTGTTTTTGATGTCTAAGTAGTAGTTCTTTTTATCTACTTTTGTTTGGGATTTGGCCTTATTTCTCAGTTCTTGATATTTCTGTCTGTCTTGGATAGTATTATTCTTTTTCCAGTTTTTCCAGGCATTGTCTCTAGATTTTATGAAGGCTTTTGTTGTCCTATTTAGCCATGGGGCATAGTTAACTTTAGTCCTGAGTTTCCTAATGGGATCTAGTATATTTAGTACATTCATAAAAGTAGTATTAAAAAAATCAGCTGCCTGGTCTAAAGGTAGAGTTTTTAGTGGATTCCAGTCCTGTTGCTGGAGCATGCTGTTAAGAGTTTGTGGATTGACTTTGTGCTCACCCCTAGTCTCCTTGAATAGCATGGGTTTGGGTAATTTTTCCTGTTTACGAAGGAGGAATGAGGGGTAGTGGTCACTCAGTGTATCAGGTAAGCAGCCCACATAATAATTTTCTGTGGGGATATTAACTAGTGCCCAATCTGGAATGGAGGTTATATTGGATTTTTTGTCTACTCTGGAAGGTTCTTGTGTTAGTTGTAAGAATCCAAATAAGTTAATATGGTTTGAGGGGTTGGAGTTGCAGGCTAGCCAGTCTAAGTTTAGGTCACCTAGCAGGATGGTTTCTTGGGGTAGGTTGATTGGGGCCCATTGTAGTATCTTCTGTTATAGGTGAGTTATTTCCTGGAGGAATATAACTACAGAGGATGTTGATAGCAGGATGGTTTCTTGGGGTAGGTTGATTGCGGCCCATTGTAGTATCACTTCTATTATAGGTGAGTTATTTCCTGGAGGAATATAACTACAGAGGATGTTGATAGCAGGATGGTTTCTTGGGGTAGGTTGAATGTGGCCCATTGTAGTATCTCTTCTATTATAGGTGAGTATTTCCTGGAGGAATATAACTACAGAGGATGTTGATAGCAGGATGGTTTCTTGAAGTAGGTTGATTGCGGCCCATTGTAGTATCTCTTCTATTATAGGTGAGTATTTCCTGGAGGAATATAACTACAGAGGATGTTGATAGCAGGATGGTTTCTTGGGGTAGGTTGATTGCAGCCCATTGTAGTATCTCTTCTATTATAGGTGAGTTATTTCCTGGAGGAATATAACTACAGAGGATGTTGATAGCAGGATGGTTTCTTGGGGTAGGTTGATTGTGGCCCATTGTAGTATCTCTTCTATTATAGGTGAGTTATTTCCTGGAGGAATATAACTACAGAGGATGTTGATTCTCTTTTTGTTTTTAAGGAACATAACAGAACCTAATGTCTCTGCATTCCGGAATTTGGGAAGTGGGGTTTTTAGTGGTTGGAGGTTGAGTGTATTTTTAAATAAGATTGAAACTCCACCTCCCTTTTTGGTACCTCTATCTTGCCTTAGGATATTGTAGCCTGGGGGAAGAATTTCTTCATTGTGTGGCAGGTTTTAGCCAGGTCTCTGTAACGGTTAGTTTGGCTGGGGAGTAGTGGGATATGAATGCATGAAAGTCATGTAGTTTGTTGGATATGCTACGTGTGTTTATATTGATAATAAGTAGGTCTGACTTGTGTTTCTGGGATAGGATTGGGTTGCTTGGACCTGGATTGGGTTGTATGTCCCCTGAGATTAGTAGCCATTTTCTGAGGAATAGTGTGAGTTTTATGGCTTAAGCTATATCTATGTGTTTTTGGGTACTATTAACCTTTTGTGAGGTAGTGTGGTTGATGTTTTGTGTATGTAGAGTAATGAGTTGTTAAATAGTGTGGAGCATATTACTATATTTGTGTGTGTGTGTGTGTGTGTGTGTGTGTGTGTGTGTGTGTGTGTGCGTGTGTGCGTGTGTGCGTGTGTGCGTGTGTGTGTGTATGTGGTAGGTAATGTTTGTTAGTATGTTAGAGTCTATGGATTTGGTGTAAGCTAGTGTGGTGAGAGTAAGTAGTAGTAGTCCTAGTGTGCCTTGCATGGTGCAGTTGGGGTGTACAGAGGAAGCTGTTGTAAGGTGGAGGGTGTGGAGTGGAAGTGGGAGTGGGTCTGATGACTTAGGGATGATAATAAGCTGTTGTGGAGAGGGTAGAAGTACTGGAGGCGGGTGAAATTTGGGGGCAAGGAGGGGAGCGGAGTGAGCCCGAAGGGCGAATAGAGCAAGCTATAGCAAGAGAAACTAAAGCTGCAGAAACATATCAGTAACAGCAAAAGATTGACTGAGCAAGAAGGTAGCTTAGCCTAAAGATAAGGTAAGGTAAGATTCAATAATAATTAATCTGTGGTTAACTTCCCTAGGAGGGAGTGGGAAGTTGGAACTATAGAATTGGGAGTATGCTTTAACTAAAAATTCCACCAAGCTATGGTAAGAAGGGTGGATTAGTAGAGTATGTTCCTACCAAGTGCCCAATTTCATTAAGGCTCTCCAAGTTAGAAGCTGAATGGAGCTCAATGCAGCTGTGATCACCTCACAAAGATGGCCACAAAGTACGAGAAAATTGTTAAAAACAAATTCAATGAATTTCACCTAATAATTAATTCTACTGGAAGGCTTGTGTTTACAAGTTGAGAATTCCCAGGGCTGATTTGAGCTTTAGCTGAAAATTCCTTTAGAACCAAAGGCAGTGGTGTGTGTGTGTGGGGGGGGGGGGGGCACAATCCCAAGGCTTGTGGATGGCCTGAGGAAACTAATAATTAATTCTACTGGAAGGATGGGGTTTACAAGTTGAGAATTTGTAACAATAGCATTGATGTCAACCACAAGATCCTAACAAGCATGTTCATGGGAGGACTGGTCTGGAATCTCCTGTCCAAAGAGCTGTTGGTCTTGGAGACAGAGAGACTGCAGCAAAACTTCATTCACTGCAACCAAAGACTTGATTTCCATGTCTACCCATCATCAGAGACTTTGCCCTTCAATCATTTTCCCTTCCCAGATATATGGCTGCATGGATTGGGAGTGGGTAGCACTGAGCGGCCTTTTTGTCTGATCTGGTAAGGTTTCAGCCAGTAACTAGTAGCCCATTGGTCGTTTTGGGCCAATTCGTAGCTCTTTTCAGCCCCCTGTTATAAAACGCGCTATACGCGCGTTAGCGCGACTTAGCGCGGAGTTGCCACCACTACAAACTAGGGCAGCACCGGCTAGCAACGTTTAAACTATTTGGGCCATCTAAATTCCACTCTTCAAATTTTCCCTTAAAACTACCTTCCTCGAACTATACTACTGATCTAATCAGCGTATCCTATAACTAAAAAAATCATCTCTACTTGACTCCAAGTAGACTATACTCTATCTGAAAAACCTATCACTTGCTCCTCCAGTACTTATCACCTTGATACAGCACTCTTGTTATAGATAGTACCCCAAAAAGGCAAACCCCATTTCTCGGTCACCCACATCCCCCTGAATCTCTTTTAAACTTTTTTTTTGTCTATTCCTTCTAGCATGTCGAGGGATCAGTTGCTAGTGTCCTCTCCTGCTCAGCTGGTTAACCTGGGAATATTGAGGCAATGTTACAATTGCCTCATGTACACAGACAACCCTCTCCTCCTCCCACAAAACACAAATACATGCGAGAGATGCAAATATACGGCCAAACTGGAGGCTGAGCTCTCTCAACATAGGACTGGCAAGGCCAGACAGGAGGAGAAGGTTACCACACACACTATAGACCCAGTCTCACATAGTACCATCACAACCGCAAATCATACACATAAACACACAAAGACATACTCGGAGGCTCTGATCAAAAATCTACCAAAACAGCAGAGGCCACCAAAGCAGACACCCAAACAACTACCACCTCAGAACACAACACCTGCAACACATAGACCTCACAGTCAGAGTGTCAAATGGTCACAGCCCTTAAGGCCAAACACAATGCCAAACACACTAGTCATTGGTGACTCCATAGTCAGACACACTGACGTCCCGCTCACCAGACTGAGTAAGGAGAAGGTCACAGTAAGCTGCCTGTCGGGCGCTAGAATCCGCCACATAACGCAAGCACTCAGGTCTCTCAACAGCAGGTACAAGTACAACTCGGTCATTGTCCACGCTGGTGTAAACGACCTGAGACGTACCTCTTTGGACTACATGAAAAGAGACATTGAGGAGCTCTCTGATTATGTAGCCCAGGCAGGTATGACCCTGACCTTGAGCAGTATCCTACCTTCACCAAGAATGATGCCACAATACAGAGATAAGATGATCAGCTTTAACAATTGGCTTAAACTCTGGTGTCATTCAAAGGGGATCCAATGTCTGTCTGCCTGGGATGACATGCTGGACAAGCCACGCTGCTTCGCAAGGGACGGCTTGCACCTGTCACCCCTGGGATTCCGGATATTGGCAAAAGCTCTTGCCACCCCCATAGTGCCTTTTTAGGCAAGGCTCAAATTCTAAACCTACCACCCTAGAACACAAAAAAGGAAAAAAACTAAGGGTAATTCTGCTCAATGCCAGAAGTCTCAATCTCAAAATGCACGCACTCGAGGCCCTTCTCAGTATGGAGAACATCGATGTCTGTGCTGTGACAGAAACCTGGTTCAAAGCTCCTGAGAGCACCCCAGCACTATCAGGTTTTACCTCATATCATGCATTCCGGCCCCAAAATCCAGACAATACCAAGAAAGGAGGGGGGGTATCTATATTCATCAAGGACACCCACACCTCAAGATTGGTAGCAACGCACGATGCATCGGAGACCATCCAGGTGCAATTAACCATAGGCAAGACTGCTCTGCAAATTGTAGCATGTTACAGGCCACCCTCACAAACTCAGGAACCTCACATGGCCTTCCTGAAAACACTAGAGGGATAAATGTATCACCAAACACCATCATACTAGGTGACTTCAATTACCCTAATATAGACTGGGAACACTACTCAAGCCCAAACACCCTAGCCCAAAAGTTCCTGGAATTCATAAACTCAAATGCCATGGAACAACTAGTCACCATCCCCACAAGAGGAGATAACATACTTGATCTCATCATCACGAACATGGGAGCACAATGCTCAACACCGAAGTATACCCTCACTGGTGAGATCAGATCACAAACTAATCTCACTGGAGGTCCTCATCCCACCCCACCTGAAATAAAAAGACCACAGTGAAGAACTTCTCAAAGCCGACTTCACACTTCTAAAGACTAGTGTGGTCTCCTTTAAGGCCCCGAGCCGGGAAAACAGTACTCAAGACGCTGAATCACTTACAAATGCCTTCTACCAGCACCTGCAGGACTGCATGGATAAGGCAATCCCAAGCAAAACAAAGACTCTTTGTACCAAAGGCAAGCATCCAGTCTGGTGGACCCCAGCCATAAACAAACTCTACAACAAAAGGAGGAAGCTACTACAAGATAGAGCAAAATCCTTAAAAGGTAAGACACCCTTGATCACTATAAGTAAAAACTAAGAGCTCTCATAAAATCATCCAAAGCAAATTTTGAGAGAAAAATAGCTAAAGACTCAAAAGACAATCATAAGGCCTTCTTTAGCTATGTTAGAAACCTGGGAGGAAATTCCCAGATATGCTCAGAACTAGTTCAAAATGATGTGAAGATTACTGATCCTACAGACATTGCCAACATACTGGCTGACAGGTTCAGTGCAAACTTCTCCCCCCCGCAAAGGAGAGATATCTATACCAAACGATTGCAGCCCCCCAAACATTTCCAACGCCCAAGTGAGAACTGCTCTCTCCAAAGCAAAAAACACAGCATCCATGGGACCCGATGGGGTCCCCGGCTGTGTGCTCCACGAAATCAATGAGGAATTAAACCCACAGCTAGGACAGCTGTTTAATCAAAGTCTTACCTCTGGATACGTACCCAGGGAGTGGCGCACTGCAACTGTGGTCCCACTTCACAAAGGCGGTGCCTCCACCGACCCTGGAAATTACCGGCCCATTAGCTTGACAAGCCTTATCTGCAAAGCCATGGAGAGGATCATAATGGACCTCATAAATAAAGACATAGGGAATTTGCAGACTTTGGATCCAACCCAGTTTGGCTTTGTCAAAGGCAGATCATGCCTTTTAAACTTGGTTGACTTTTTCGAAACAGTCACCAAAGCCATTGATGAGGGAAAGGCAGTCCATACAGCCTACCTCGATCTGGCGAAGGCCATCGATACAATACCCCACTCGGGTATCATTGAAAAACTCATCAGCTTAAATGTTAACCCATACATCACAAGATGGGTTGCAAACTGGCTGAGTGACAGAACCCACAGGGTCAGAGTTGCTGGCGCCATGTCAGACTCAAAGCCTGTCACAAGTGGTGTCCCACAGGGCTCAGTCCTGGGCCCACTCTTGTTTGGCATCTACTTTTCCGATGTACAAGCAAACACAGGAGGGTTATGGCTGACAAAGTTTGCAGATGACTGCAAACTGGCGCCATAGTAGAAAACACATCTGACACAGATATCCTTCAGAAGGGTCTCACAGAAACTGATAACTGGTGCCAGAGCCATGGCCTAAAGTTAAATGCCAAAAAATGCATAGTCATACCCTTCGGGAAAAACAAGGTTACCCCTAGCTACCAAATAGGTGGCAATCCACTGAGCACAGAAGAAGTTATCAGGGACCTGGGGACCCAGGTTGATAGTAGTCTGTCATTCAACACCCATGTAGCTAAAGTAGTTAGGAAGACCTTCTACATTGCCCACCTTATCATGAAGGGATTCTCATCTAGATCAAGGGAGGTCATGGTCTCCCTCTACTCATCACTCATCAGACCAATGATTGAGTACAATGCCCCATTCGAATGTATCTGACTCGACACTTGCAGCAGCTGGAGAGGCCACAAAGTTCCTCACCAAAAGGATAAAGGGTCTCAAAATCTGTCCTATGCTGCCCGACTGAAAGAACTCCAGCTCTATTCAGTCGCCACCGCTTGCTCAGAGGTGACCTTTGCCTAACATACAAGGCCATGTCAAACCCAGATTTGATGAATATGCTTCACCTCAAAAAATCTAGATCCATCAGAGCCACAAGGGCGGGAGACTTAAAACTCGACACGGCTATTAATAGGACGTGCTGGAGGGATAGATTCATCACCCAAAGACTCCCTATGCTGTGGAACAAAATCCCGGTATATGTGAGGCAGAGCACCTCGCTGGCCTTGTTCAAGAGAAATCTTGACCAATGGATGGGAGATCGCAGATATACCCCAGGGATTACCTCAGTGTCACTGCTCGACAGAGGCACAGCAAAATAATGGGTATAGTTCCCCATACTAAAGGGGTGGCGTAAGCCACAAAACGATGGGCTAGGCTTGTAAATGCCCTCGGGCAGATAGCCTAGTATGAACCTATGAACCTATGAACCTATAATAATACATGTGCCAATATGGACTGTTTGCCCACCTGCTGTATATGTAGTGCAGCATCCTTTATGTACAATGCATTGGGATTGTTAATAGTTCACATAGGAGTTTATTTTATAACCTTCAAAAGGCTAACATACACTCAGTTAACACTGCCATATGCCCTTCCATAGGGACATCACATATTACCTGCTGTAGTCACATTCAGTAGACACCCAGACACCCACATGTACATTGCTGGGGCATTGCATTTCGTATAATTGTTAAGATGTTTTCCTCACAGTCACAAGGCAAAGAGCTTGATTCTCACCCTTGAAAGGAAAATTGGCTATGCTTAAAATGGCCCACAAGGACAGTTAGTCTAGTACTTGCCTATGAGTCCACTGTACTGCTATAATATGAGTGTGGCAGTATCATGTTACTGTTATATACATCAATATGTGTCCTAAAAATAAGTTCCTCACAGCTACAGCTGTACAATGCCTCATTTAAAAGCTACACTTCACAGCTGCTTTTGGGCTTGACTCCCATTAACCATGACAGCCCTTGTTTGCACTCTTCTCTGAGCTACAGTAACTACTTTGCTATGTTAAAACACTTAACAGTCACCGTATATTTTTGAAATGCATATATTTATTCTGAGAGGCATTTGTTTCCATCTTCACATAAGCACTAGTCTGAAAAATGCTGCACATACCTTCAGCAAGTAGAAATTCAGCTTTCCACAGCAGTGAGTGTCCTCAACAGGTGAAACTCGCCATGATTCTTGAGCTCCATAATTTCAACTGTTGCACAGTGAGGCTCCCTGCTACTGATAGCATTCATATTGTTTTGATTCAAGCATTTGAGCATGATTATTATGCAAGTGATGGCTCAACTCACGAATATCTCTGAATTGTGTATTCCATATATTTCACCCACAAGCAGACAACATGCAGTACAGCTAAACTCTGGTTGTCAAATTTCACATTCTGTATTGTATAAGTTAAGAAACTGTATGCTCCATCGCAAATCCTGAAACTGACTGTGCTAATGTGTTGTTCTACTTTGTATGACAATTTTCACAATGTGAAATGGCAGCAAGCATGAGATGTCGGCCATTATTATCTGGTATGGCTTCAGTAGGCACTGGTACTTGTAGGTTATCCTGGAGTTGCTCTGAGACTAAAATCTTTCTTCATTTCTTCCACAGAGACCACAGGTGACTTTTATGAAATATTCAGTATAAGGTGGATGCCTGGTACTGTTTCACCAGGATGACTACTGACACACCTCTCAATATCTTAGTGCAAGAATTCTGGACAAAGCCAAAAATAATGGTGGGACAGAAAATCTTATAAACGTTTAAAGCTATTGGAATAACTGACTTTGCATTACCATGCATTTTCTGAAGGATATAAAGTCGGAAACTTAAATGTCTGTCACTGTTTAGTGACTTCAATCTTCTGTGATTTGCCCAACAACCACAAATGTTATGAGCAACAGACCAAACATACCAGGCAAAAATCTTGACATTTTGCAAAATTCTGGCCAATCGATAGGTACAGTTACTGCTGTCACTGGTATTCCCTGTGCTGACAAACACTGCAGGAATGATGGGAAAAATAAGTCAGAGTGAGAGATCTAGAGATGTACTGTAAGTAGATATTAAACTTTTCCTTTTTTTCTTTTAAATAGTAATCATGGTAGAATAGACTGGACTGGACTCACTGTAGTCATGTTTGTCTTTTTTTATGTTATAGCTTCATAGGACATTGCATAGAACCATCAACAGTATCAGGGGAGGTTGGTCTTTTTCCAGCTGCAGAGGTGAGTATACCTGTTTAATACTGAACCCTGTGAAATTGTTTAGTTTTCAGAATAGCAGCCTAATTATTGGACGCACAGACATGAAATAACCTTTTTAGGCAGATTCACTGTGGGGAATATGCTAACACCTGCTGCTTACTAAGTATTACCTATCAGCCATTTCAGTGGTGTGCAAGCATATACGTTGTTAGCTGATGGAAGATTAGGAATAGTAGCATTGCCATGATGGATCTATGGGTAGCTTGACAAGGTTCATGACAAGAAGGTTCTGGCTCTAATGACAGATGTTGTTCTTCCATCTACATGAAACATACTACATGACAGAAATGTGACATTATGACCTAATTAATATTCCACACATTGCTCATATAATCCACACGTTTGATATATTTATGTTATGAATGTCAAACTTATGATAGTAAACTTACACACACACACACACACACACACACACACACACACATACACACACTATATATATATATATATATATATATATATATATATATATATATATAAATGTATAAAATGAATGCCTATTCCAGAAAAAAAGAGAAAATAATTATCCTCCTTCCCCATTACCATCCTGTTAATTTCTTAGCATGCCCCATTGTTCATTGCTTGTTTCTTTTTGTTCACTTCCTGTTTTTGAAGACAACTTTCCTATACTCCCATTTTCATGCTTTAATTTGGTTAAAGACTAGACAAAAATGGCACTTTATTGGTATTTAAAGCTAGGAGTTGCTGTTTCCTTCTTGCCACTTCTGTACAGGCATGAATATGTACTGTTTTTTTACTGTCCTTTGAGTCTGCCCCATTCTCCACTGAGGCATTAAGCTAAAAGTTTTTAAATTCTAACCATAGAAAATGAGTTCCAGCATTGACTTTAAATGACTGAATTCCTCTCTAGTAAGTCGACTATATTTGTATCAGAGCTACATCTACCTAAGGTCTTTTTTTCAAGACTCTGATAGGTGTAAGATACAAACATTTCACCAAAAGGGAAGAACAAAAGTTTTTAATTTAAATTCTACTTAAATATTTTAAGTTGCACTTATAGTGGGTTATGTTAATATTTGTTTTACTTCTCTGCTTTTTGTCCATTTATCTGTTTTCCTGTTTTTTTTTTTTTTATATTAGTTTGATCAAGGACTTTCGCCTAATAGCTTCATTTATAGTTGTATGAAGGTTGTGTATTACTGCTAGATTTTAGCATTGTTTATACATTATCCTGCACTTCTATTTCCATAAGTAGAATTACTTGTAAAAGGTATTTTTTTTTGTATTTTAAACCAGTCTTGACAAGCTTGCAACATCTTTTATGGCAGGACTGTGATCTGCTGTCAGATATCAGCCTCATTCAATCATTTATTACAATATTATTGGTAAATTCCTGCATGGTCTGGGGCCTTCATCTGAGGCAGGATTGCAGTAGTGGCAGTATTGTGAACTTTTCTCCAGAACTGTGTTTCAGCACTTGTAATAGCTGTATATACCTTCTTAGAGTTGCAGTCTGATAATCTGCTGCTTTAATCTGTGGTAGGATTGCAGTAATAGCAGTGTTGTGAATTCTGCTCCAGGATTTGTGCTTCAATACTTTTTATAACTGTATATATCTGCGCAATGCTGCATTACAGTGCCATTCCATTTACCTTGCTACTGGCTTTATCCCTATTCTTTGAGTCTGCCCCACCCCTATTGAGGCATTAAGGTAAAAGTTTCTAAAATTCAAATCACAGGATTTGTGCTCCAGTTTGCATTTCCTCTCACCCTTTCTTTTTGTGGATTTAAAAGACTGTGTAATCTGACTTCCAAAGTACCTTCCTCCCCCCTTTCATTGCTAATGTCTGTTGTGTGAACTACTGAAGTATTGTCCCACCCATTGTTTTCCATAAATCCAAAATGCTAAGTACCCACCCAGCACCTGCATAAAACTCCCTTACTACAAATTGTCTCCTGCTAATTTTCCCAGAGCTCTCATCTGCTTGGCATCCCAGCTACACTCTAATGAGGCCCCAAGTTATTCCTGCTTCACTGTTGGAAAAAAAGGAGATTTGTTTTATTAACTGTTTAGAGTGATACTGCTTAATGTTTGCTTTATTTGTTTATCTTCCTTTAAATCATTCTAAATGTTCCTAGTACTTGAAATTCCCTTTTCAAGATAGTTTAAGCTTTGCTGTAGCATTACACTCATAAGGAATCTTTATTGGTGTTATTACATCAAGAAGTTATCAGTACCCTGTACAAACGCAAATACCCAGAAAATATATTTTATCTATAAAAGTGTCCTTAGATCTGAAGTCTGTAACTTAGTGTGGCTAAAACAAACATAGTGTGCTGAGGCAAGCTTAGAACAGCTAATCTGCACATTAATCAACACTAGTATCAAATCTTACCACAATCTAATTTAGTATAGTGCCAAACCAGGAGACCAGTCAAGGAGACCTCTGAATAACCCAGTCCGCAACCTATAGTAGCCTCCCAAATACAGGTCCGGACAACATGGATATGCAGTTTCCAAATATCTCCATAGCCAGCTTGGTAGATATGGGCATCCTGAGACAATGTAGCAATTGCCTCATGTTGACAGACAGCCATTTAATCCTTAACAAATAAACAAAGAATGCAAGAGATCCACATACACAATTTCACTGAAGGCAAAAATCTCTCATATAAGCAAGGTTGTCAAGAATACAGGCACTACATCCACCACTCATAGTGTCCACTATACACATAGAGCAACCTATGCTGAGGCACTAAAAAGCAATTATTCCACACCTCAAACACCTCTTAAGCTTATAAACAGTAATGCCTACCCTCAGCAATCTTAAAAGCACTCATCAAAAACACCACACATACTTCTATACCCAGTGGGGTCCCAAGAGAAAAACCCATAAGGTAAGCCAGCACATTACCCAGGACTCTTGTCATATAAGACTCGATTGTATGGCACACAAATGCCTCACTCGTCAGACCAATCAAGGAGGAAGATAACAGTTAGTTGCTTATCCTGGATCTGCCAAGTTACGTATGCACTCAAGTCACTACACCACAGGTACCAGTATGATTCTATCATAGATCATGTGGATGTTAATGACCTGAGACATACTTACATGGACTATTTGAAGAGAGATGTTGTTGAGCTCTCTCTGAATGTGTGTTTTAGGCAGGTGTATGCTTTGCATTGAGCAGTGTTCTACCTTCATCAAGAATGATACCGCAGTATGAACAAAAGATGACTGACTTCAATAATTGGCCTAGTCTCTGGTGTCTTTAAAGGGGGATTTGATATTTGTCAGCATGGAAGGATATGGTTAATAGACCACATTTCCTTCTAAAGGATGGTCTATACCTGTCTTCTCTGGGCTTCAGAATATCAAGTAAAACGTTATCCAGGTTAGAGCCTTTTTTAGGCAATGCTAAATTGAAAAACCTACCAGCATAGCAAATAAAACCCAAATAAAACTAATGGTGCCACTACTCAGTGCTAGGAGCCTAAACAAGAAAGTACATACCCTAAATGCTCTTCTTACTCTGGAGACTATAGACATCTGTGCCATTAAAGAAATGTGGTTTAAATATGCAAAAAGTACTCCAGCAGTGTAAGGCTTCAGTGCCTTCCACACGATTAGACCATAAGCTCACAGATAAGGGCAAAAGGTGGAGGAGGCTCAATCTATATTAACTACATGTATAACCCTATATTGGTTAAACAGGGTAATGCCCTGGAATTTATCCAAATGCAAATCACCATAGATATGGTTCCATACCATATCCTAGCAAGTAGAAGTCACACTCTATGTTCTTACTTCCATAGCTCATACCTAGATCTACTAGAAACACTCTCCACTAAACCAAATACTCTATTCATGGGAGAATTTTACTATCCCTCCATAGACTGAGAAACATTCACTACCTCATACTCACAGGCACAATGATTCTTGGACTTTATTAGCATGAATACCTTTGACCATTTACAGCACACACCTATCAAAGGTTCAAAAATACTGGACCTGGTACTCACCAATATGGGGGAGCAGTACACCCAGGTCAGACCACAAAATTGCCTCCTTCAAAATAAAACTCAGCTCAGTAACCCCAGTAAACCCTGTAACAGTCAAGAACTATTCCAGAGCAAACTACACCCTATTAAGTGATATTTTATCGAAATTCAATGTCCCTCGCAACCCATAGTTCACAACTACCTACGTGGAATTCTTCACAGAGATCTTGTACAAACATGTAAATGGCTTTATAGAGGTTGCTGTTCCTATTAGAAGTAAGCCCAAAACAAACTTTAAAAACAAACTGCACTGGTGGAATCCTAACCTTAATAGGGTATATAACAAAAGGAAAAAAGTCATTGCTAGACTCAGGAAGAGCAACTCTCATAATGATAGGAGCTCTCTAATCAAACTAAATAGAAAATTAAGAGGACTAATTAAGTCTAACAAGGCTAATTCCAAGGTCAAGGCAGCCTCACAGGCTAAAGATAACCATAATGTCTTCTACAGCAATGTTTTAAAGCAGAAAGGCAGCACACACACACGTGTCTAACTGGTGGACAATGGTGACACCTTTACTAAGCAAAACAACATTGAAAATTTACTGGCTGACAAATTCAGCTCAAACTTCACCCCCCCTCCCCCTGGATTAACCATATAATACGTAGTAGCACACCCACCCCAATTATTATCAGTGAACATGTCCTGGTGACACTGTCTAAGATCATAAACACATCCACAATGGGCCCTAACAATATAACTGGATGCCTCTCAAACAGCTAGAAACATGGCCTAATCAGGATAACTTAAATCATTTTTCAACTGTAGCCTCAAAATAGACTTTCTACCACAAGAATGGAGGACTACAGTAGCTATCCCACTTCAATAAGGGTGAACCATAATCCAAACCCAGAAAGTACCTATTAGCCTGACTAATTTAACATGCAAAGCCATGGAATGAATTATCATGGAAATGATCAACCAAGGCATAGGCAACCTTCAGACACTGGACCCAATCCAGTTTGGCTTTGTCAAAGAAATATCGTGCCTACTAAACATGGTGGACTTCTTTGAGAAGGTCACCATCTCATTGAAGAGGGAAAAATGGTGCATACCACTTAACTGGACCTGGCTATGGTATTCTATACAATACCCACATGGCTATATTTAACAAACTCACCAAACTGGGAATAAACTAATACAAAATTCATTAGACTGCCAGCTGGCTCACAGGCAGGACCGAGAAAGTCAGGATTGGTGATACAACCTTCTCTAAGAGACTGGTCACCAGTGAGTACCTTAGGGCTCTGTGCTGGGACCTCTTCTATTTGGCATCTATTTCTTGAAGGTAAAGGCTAATGGAAAGGGCCTTTGGCTGACCAGGTTTATAGATAACTGCAAATTGGGAGCTACCATAGTTTCCCTCAAGACACAAACATCTTACAAAATTATCTAACACAGATAAATGACTGGTGCCAAAGTCACAGACTAAAACTTTATGCTGAAAAATACATTATAGTGGTTTTGGGAAAACTGCCACCCAGGATAATTACTCCATTGATAAGATATCCCTGTGAGGTGATCCAGTATTTATGGATGTGGGAAAATATGTAGGCAGTAATCTGACCTTTGACCAACATGTGACCAAGGTAGTAAGAACATCTTTCTATGTCACCTGACTTATAAGTAAGGGCATGGCATCCAGGTCCAAGGAAGTAATAGTGCCACTTTATTTGGCTCTTATCAGATCCATCATTGAGTATAATGCCCCCTTTGGCATGTACCTGACCAAACATATGCAATAGCTGAAATGCCCACAAATGTTTCTTAATAGGAGAATCTAGCGTATAAGCACATTGTCCTGTATGGGATGCATTAAAGCTGTATCGCTATGCTCTGTCTCCTACAGGTTACTGTGAGGCAATCTATGACTGGCACATAAGGCATCCTCGTATCCATCTCAGATGAACCTTTTACACATCTGGAAAATGAACAGCATCAGAACCACTAGATCAAAGGATTTAAATTTTGCTTGTGATATAAATAAGACATGTTGGTGAGCCAGGTATGTGTCTCAGATGATACCCATGTTCTGGAACAGAATCCCTGTCCATTTGAAGCAGAGTCCATCTCTAACCCCACTTTAAGCATAACCTTGACCAATGGATAAGAAACTGGAAATTCACCCTGGGTCTGGCCCCCATGTCTCTGATATACAGAGGTAGACAATAATACCTAAACTAGCATACCCTCCCACATTACCTCTAGAAACGTCTTAAGTAACATACCCCTACTAACAAACGCTTATGATACATATAGACAAAATTAGGCAGGATTGCATAGCTAGGCTTATAAAGGCATTGGTGGTCATTAATCTAGTATATAACTATGAGTCTTTGAACTATGAACATGCTGAGCCACATTAAGGCTTATTTGCATGTCAAGTATTAGAACATTTCTCTTTGCATTCCATGGTCATTATTGAAGGATGCAGGACATTATTATAGGCCATAAACTAGCCATGACTCTTCACACTGCTAATTCATGCTTTTAGTCCTTAATGAGTTTCATGCCATGTAGCACCTTATTGGTGAACCGTGACTGACCCAGCACAAATGCACCTGCTACATTTGTGAATCATATAGGAGATCTTGAAATCTGCTTAGCATACTCAAGAAGTTGTATGGAACAGCTGTTTTAAAAAGAGAATTTGGCTGCTTGTTTAAGACTAGTGAGGTTTCCTGAAATGTCTTATGATACTGCTAGAGTTCTCCCTACCTTCCTCCACTGATTTCATCTGACATGATTACAGTCATATTTGTGTCCTCTTATTTTATTAGCTGGCTTTCTTTTCAAATAAATGTGTCATGTTTTAGACCATTCCCCCAAATGTGGAAAGAATTTTGTCACTCTTAGAATCTCTGTTATACATATTTGTGCCTTCAGCAAAAAAAGTCAGACTTTTTTTTCAGTCCACCTGTAAAGCTACTTATAAAGACATTAAAAATGACCAGCCCAGGAATGTCCAATCTGGTCATACATCAGTTACCATCCTTTCATGTGATAAATTATTCATGTCTTTCTTAATATATATTAACCTAAAGCATTCATTAATCTGAACTTTTTGTTGTTCTTTCCAAATGCATTGTGTTTATCCATAGCCCCTTTATGTACAGACACACATGCATACAGATAAAGATAAACACACACACACACACACACACACACACACACACACACACACACACACACACACACACACACACACACACACACACACACACACACAATTTGCCTTTCATTACTTTTTCTTCTTTACAAAACTCAGTTTTTCCAGTTGATTTGTCTTTTATGACAGTGCTTCCCTGCATCCTTCTGTTTTAATTTATTTAACACATTCTGCTTACTCATGCCTTCTAAATAATGTATACTTTTCTACTCTTTTAGTTTACATTGTTTGAGAAAACATTGTTTTCTTTCTTTAGATTTTTCCCCTCACGGGGTCAATCAGCTTATTTTTTAGATAAGGGCAACAGCTGAATATCAACAGGTTATTAAAACCCTTGCATCCCATTTATTTTTAGCCAGATAGTCTAGTCTGCCCATTCATTCATTCCCCAGTGTTACATGTTGGGTAGTTGGGAGCAGGAGGACAGCTTTGTGGACCGGTGCAGTGGACTTCCTCTCCCCTGGTGTGCCCCCCCCCCCTTCCTCATGACTGCTCACTGAGCACCACTTCATGTGACATGCTCATTTCAGCTACATGCATATGTAGTATGACAGTGTGTGCTCATAGGCTAGTGCTCCACAGGTGCAATGCCTAATGCTCCCACTAGGCATCACCCATGTATTGAACCAGAGCTGCCAACCCCTGCACTAGGAGCCTAAGGCAGAAATACTTAATAGGGTGCAGTGGTATGGCGGTAGCATTGTTACCTCACAGCAAGAGGTTCTCCCGTTCGATTCTTGGCTTGGCTTTGGGGTGCTTTCTGTTTGGAGTCTGCATGTCCTCCCTGCGGTTGGGTAGCGTTCAAAAGACATGCGTGCAGAAATGTGCATGCCTTCATTGAAGGTTGGGTGTCGAGCTGGCACCCCAGCATTTCGTAAAAATCTACTGCCAATCATTAGCAGACCGGAGTTCCACTGTGGTGACCCCTTACCGGGAAAAAGCCAAAAGTCAAACCACAACAACTTAATAGGTTCATAGATTAGTTCTAGGCTAACTACCCTTGTGGGGCATTTTAATCCTAGTTAATTACCACATTTGAGAATCAAACCATGTACCTTGTATCTGTAAGGTAAACATTTTAACCATTATGCCAAGCCATAGCCACACACTAGCATAATTCCTGTCCTGCTCCATCAGGAACTCAAACTGCTAATCAAATTCAGATTGCCAGGGCCTTATCCCTGTAATATTCCAATACCATCTTCTTACATAGCATGTACATCTTCTTTTTTCTGACAATATATAATTTTATCAGAAACTCTACTTTTATTTGGTGCATATGTACATTTTATTTACTGGAATGGTACACCTTTACATGATCACTTGTTTTAAAAGGGATTAGACACTGAGTTTCAGATCATCTACCCAGTTAGATAAGCAAGCAATAATGCCCCTAAGGCGTGTGCTACTGTGTATATAATGCATGCCCAAGGGTGTTCTGAGGCTCAACACTGAAGGATGAGGTCCTCTATACACCTCAAAGGGCCTTATTTACATGATAATACACACCTGGAGGGTATTATTACACTTAGAGAATGGTAAAGTAGTTCTTCCACTTACCTGCTATAGTATATGTAATTGTTGTTGGAGGAAGTATTTTGCATCCAAGATATATGTATATATGTTTGATACATATTTGATGTCCACACACAACTCATACACACATACACACACACACACACACACACACACACACACACACACACACACACACACACACACACACACACACGCACATACACGTACTCAATTCAGAAACACAGACCAACATACAAACACATAGACAGAAATACACACATTCAGAAATGCAGATAGACAGACTTACAAACCTATGCACAGAAACAAACACCCATGTACTCATGTACTCAATTCCATACACAGTTTCATCCACATATGTTTTATATATATATATATATATATATATATATATATATATATATATATATATATATATATATATATATATATATATATATATATATAAAGGAATGCAAGGTATTGCGACTCTCCCCCCTTTCCTTGCTTGCATTTATTGTTCATGATATTGTCCATATTGCTGCTATGTACCTGGACAAACACTAAGGATTAAACTTAGTTAATAATGCCAGAAATTAAGTTTCATACCTCTTAATGTTTAAAAAAACATTCTGATGGCCTGCCTGTTGCTGTCAGTGCTCATTCTCTCTCTCTCTCTCAATTTCGCTTAAGCTTTCATACACACAAGACCACAAACACACATATAGACTCAGACAGAAACATAAACACATGCATTCACACCCACAAAAACATGCTTTTCTTTTCTATTTTTTATTTTTATTTACTTTTTCTCTTAATATTACTCTCACTGTTTGGTTTAATATGCTGCCATGAAGGGTTGGGAGGGTGGCCTAATGGTTAAGGTGTTTGCCTTACAAACACAAGGTGCAGGGTTTGAGTCTCACAAGGGATAATTGGCTAAGCTTAAAATGGATCACAAGGGCAGTTAGCTTAGCAAGAATCTATGAAGCAGCAGACTCATTTTTCAGTGGGTGTTACCTGTACATTAATGCCTCGGCTGGGAGCTTTTCAATCTCAAATCAGAGTGGTAATCTACTTGTTTAATATTCTATAATGCCAATTATAAGGTTAAACTCCCTTGTATAGGGAATTAATAACTGTATGGAGCCTGTAACAACGGTCCTGTTGTCAGTGTTGCAAAAGATATGTCAGTTTACAGCTGTTGTAATAAAGGCCCTTCATCATCACCTCCCTTAGCCTGAAATTCTGAGTATATTCCTCTTTTTTTTCTTCTTCTTTCCTTCTATATGAGGCTGCATTATTATTCAAGGCTTCAGTAGATTACATTGTGAATTTGTTTATGTATCTATTTATTTATTTGTCTTTGTTGATCAAAAAAAGTCTGGCTGGGTAAAATCTATTTTCAGTGGAGGTCCAGAAAGAAAAGGTCCATATTTAAGTTACACATGATGGACATTTATAATTGCAGGGTAAAAACATCTATAGATGATTTTTAAATTAAAAAAAAATACAATATATTTTAATCAGGAGGCAGACAGTCACTGTCTGTTAAGACTTGGTTATATAAAATGGTTGTATCATCTCACATTTGATTGTCCAACTTTTAGCAGATACATACATTATTGGCTACTGGTAGTGCTTGTTGATTCAAAACCCTACAGCACTGTGACAGTCTCCTTCAAGATGTCTGCAAACTAACAACAACACTTATTTTATTTGATTGGTGCTCTCCTCCCAGTGGTCTTTATGTCTGATTTCTACCCTTCACTTTTGTTCCAGTGTTGCATGTTGCATACTCATCATATTCTCTCTCTCTCTTTCATTGATAATGTCTAAAGAATTCAAGAACAGCAGTTTCTAACCCTGTTTATCCTTCTTTCTCCATCATTCTACTGACTGCAATGTCTCTTCATTGTAGTTTTGCTGTCTGATTCAAATATTTTTTCATTGCAAGATATTCTGAAATGCATACACTATGATTAAAATAATTTTGTCAATGTGTGAGAGCATGGGAAATAACCTCCTTATCCGTGAAGCCTATGAGCAATAGAAGCAAGCCTAAAACTTTGTAGACCATTCCTGATACTATCTGTACTATTTATCTGAATCTGAGTAGGGTAACTACTCAAGACTTGAAACATTACTAGATTTATCTGACAATGCAGTTGGGAGAGATTGCCACTTACTCCAAAGTGCTACAATCTCAGACTTGTTATTTTAAATGAGGTACTTAAGACATAGCCTTCTATATGGAAGTACTGGGATTCCCCCTTAAGAACAAAGAAACAAGTAAGTAAACAAACTATAATTTATTTAATACATTAACATTATTACAAAACTTTTTCCTCACAAATAACATTTACTCTGTGTTTGTCCTATCAAATGACATAGACTCTACATAAATATCAGTAACTTCTAATACTGTTTTATGTGACTGATACTACAAGGATGTATTCACTTTCTTTTGGTAAAACATTTTTGAAATTAACTATCTCCATTTTACCCAAATCATATGCTTACTCTTTCAGACTTTGTTTCGTGTATTTTGATGTATACATGGCATGCTTATTTCAGATCTGATCTATATTTCTATTTGGTTTTTTTGTACTCAGTATTCTTGCTCTGTATTGTTATGTTGAGATCTGTCCATTGTTGCTTTGTAATTGTGCAATTGTGTAACATCCTTTGTGCATCTATTTTTCTGTTCCTATATTGCCCTGTTTTTATAATTTACTCAGATTTTCAACTCTGTGCTTATCAAACTATGTTATAGCTGTCTTATAATCAAGCAGTGAATACTGAATGTTTTTCCATCTGTATAATGTGAGACGTAATGGCTAGTTACTGTTCATGATAGCATGATTTTTCCCTTTAAGTAGTTGTTAAGTGATGCAAATAACCTGATAAGTGAAGTCTGAGAGGTTATAGGAATCACTTGGAAACTGCAGAAAGAGATAAGTATGCAGTTATAAACATTATATACACTTTTATACTGCAGAAAATAATCTCAACTGCTGCACACTAAAAACAGGGAAATTACTGGAGCAAACTGATGCTTTTACTCACATCAGCCTGTCAGCACAAGACATACAACCTGCTGAGGATGAAAAAAAGAAAATCACTTACATGTTTCAAAGGAAAAAAATATGTATACATTTTAAAGTTTGTTGCTAACTTATGCCCTTGTTTTAACCCTGCTTTTTAAAAAGTGATAGGAATCATTTATCCATGTGACATCTGCAGTTGTTTATCCCTATTTACAGAGGCAAAATAGTAAAATACAGCAGATGGTGTAGGAGGGACAATGCAATTGCATGTATAATAAGGGCATTCAAATTTTTAATTATAAAATGATAAACTATTTTCCATAACTTTTTTTAATGGTTGAACATTGCATAATCAAACAACAATAATATACAAGGTACATATTGCTTAGCTATTCCAGATTTAGTAGTGTAACTAAAAAGTGCTTACCTCAATGATAGAATGTATTCAGGTTAAGTATATTTAACATGTTCAGAAACATTTCATTGAGCAACTAGTATAAATATACATTTTGTTAAAGGCAAAGAGACACATGTCTTAAACACATGTGCTATAAAATGTTTGTGAATGGTAGTCTGAACAATGGTACTATTTATTCCCTTTCACAAACTGCACAGTAATTCTCTCATTTTACAAAAAAAAAAGTTGGCTTCTAGATTTCAATACAAAGTTTTGACTTTTATTTTAGCATGAAATAAAGAGAACGTTTTGCAGTTGTTCTGGGCCTGAATCATGATTCACAGGTAGAGAAAAAGATGTGGTGAAGTTTTATTACTTCAAAAATGAAATATGAGAAGAAGAAATAATAATAATTACCACCAAGTTAACAAATTACTTGATCAGACAATGCAATTGATTTAATTAATGTGTTAACCAAATAAGGGAATTGATCACCATACACCCATTGAAGTCATATCTTGGGGTACAAGGGCAAAGGTTAAAATATATATATATATATATATATATATATATATATATATATATATATATGTATATATATATATATATATATATATATATATATATATATATATATATATATATATATATATATATATCAGCACAATTCAAATTAGCTGATCAGTCTGCATTTTTGGGGATGTGTTAGAATATTACTACAAAATAAATGCAGACCCAGCTAAAACATATGCACTTACCACAGATAGTTAATACATGTCAAGACTTATTCACATGCAATGTAATCAGATTCTAACCACTTATGCCAGTCATGCTGGCCCTTAACCACAGCCCATGAAATAAGACCCATATAACTGTTTTTGAGCATTGCCCTGGCTATGCAGGATTTTTAATACAATGTCTAGATTATTTCTAGAGCACCCTGAAAGAGTACCCTGGGTAATGAACAACTCTTCATACAAGTAAATCTAAGCACTAGTAGCAAGACTAGAAGGAAATAGAATCATTGTTATGCTTGGACAAATGGAATATTATCTTACTACCTTCTGTTTAGGAACACAGGAACAATGCTAGGCAAGCAACCACATGAACCATAAGATAAATTGCCAAATACACATTTAAGTAGACACACTAAGATGTTTTTACCACCCTTTACACGCAGTTTGAAGTGCTCATCTCCCAAATCCATGTGTACCATTCATGATAACTCTGGTATAAATTTGTATGTTCCCATCCAAGCATCAAATGTAGCATGAAAGGTAAATAATGTAGGGCTTTGTTTCATCTGTAGTGGCAACTTTTTCAATAGCCTTAGAATATGTTGAATTAGATAACTGTCCCTTCCTTGAGTCTTATTCACTTATTAATGTAGATTTAGGTCCCTAGTATGGGTGTTTGCACAGTCACTGATTTTGCGAAGAAATAGGAGATCAAATAAGACTAGATCTTCCGTGAATTGAAAAGTGAGGCAGAGCTCATGTCTGAGGAGATGGATGCCTCCTGAGTGAAAGGAGAGTTGTCTTAATCTATTGGAATATTTGAGGACCAAAGGGCTTTAATTTCTTAATAAATACTTTTGAGGGCTTTCTGTAGTAAATACCTCATAGTTCACTATATTCCTGCAAAACTATGTAAAGCCCTCAATAATGCAATCTCACTGAATATATGTATTGTCACCAACACAGCTGTCTAATCTTATTTTAAACAAGTTTATTGAAGTCGAATGTTTCACTTATATTGAATGCCCATTCCACTGGCTGATGATTATTTGTATACAATAACGATCATCCTTTTTTACAGTTTTATTATGATTCACTTTAAAACAGGAACCTATATCTCTTAATCCTGAATATTTCAGAAATTTCAGTAATAATTTTCACTTGTTGCAGTCAGAGCATGAAATGCATCATTAAATACTAAGTAAACTTTACTCCTAACATATTATATAATATTATGTGTACTTTTATATATTTTTTAACTTGTTAATACATGGTAGTTCCCCCTTTTTGTATAAAGTCTTTGTATTCCTTCCAGAATTTTGATTTCACCTATAGTAAGAGAGCAATTACAGAGATTATATTGTATAAAGTATTTGTATTCCTTCCAGAATTTTGATTTTACCTATAGTAAGAAAGCAATTACAGAGATTATATTCCAGAATTGGCATATCTATAGTTGTATCTAGTAATAATTTAAGAATAGAAAGATCTCTAGATTCAATTTTACTTAAAATGAATCAAATTCCACTACATGGTGTTTGAAAGACAATCCCTGGGATTCATGAAGCTCAGCGCAAAGACGGCGTTAGCCTTGCACTGACCGTGCAGTGTAGAGATGGAGCAGCAGCACCATATGCATATTAATGAAGGTGCGGTGCCGCACCGTCCACGTGCACAGGAAACGTGTGTGAATGCAAGGAATGTGTTTAAGCACTGCACAGAGGTGTGAACATGTCAGCTACAGTCAAGCAACCTAAAATGCTGACGAGTACAGCCTGCCTCTAATAGTAATCACTCCTGTCAGTGTCCGTGGATACTGAAATGCATGCAAAGCATACAAGAGAGTTCTGTGAACACCAAAATAAAATCACAGGAGTAAACACAAAAGCACATAGCTGAATGTTGAGCCCCTGTCCCTCGAACAATGACATTTAAAACCCCATTTACGTATTTCATTGTAGTGTTGATTTTTATACCAAGTGGAAGCAAAATGCAGCGTGTTTGCATGCCTCCACCCTATGCTAAGCCTAGCCCAATGGTCAGAGCATTCATTCAATATCTGCCCATTCACGGTCCGAGTTGTCCTTGTCTGGATGTCCCAAAGATGAATGGGTATCTACCATGTCAAGAAAGATAAGTATTTGCATGTACCTATGCGTGTGAAGTACAGCATGTGGAAGACCAAATATGCTAGGGTTGTCCTCACAACCATATTGGTACCAGGTATATGTAGAGTACGCAATGTGTACTGCTGTCTGTGCCATGGGCCAGCAACCAGAGAAGGGATGGATGGTGTGTCTGTGGAATTTGGGGGGGTGACAGGTAATGTAATAATTTGCCGAGGGGAGACTGGGTCGGATGTACAATGGGTGAACTGGAGGTGTACAAGGGAGCAGTGGATGAATCAGAAAGGAAACCAAAGAACATACATTCACATCTCCAATACACCCTGACAGGCTATACTGCAGAACACAATCCCAAAAACATATGAACATTAAAATGTGCAATACACATGTACAGAAATGGTACTGGCTCACACCCACATAATGGTCTGGCCTGAACTGAGCCATCCAACCCCAACACACCTGGATACATAATTGAATGCCCATCATCCCCTCCACAGCACACCACCCCCCCTTTGATGAATGTCCATCAAAACCACCAATACAGGGGCTGCTAGCTTGGGCCAGCCATATCTGCACATAGTGCCCCCTACCCACATCTATTAGGCAGCTTCAGGCTTGCAAACCAGTTATCCCATGCATGCATAACTCTCCATCATTTTCAAACAGCCAGAAGAACGGGGTTCATCGTCCACAATTTTTGGACATCCCTCATGGGATAAGTGTCTGTTCTCAAGATTAGACTTGGTGGCACAACACGATGTCCACCCCCGTTGACATCCTGGCACAAGTCAGATTAGCAGTACTTGTACACAACCCTGCTCAGCCTCCACCTGGTCCTGCAGAACCTATGACCCAGGATTAAACACATGACCGTGATGCACATCTCCCCACGTGCATTATTGGGAATATATACCTTTCATGTGTTCCCAAGAAGCTTCCCCATAGCCATCTTCCAAATAGTACATGTCCACAAATTGTATACCCTGTCCAGGTTCCTCATCGTAATAATGCACACAACCCCTGTATACAAATGGTACAGGTCCCTCCTGGATGCGGGTGTTCATATACATGGCCATGTATAACTCCAGATATGTAGTCATATATCTATAAATGTACATACTTATATTCGCATAGCTACACATCACACATATATGCATATAACTAGTTGTGAAGGATGTGTCCTATTCATAAATATGTATACTTACAAATGTATACATATGCCTCTCAGAAACATATGAACATTAACATGTACTATACATATGTACACCAACCGACTGTCGCATTTGTTGCCAGTAGTGTGGAATGCTTGTAGTAAAGTCATATATCCTAACTACCATCCATACAGAATATATCATGGATTGTTTAGTGGTCAAACCAGTGACTATGGTGTTTCTGTTCCTGGGTACAAGCCATGCAAGGGCTGCTAATTTTATACGATGCCCAGAATAATGGCAGTTGGATATAGGGTGATTAAGGCACTTTCAAGCAGGCGTAAGCGGGTATGCTCGATGGTAAGTGGCAGTCATACAACAGTATGGGAAATGTAAATAAGCATGTAGGTGTATACAAATGTGTATGTACAGACAGATATATATATATATATATATATATATATATATATATATATATATCCATGAAGAATGAACATGGTCACAAAAAAGCAGTCATAATGAATGTGACGGGAAACATCAGCTGAATCCCCCGTATTACTTAGTGCTGTCATACCAAGCTGGCCAGAGGTGAGCAAACCTCCTGCATTTCCAAAAACAGGTAGGATGCTAACAGTGGAACTAACTTTGTCCACGTGCTAAGTCTGACTTTCAAACAGGTACAGGGCAGTCCCAGTGTCCATTCTGATGAGCCGAAAACCAGAAGACTAATTGAACACCCTGGCCATTATATGAACATATGTCCCAGGACTATAAGCTTGGGACGTCTGAATATACTTGGAGAGAGCCAACATACAGGATGTGTCTAGAGCAGTAGGGAGTGGTGCGTGTGTAGTGGCATGGTTTATTTATGACAAGAGAATGGATGACTGCTGTTTAGTGATGTTTTGCTGTGTTTTTTCTGGTAACGATGAACCATGGTATACATGCAAATGAAGCAGCACAACAATAGTGTAGTGGTTAGAGCATCCGCCTATCGAGCAGACATTGTGGGTTAGACTGCAACACACACCATTTATGACACTTAATCCATATACGAGCATATCCTGCTAATTTTATGCTGTATAACGATATAATACTATTGAAATGTGAACTGGGGTGACGTATCACAGTAAGAATGCAGAAGGTGTTTGCATGACAGGAAATGGCGGTTAAACATGGCAAATTGGAAAACTGCTGCTGAAGAGTGTTGTACTCACCCTGTGTCCAATGGCCCTTGTTCTGCCCAGCAACACAATAAACCACCTTGGCCAGGCTTGAAGCCAGGACCCTACACACCACAACCAATGTGATTTACCACTAAGCCATGACAGTTATACTTAACTCTGATGTTATCACAAACATAGCAGACAGCAGTCATTCAACAGTATGATCAAAGTATTTAATTATGTAGATGTATATGCATGCATATGTACAGATATTATATATATATATATATATATATATATATATATATATATAAAACACACACACACACACACACACACACATATATATATATATATATATATATATATATATATATATATATATATATATATATACACATCCCACATTCATACAACATATATCAAATTACCATAGCTTTCATTTACCTTTCTACATACAGGTGGCTACAGCCATTATACACATGCACATGGCAAATAGCATGCTAACAGTACATAAGGTCCGATATCTATGTTGACAGAGGTAATATCCCCACTCTACTAGTCACCCATGACACCTATCATATCATACAACACCCCATGTGGCATGTATGACTTTAGACATGTCCACCTACTGCAATGCCTACAAACATACCCAAATAACAGGACATAGGACCTACACAAGGCCTGTATTGACAGACTCGGGGAAATCCAGCTCTGCACTATATGTTCCTGAGTATTCACAGGTGATATGTTCATGACATGTACAGCCATGTGTGGCTACACCTCCTACATACACCCTATGTCAACAATTGCAAGCCATGCATGCTGTGTGCTGTCTGGACATTAGCCTTAGTACCACAATAGACAGTACATGCTGGGGTGAGATGTTTACAAGCCACAGATGCTTGGCTATGTTTCACACATGGCGTGGGGAAGGTGTGGAATGTTTCCTCTTGACCAGCTAGTACACGTACTGATGTGGACTGCATATGTGTACATGTATTGCTGTTTGTGTAGATTCCATGTGTGTGCAGTGTCTGATGTCTGAAGGTGACTGTTGTATTACTACATCATGCTGTTGCAATTCAGCCTCCACATTGCCAACTGTATATGGTGATATGCTCTAAGTACAGTAAGCCATACATGAGGTATGGACGGATGTTTTGACATGACTACTAAGTGGTGGGGCTTCTTTGCAGATGAATAATTACTGAGGAGTGCTCACAGGTGTGTAACAACCAGGCCTGCTAAGGTCAGGTTTGTTAATTGAAGTGGAAGACAGACAATGTAGAATGCTGTAAGGGTGACACCGAAGGCAAACCTCATGACAGCTGTAACAGTAATACCTCCCCTGTGCATATATTGTGCATATATCAGCACAGTTGTCATAGGAAAGAATCAGTAAGCATTGTACCGGATGTGATAGTGCTGTACTGCTGTAGTACCTATCATGAGATAGCCATGTGTTTGATTCAAAGTACTGGCATGTGTGGGTGTGTGTCCATATATGTACATATGTTTGGGAATACATCCCACATGTTATTACTCTCCTGAACACTGTTGGAGACAGCGGTACAGAGTGAAGTGTACAAAAAATGCCTTAGGCATGTGGTTGAATCACACACATGTAAAGTGTCTGTATGTGTGTGACATAGGTGTATATCTTTGTGAATGACAGTGTCGGTGTGTGTGTGCGCGCGTGTGTGTGTGTGTGTGTGTGTGTGTGTGTGTGTGTGTGTGTATGTATGTGTGTGTATGTGTGTGTGTGTGTGTGTGTGTGTGTGTGTGTGTGTGTGTGTGTGTGTGTGTGTGTGTGTATGGCTGTACGGTACCTGGAGTGAGGCTGTATATTACCATAGTGGAAGGTTAATGCCCCCCCATCCACTCAAAGCAGTGTAGCATGCCTGTTGATAACATCAATCGTAGACGGGCATACAAATCACCTGTTAACATGTACGTCCTGGGGTGTGACCTGTTGTTACATAGCCTACTGATGGACCCCCCTCCCCACATGCACTCACTACACTTTAGTATCCCTGTCAATGTCCTCGATCTTAGGACATTCCAACTACCTGTGCATGTGTAATCTCTGTGGCACATCTTGTAATTGCGTAGTACTATAATGATGATATGCACATAGGCAGGGGTTGACATCTGAACACTGGCAACTGTGTGTGTGTGTGTCAGAGTGTGTGTTACTGTGTCTGGACTCCCTGAGTGTTTGGATGTGTCTGTGTTTGCAGGTGTCATGGCAGTGGGTATTACTGCTTCCCAATGTGATGCCACTATTTTCACCGGCCTTTACCATTGTCATCCAGCATACTGCACTTTTACCCACTCCGCATTCCAGGTAACTATACGTGTGATGTCACCCACTATGGATCTGATGGCTCTGAACACAATAGCTTACTACACAGCTATCATGCACTTGGATCATTAGAACAGTAAACATAATTAAAACATGGGAGAATATAACTGTGCTGTGGAACCTACAAAGTGCATTGTCATACTGACCTGTGGGTAGTCAGCATGTACATATGGGACTCCCACATACACCAACACCCCCCGGCACATGCATATACACCTGAAAGAGGAAGGCAGAGCGTCAGGATCAACATGCTGTTAGTGTGGTTATACATGATACATACTGTCAAACATACAAAATGCATTCCAAAACCGCAATACATGTTATGTCTGCTGCCTGCCAACACTACTCAACAATATTATCCTACAATTGTCTACCTAGTATGTTCACCCTGTGCATCAGACCATATGAACCTGTCCCTGCACCGATGGTGTGGATGACAGGAATGCAGCACAGGCACCATCATATGCACAGGGTGATAATGTTTTCCAGAGGCCTAGGCTGTGCCATTGGATGACATCATGCGTGTGTGTTAGGGCCTGTGATATCATTGGGCATTTGTGGATTTTATGCATGTGTGTGTTGAGGTGCCCTACATTTGTTTCCAGTGTGTGTGTATGCATGGACACAGGTCTGGCATGAGGCTGGCCTACACAGGGGTAATATTGACAGCTGCAGACTGTACAAGTCAGGTGTCACAGTTGACGGTGTCCGGCCTTGGCCACATGACCTGCGCCTGACAAGGGTTGCACAGGCACTACCAGGCAGAGGTCCAGATTGGGTACTGCCTGATGACACATGTCCACTGGAATTGTGTCCCTCTTGGGACCATCCAGGACCACGTGCACGTGGCCTGCTGTGTCCTGGTGTGGAGTGCACAGCACTAGCAGCACTGCTGCTGCTAGTGCCACTATGGGAGGGGGCATGTGCAGTAGCATGTTCACATAGACCTTCAACAGGTGATGTAGCTGGCCTACGTCCACGTGCTCAAAGCCTTGCTCCCACCAGATTTTCCAGCACAGACATTCCATGCTCAAGGAGTGACATGCCATCGTCAAGGACGAGCACCATGTCATCCGATCGTCTATCCATAACATCTGCATGATGTTGGTGAGCATTTGCAAGTGCTTTGATGTTGTTGGTTGATGCATGGACTGCAGCCCTCTGAAGCCTCAGACTGTCTCTGTTGTGACATTCAGCACATGCCTGTGTCTCTATTACAGCCTGAAACATGCATTTGGTGACACCAGCTGATGTGCTTGGTCCTGCAGAGGCATGTTGGCCAGTGGTCCTCTTACAAGCAGCACTGGGCACATGACTGTGTGGGACATCACCTGTCTGTTGACTGGGAGCATGGTGTGCAGGCACACCTTCCATAGACACCACACTTCCCTGTTCCATGCTAAAACCCACAAACTGTCCTTCTTCTATGGCCAGTGGTGATGGGGTATGTGCACGCAGGAGAACTGTGTGCGAGGATGAGGGGGAGACTGGTGGATTGACAACCAATGGCACAGATTCAGCCCCTGACAACCCTGCCTGTGCCTCAATCATACTATCATCACTGCTAGAGTCTATGGTGACACTAACATCAGGTGGACCACAGGAGGGCAACGCACCTACATCAACACCTGTGAGGGGAAGACAAGAGCTGTACATTACAAGTTATACCAACACACACACACACACACACACACACACACACACACACACACACACACACACACACACACACACACACACACACATGTGCGCGCGTGCTACATGCATGTGATATGGCAGATGGCATTCAGCATAGGCAATTATAGTTTCAGCTTAGGCAATTATAGTGGTAATCATACATCCCTGAAGTGTACACAACAGCATGCATGTGGTATAGCAGATGGCATGCACCTTACATAATTATAGTGGTGGTTAGCATACCTGTATTGCACCCTTTGTGTTAGTAGCCTATGCCCCCTACCTGCAACACAATGCATGCACTTTGCACCATTGCACTGCACTGCCATGGTGTGTGCAACATACACCACATGTTAATGGACCATCACCGACCTTTGTACATCTGCTACTGATGATTTGTGTTGGCCACCACCCCTATGTGTGAGGACATGTGCAGTAGAGTATGTTGACTGCATACTATGTTTGCCTGAGCCCTAGCTTGCATATCTCTCCCAAAGCAGTGCATGTCTGTTCAACATTATTCCGCCTACCCATATTACTGATACCTGCCAACTATGCCCACACATGGCTAACGTACATGTTCTCTATGTCTCAGATGCCATCTGTGTACCTCACACACATGAGGAGTAGGCATGACAGTGATGTCTGACACCAGCAAGGTGAATCTACAGTATCTGTGGGAGGATGTGGATATATGTGTATGTTGTGCAACACATGTATGCATTTGGATACTGTATAGGTGTATGCTTCCATGTCGTGACACACTCCAGATGTTCAGGACATGTTATGTGGTGGTTTCATGTTATGCCTACACAAGCTGTGCACAGGCCTGTTAGCTGTTTAGTGTTTCACATCCGCAATAGCACCATTACACAAAGGCCATAGTTGTATTGTGTCGAGCCAATGTACAATAGGGTGTAGACACATGTACATCACTTCTACTGTGTGCTTTGCTTCATGTCTCTGGACATCCTTCATGGCCATGTGTACACATGTGCAGTCCAATGGTTGTGATTGCCATTGTCTTTCACATGTCAGTCTTATCCCATATTACATACACCCATAGATGTCATATGCTCCACTGAAGACAGGGTTATGCAGAAAAAAGGGTGGTATATATGGGATGTGAGACTTGTTCTGCGGGATAGTTGACCAGTGTTGCAGTCAGCCCACTACATGTCATGGACATGTCCGATAGCACATGACAGTGTGTGACATTCATAGCAAGGGTATACTCCACAAGGGTGTATCCTGTGGGCTGGCCATACTCCAGCTCCAACATATTAAGTGTGTTTGCACACATATGCTCTCTGTACAGTACTGTTCATATTCCCAACATGTATAATGCTGATATGTAGTACCTGTCCCTACAGTGGAACACACCTCCACCATTGTATTCACTGTTGTCCACACATCTGGCAATGACAGTTTGGAATGTTTAGTGTAGGTGTTTCAAATAGTCTACAATTGTTTCACATAGGTAAACAGTGTGATGCCTTGCAGGTCTGACCAGTGTCCATTACCAGGACAATCATACATTATGTGTATGTGTGTTATGGAAGATAACATACAATTAATATGCTCCATCCAGTATCAAGTCTGGTAAATAATAACAATCTCATCTGACACAGGCTGCTGTCGCTGCAAAATGCCAGAGGTACCTAAAAAGGGCTGACACAGCAGTAAGATTATCAACACCTGTGTGGTAGCTACAGGGTGCAATGTCTATGTTAGCACATAAGCCAGTACAATACACTATATCCTATGGAGTATGCACATCTGTGCATACATAGAGTAGCAGACTATAGTATGTGGCATGTGTGCATACATGCATCGCATATGATGTTACATTACATATTGTACAGTAACACATGTAACTATGTGATATATGGTTGTGTTTATGTACAGTAGTGACTTACCAGGCAACGCCAGGCTCGGTGGTTGAGAGACACCCACCTCCACAATAACAGCTAATGCTTATGGATGGAGGCCTGCAGGTGTCTCCAGGTTGGCCAGTTGCTCCTCAGTAGGTGTGAGGGGGGGCTGGGTGAGTGGCCCCCCACCTGTTGCACCTTGTTCCCTGGCAATTGCATTGGCACGCTGTTTCGACCGTCTTATCTGGTCAGTGCAATGTCGGCACACCTGCTGACAGGTGCGATTTGTGACCACCAACATCATTTACCCTCCTGCAGAGTTCCTCCCACAGGGCATCATGCTGCTGTACTTCCTGTGGTACATGGCTGAAGAGCACTGTGCAGTTGTCGAGGAGGTATGGGATGAGGACCTCATCCTCCAAGCAGCTGTATAGCGGCAGGCGGGTACGAGGCATACCTGGAAGACATAACGATGGAGACAGGTCACAGTAACTCACAGAGAAGTACATCAGTACAGCTGAGCATACATGTGTATCACATTAATTAAGTTTACAAATACATCTTTGTAGATCTACATGACACTAACACCACTGACATGTATAAGTCACACACATTTGACACCTACTGGTGATGTGATGTTATCGCCATATATGTGTGTGTCATGTGATGACATTGCTCATACACCATGTGGATGTTGTCTTGATGTGGGCACGTCTGTTTGCCTGTTGTGGTGTCCTTACCTATCAGCACATGTCTGGATGTGTTCCCATTAATGCAATCGACCTTAATGCTGTGTATATGCCACATATATAGTCATACATAGCCGTTAGGGACATGACCTGTGACCCTGCAGACTTGCAAGCATGTATGTGTTTTGCCATATACATCTACATGGCACTGTACAGCTGTGTAGCATCCTGCCATGTATTGCCTGCATTGCACATGTGTAACACATGGGACAATATCTAGCCTGATGGTATTCGCAGGGTTGGGTATCAACTATGGCATGTATGGTCATAGTGATGTGGTAGGCTATATGCCCTGGATGATTTATGAGCCTAGGCAGACAGGTTACCTAGCTGTAGGCAATGGACAGGTAATATTCAGTGGCCAGTTCAAGCAGTGCCACAGAACAAATGCACATGGTTACTGGTATGTTTGGCATGTGGTCATCACACCATGTCACAGAGATGGGTGATGTGCAGCTCCACTGGACAGGGATGCATAGTATGGCAAGATTATGTTAAGTGTATGGGACAGGGATCTGTCAGGCATGTTGTGATCCTTATACTAGACAGGTGGATGTCCATGACGTATGTGTTTATTTGGAATCAGGATGTGTTAACACCTGTGGGTTGGACATGGCTTGATTCAGGGTAGGCTGCATGCTACATAGTGCAGCTAGGTATTGTGAAGGCCAGTGTACGCCATGTAAACATGGGCATTAGCCCTTAAAGGATATATGTGATCTATCATGGGCCACATGGAATTGAGTATGGCTAAGCTGCTCTTTTTATTCCTGGATGGCACCCTGTCATGATTAGGGGTGCCACATACGGCTACCTGTCTTATGTGGTGACTTAACTATCAAAGGGAAGTACTGTCCATCTGCATCTCATACACACAGTTGCCATTATGTTGACCGCTGCCTAGGTGGTAGTTAATGGGTACAGGATTTGTAACATAGGGGATGACAATGCAATACTTAGCTGTCAGATTGTAGCCATACATCACACACCACACATCTGACACACTAAGGCCCTTCTGTATGTTGAATGCAGCACACAATGAGTCGACTATTGCTCCTAGTTCATAGTCATTTGCAGACATCAATAGGCTAATGCCTTCTGTGTTAATGTATGTGGTATAGCTACCAAAGAGGGCGTACCAGGAATGACCCCTGTATTACTGTAGCTGGCACTGGTTTGATGTGTGTGTATTCGTCGGACACCCTCTGTAGTGTGGGTTCTGACAGCAGTGCAGTTGCCAAACACTCCAGTGACATAGGTGTATTAATAGCTGGAACCTGTGTTCTGACAGACTGCCTTCCAGACAATCTGCAAATATACAGAGCTGAGTATATTTATTTAGGATATAGATTTTGTTAATTGTTGCTTAGATCTCTGTTGAAACTGTTGTTCCCCTGTTCTGACAGACTGATCTGCAAATCTACTGGGTATATTGTATTAGTTTTAGAGTTTGTACTGTTAGTTGTTGTTTAGATCTTTGAAACTGTTTTGTCCCACCCACCCTCCCTATTTTTGGCTTGTAGTTTAAATTTGGTGGCTTTTGCAGTTGCCCGGGCCACTGTAGATTTGATCTGGGACACTCCCCCAGTCCCATCTCTTGACCACATTCTACCTAATAAACTCTTTCTGCACTTGCTTTTAGACATTTTTAATTTAATTGCATTTTTTTAAACTGTGTTTGGTCTTATATTGCTACATTCTCAGGTGTGCTAGCTTGCACTGCATGTGAATTGTTTTTACTACTGTTTATGCTACTTTTCTGTAAAAAATCAATATAAATGTAAACCTGTTCCCTACCTTTCCTGTAACTAGTGTTCCAAATACAGATTTGCTGTATCCAGGACTGTATATAAGCTTTTAAGTCCCCCCAAGCCTTTCTGTGTTGGAGGGAAGCCTTCTAGCTTAGCAATGGGAGTGGTAAGCACTAGGTAACCTGTCTACCACATAAGGAGTGGTTCTGGCCCAGAAATTGTAGTTATTGGCTATTTGAGCAATCTCTTCCATCTCTCTCAACGTTCTGATTTGAAAGCCTGCATTTGAACTTGTTTCTGTCCTGTAACTCATCTAGTGCAGATACAGATTCTTAGTTTTCGCACTTAATTTTGCTTATTCATGCTCAGCACTTGTTCAGAACTTGTAAGCACTAAATAAGCTACTAATTACTATAGCACTCAGTCTTCCTCATTACCTAGAGGAGAACAGTTTTTGTACTTACTTTTCTCACTTGCTTAGAGAAAAACAGCTCTTGTACTCACTTTCCTCACTTATCTAGAGTAAAATAGTTTTGTATTCAGGCATGTCCAAGGGTCAGCTCCCAGTGTTCTCTCCTGTCTATCTGATGAATCTGGCCATCTTGAGGCAATGAAGTAATTGCGTCATGTACACAGACAACCCTCTCCTCCTAACAGCCAACACTCCAACCTGTGAGAGATGCACTTATCTAGCCAGACTGAAGGTCAAGCTCTCTCCAACCAAGACTGAACTTGACAGTCATGATGGGAAGGTAAACATTTACACCACACCACACTCATCATATAGTCTCACTAAAACTACACCACCAAAATCAACACATAGTAACACAAAAAGATTTGCGGAGGCTCTCAATAATAACCTGTCTAAGTAACAGAAACCACCAAAGCAGAAACGTAAGCAACCTCCATCCTCCAACACAACCCAAATGATACATAGCCCACAGACCCAGCGTACCACTCAACCCCAGCCAATAAGGCAAAACAACTTACACAACACAATAGTCACAGGTGACTCTTTAGCCAGGCACACTGATGTCCCACTCACCTGGCTAAACAAGAAGACGGTTACTGTCTGCTGCCTGTCAGGTGTCAGGATCCGCCACATAACCCACGCACTCAGGTCACTCCACAACAAGTACAAATATGACTCTGTCATTGTCCTTGTTGGTGTGAATGACCTGAGATGTACCTCCCTGGACTACATGAAAATGGACATGGAAGAGCTCTTCAATCTTGTAGCCCAGGCAGGTATGGCCCTAGCCCTGAGTAGCATTCTGCCATCGCCTCGAATGATACCACAGCACAAGGACAAAATGATTGACTTCAACAATTGGCTAAGCTTCTGGTGTCATTCTAAGGGGATCCAGTATCTGTCTGCTTGGGATGACATGGTCGATAGACCACGATGCTCTGCCACAGATGACCTGCACCTGTTGTCCCTGGGATTCCGGATACTGGCTAAGGCTCTTGCTGCCCCTATAGTGCCATTTTTAGGCAAGGTTCAAATAACAAATTCACCACCATAACAGGAACAGGCAAGCAATAATTGAGGGTAATGCTACTCAGTTCTAGAATACTCAATCTCAAAATGCACTCACTCGAGGCACTCCTTAAAATGGAGAACATTGTTCTTTGTGCAGTGACTGAGACCTGGTTCAGGCCTCCAGAGAGCACCCCTGCACTACCAGGCTATAACTCATACAACACATTTTGGCCATGTAACCTGGACCGAAACACCAAAGGCAGAGGTGTGTCCATATTCATTAAGGATATCCACACCTCCAGGCTAGTTGCTCAGCATAATGCATCCAAGGTTATCCAAGTGCAACTAACTATGGGCAAAACTGCAATCAAAATTGTAGCTTGGTACAGATCCCCCACCATGCCCCAGGATTCCCATTCCTCTTTTCTTGATGTACTGTAAGTTATTAGGGTTCAACCAAACACCCTAATAATGGGCGACTTCAACTACCCCACCATTAACTGGGAAAACTACTCATGTACCAACTCCTTAGCTCAACGCTTTCTGGAATTCATAAACTTCAATGCCCTGGATCAACTTATCCACACCCCCACCAGGGGCAACAATATCCTACACCTATTCATTACCAACATCAGTGACCGGTGTTCCACACCTGAAGTCAACTCCTCGTTGGTCCGATCCGACCATAACCTAATCACCCTTGATATCCACATCCCGCCCCCACCCACACATTAAGGAAACCACGGTATAGAATTTCTCCAAAGCCAACTTCATGCTTCTTAAGACTGAAGTGTTGAACTTCATGACACCCATGCAGATGGACAATACAGTTACAACTGCTGAATCCTACACAAATGCACTCTATAAGCACTTACAGGAGTACATGGATTGTGCTAGCCCAAACAGAACCAAGATGCTATCCTCCAAAAAAGGAAGCCCGTCTGATGGTCCCCTGCCATAAACAAACTGTAGAACAGAAGGAAGAAACTGTTGCAAAAGAGAGTAGAATCCCATGAGTGGAGGAGCTCCCTGGTCAGACTCAGTAAGAAGCTGAGATCCCTTATAAGATCCTCCAAAGCTAGCTACGAAACCAAAATCGCCACTAATTCTAAGGACAACCACAAAGCATTCTATAGCTATGGCAAGATTCTCAATGGCAACACCCAGATCTGCTCTGAGTTGCAGCACAAAGGTATGAAAATTACAGAACCAACTGATATTGCCAACATCCTGGCAGATAGATTCAGTGCTAACTTTAACCCCCCTCACCCCCTAAAGGGCCCAGATCTATACAGGGAGAATGCAAAGTCCCTGTAATCACAACTATGCAGGTTAAAGCTACACTCTCTAAAGCTGAAAACACAGCATCCTTGAGACCAGAGAACATCCCAGGCTGCGTTGTACATGAACTTCAGAATGAACTCGCTCCCCACTTAAGCACCATGTTCAATAATAGCCTCGCATCAGGCTTTGTGCCCACTGAATGGTGCACAGCAACAGTTATCCCACTCCACAAAGGGGGAGCCACCACTGATCCCAGAAACTATCAGCCTATTAGCCTGATGAGCCTGGTCTGTAAGGCCATGGAATGTATCATCATGGAACTCATAAACAAAGACATTGTTAACCTCCAAACTCTGGATCCCACCCAGTTCAGGTTTGTGAAAGGCAGATCATGCCTCCTGAATGTAATCGACTTTTTGAGGCAGTCACTAAAGCCATAGATAAGGGTAAGGTGGTTCACACAGCCTATCTTGACCTCACCAAGGCTTTTGACACCATCCTCCATTCTGGAATTATAGCTAAATTCACAAAACTAGGTATACATCCCTATATCACAAGATGGTTGCCAACTGGCTCACTGACAGAACCCACGCTGTAATAGTTGCAAACTCCAAATCTGACCTCAAACCATTGACAAGTGGAGTACCACAGGGTTCTGTCCAGGGACCTCTCCTGTTTGGTATCTACTTCTCTGAAGTACAGGCTAACACAGAAGGCCTCTGGCTAGCAAAGTTTGCAGATGACTGCAAACTAGGGGCCATAGTCAAGTCCCCAAATGATGTGGACATCCTGCCTCACTGAGACAAATGCCTGGTGTCAAAGCCATGGCCTCAAGCTCAATGCCAAAAAGTGCAGTGTCATCCCCTTTGGTAAAAACTATGTACCCATGAACTACCATATAGGCAGCAATCTACTTAACACCAAATGTGTGATAACAGACCTTGGGTCCCAGGTAAACAGTAGTCCCTCCTTTGATAGTCACATCACCACAGTAGTCAGGAAGTCCTTCTACGTGGCACACCTCATCATAAAAGGGTTCCCATCTAGGTAAAAAGAGGTCATTGTTCCCCTCTACTCAACACTCATTAGACCCATTATCGAGTACAACACTCCTTTTGGAATGTACCTCACAAGACATCTGCAGCAGCTGGAAAGGCCGCAGAAGTACCTCACAAAGAGGATTACTGGCCTCAAACAAATTCCCTACACTGACCGCCTCAAAAAACTCCAGCTTTACTCCGTAGCATAATACCTGCTCCGAGGTGATCTCTGCCTAACATATGAAGCTATGTCAAACCCTGAGCTGTTGGACATGCTACATATAAAGAAATTCCAATCTCTCCAAGCTACACTCTCTAGGGACCTAAACCTTGTCACCACAATAAACAGGACATGCTGGAGGGATAGATTCCTGTCCCAGAGACTGCCCATACTCTGGAACAGGTTACCCATCTATGTCAAGCAAAGTTCTTCATTAGCACTCTTCAAGAATAATCTTGATGAGTGGATGGGAAACAGGAAATACACCCCAGGGATCACTTCTGTGTCTCTGCTCAACAGTGGCACAGGAAAATAACTTTATTGGGTGGTGTAAGGCAGGGAAACTTGTTGACTAGGCTTACATAAGCCATTTGGCCAATAGCCTAGTACCTACCTAAAAACCTATGAACCTAGTTTACTGAGTGTAGCTGGAACACAGTATGGGCAATGGTGTTGTACGACCTGGCAAGGTCATGATATGCAGTGTGAATCAACCCTACTGTCATCTACATCTGTACCAAGTACATCAATTACATTGACCATGGTTCATGGCCATACAGACCAGACTCAGCAGGGTAGTTGTGCACTATGTCCCATTATCAATGGTGTCTTACCCTTTGTGGGGTGTGATAACTGTTGCTGTGCACCATTCAGTGTGTACACAGCCTGACAAGGAGCTATGATTGAACATGATGAGTATGTGGATAGCTGAATGTTCTTACCTTTGTGTAGGATACACCCTGGGATGTTGACAGGTCCCATGAAAGCTGTATGTATGGCATTAGAGAGTGTAGCCTGTACCTGCATAGTCGTTAGTACAGGGGCCCTGTAGTGTACATGGATATATTACTAAGCGTACCTGTTGGGGGTAGGGGGTGGGAGTGGGTTTAGGTTCTCCAAGGTCCTATCAGGATGGGCGGGTGCTATTTCTGTAGGTGCAGTACTCCCCATGCCATAGTGCTGTGCAGCACAGCAGGTCTTGTTGCCATTACGATTAACGACACAGCTATAGAATGCTCTATGCTTGGCCTCATAATATGTGGCAGATTGGTTTCATGTTAGCTTTGCATGGTTTCATATGGTGTATCTGCATCTTACTGAGGCTGAACAGGGATTACTTACACTCATGTGTGTTCATTCTTGCAACAGTTACTACCTTCTGTGGTACAGTTTAAAGCATGGTACCACCAGTTTGCCTACTTGTTTGTGTTGGGTTGACTCCTGGTTCTGTTTCAATGGCACCATCATTGCACATATGTGACTGCTTAGGTTTCATTGTGTAGTATTCAGCATTTGCACATGCATTGTCCATCTGCATGGGTGCCATGGCACTCACTGCTCTGCTCTTAGGGAACATAACATTGGCATTGGAGACTAACTATGTGTAGCATACTGTTAGCCCTGTTTGTGTGACTACTGTGATCCAGGTCAGTGGGGTCGATGGAATCCAACATGCATTGAGCGCAGGTGTTGGTTCATGAGGAGTCTTCACAGTTCTTAGCGGAATAGCTGAGAGTAGCCAATAGTATGGTTCTGTCTCAGACCTATTCTTCCCCATTACAGCACATTATGGCAGTTGGGAATTCCGCGGCTTGGTGGGTGATGTGCCTCAAGGTGCTTTTTGAATTCCACTGTGGCACAAAGGTAGTTGCTCAGCATAATGCATCTGATATTTTGCAAGTGCAATTAGCGTGGGGGTGTACATATCCTTCAGGAATATGGACACACCTGTGGCCTGTGTGTTCCAATAAAGGATAATGGGCAAAATGTGAGGTATCTGTTATTACATAGTCATGCAGGTGTGCTCTCTAGAGCATTGAAACATGTCTCAGCCACTGCACAGATATGTTCTCCATGTTAGGGATTGACATATGTGTGCCCGTATAGTGTTTCTGACATATATCATTGTGTAGCGAGACCCACAGTGTATTGCTTGGCTGTCCCTGTAATAGCAGTGGACCCTCACCTGAACCGTGCATGATGAAGGCACTATAGGGGAAGCATGAGCCTTAGGCTCTATCCAGATTCCCACGGGTGACAGGTGCAGGCCATGTCTGGCAAAGCATCATGGTCTGTTGACTATATTATCCCAGGATGACAGATACTGGATACCCTGCAATATGCACCACTACACTACACAATTGTGGAATACAATCCATTTTTCCCTGTACTGCATTATCATTCTGGCCAGTGGAGGAATGCTACCCAGGCCTTGGGACATACCTGCATGGCCTACAAGACCTGACAGTTCCTACATGTGTTTCCATGCTGTCCAGGCTACTGCATCACAGGTCCTGCACAACAACATGGAATATGCCTGAGCTATGTGTATATATCAATAGGTGGTCTGAGTGTCAGACAGGCAGCTGACGGTATGTATGCCCTTGTATAGGTCAGTGTGTAACATAGTGCTAGGGTTTGCACTCAGAAATGAGTACTGTTGGGCAAGTTTCCGGTCATGTGTTCAGAGGTGTGGCAAAATTATGCATACTATGTCATACAGTTTGTGTATATCGGTGTCCGTCTCTTCCTGCTTGGGGGGGGTCACTTGTTTGTACAGATACTTAGATGCATCTCTGAATGTGTGCGATTACCGGTAGTGTGTGTGGGTGTCCTTACTGTGATCTGGTAAGCGTATGTGTTGGTTGCGCTGATGAGCTGCATGTGTTAATCTTCACCACATGACTGTCCAGTCCAGTCATGGCTGTAGACTGGGCTGCCATCCAGCTTACCCCTGTAGCTCCAGCCCAGACAATGTGTGGGGCATGGTGTTAGATGGGTCTGGCAGTGTACATGGCATAGAGATTACATTACAGGATGGCGACATACACAAAGCTCACATTAGGAGACACCAGTAGCTAACTAGTGGACATGTCTTTTTGAGCAGTCAGTACTACAAGTACCAAGTACTGTCTTTAGTTTACACATTGTCTATGAAGATGTTATAGACAGTGATGCTCACATGTAATTATTTGTGTTATGGACATGACAACACTGGCTATTATGGAATCAGTGTAGCTACCCGTGGCAGCGAACCTCCTCTGAAGAGCACATCACATCCTGTTAGTTGATTACAGATGATGCATGTGTCTACAGGTCAGTTTCCTTCTCTGGGTATATACTCAGATATCAACCAGGACCATGAGCTCTGTTGGGCACAGACACCCACTCCCCAAACAGAGTCATGTATCAATAGGCTCGGATGCCACTATCATCATGATCAGGATATAATCAGATAATGTGAGCCACCATCTATGATGTGGCTATTACACATGGGCAGCTGTTTCCTACATCTTGCACTCCTACTGCAATGTTACACTGGAGTTAAACATGATGTGCAACCTATTTCATTACCAGTGCTGTGCACTACCCTACATACAGTATGTGCAGGTGGCTGTTAGGTTGGCCAACACAAACCTGGTAGCTCAACCAGTGTGTCTGTACTCTCAGTATCCACTCTATGTAGGTGTGCACTTATCCATTTGGCCAGCCCTGTAACAAGGGTCTCTACACATTTGCATAACATGTACACATGCAGAGGTGTTATTGCTTGCAAATGATAATAACGAGGTGGATATTACATGTGTTATGTGCATGGATAGTTACCTGGCTCTTCCAATTATCTTTGCTGTCATGCTGCTAACCTGTCAGATGATTACTAATGCTATGTATTCTGTCATTGAGTATTGTAATTGCCAATAGATATGACTACTGTTTGCATAACATATCAGAACTGCTATGTAGAATAGAACACAGATCTGCCTAGACACCTGTACATTACACAGTTATTGGCACAATATCCCACAATGCACACCATATTTGCACGGTAAGGTCACCTTTCACATGTTCATCTTACTTATACACCCATACATATGTCGACTGTTACAATATAACAACATATACTATCCCCTGTTGTAGCACATACTTGTTGGACCACTCCTGACACTGACAGTGGCTGAAAACAAAATGGTGGGTTCCAAGCCCATAGCATCCCTTGTGGTGTATGTGGAGTGTGCCATGTGACCTACAGCAGTACACACATAGAATACTACAAGCAGTACTACTTCTCAACAATACATCATTACAAGTTAGCTATTTTCACTATATGCATTAATTACACTGTAATTCTTACAGTACAGATACTACATACACAAACATACTACATGTTATACATACCGTCTTATTAATCGAAGGTGTTGTTAAGTAGTGTACTACTCGTTTTTGTTTCTTATTTCCTTTCTTTTCTGTCCTACAGGTGGATACAGATGGTTTGAATGTGTGACAAGCCAACCTTTTATAGTTACTGATCAGTAACATGTGCTATCCCGATGGCCAGTAGTAGCTAATTACATGCACATCAGCTGCGCTGCTACTGCCTTAGCCAGTACCATGGCTACAGTGGAGTATAATTGAGTACTCCATTTGGGCATTGTCCCTTTGCCTTTCTTGTGATGAAGACAGCGTGGACATCTTTTTGGAATCCATTGCAACTGCTGTATTGAGACTAACAGTAATATATTGTGTGTAATGCCTGGAGGAGTTGGTCTAAATGTGCGTACTGCTATTATATTTCTGAACATTGCTACTTGTGCAGGGATTGTCTGTACCTAATACTTCTGCATATGTGTCAGTCTGGACAGGATGTTTGATCAGCTCATGGCTGCATAGCTATGCATATAATGTTAGAGGGTTTACAGTGTGCTTACCAGACATATTTAGTTTGGTGTTACTGTGTATCAGACTGTGCTTATAATTAGTACTCGGTAAAACTTCCTGGTGTACGGATCTTTCAACCCTGTGAAACTGAATTAGTTCATACAAACCCTATTACATCAGCAGCTGCTCAATTGTATAATGGCATCTATTTCACATAGGGCCATGTTAGTGTGTCTGTGTCCAGGTATGTTAAGGTTTCAGCAGATGTTGTACAGCAGTTGCATAATTGGGTATGGTATGACAGTATGTATTGATGTAATTATTTCGGTTGTGGGGTAGATGTTGGTGGGTGTACATAGCACATGCAGGTGTGTTGGAACCCCTTTTATACAAAGTCTATATGTGTGTGGGTGTTCTTTCCCTATGTGAACACCTATGCCTTATTGGACTAATACTATGGTAATTGCAGGCTGATTCATTAAGGCACTATTAAATCCTTCCTGTATAGCATGCAGGTACTGTTAGTCCTTGAATCCTTTTGGCAATACATCAGAATGTAATAAAGATTTGCAAAATGAAAGCTGTCTGTGAAATTCTGACATGGATATTTGCAGTCACTGCAGTTATGTTGGTGACTGTGTCCATAGAACATATTTGTAATAGAGTATTGGCATTTTCTCTTCCTATGTTTTGTTCATATTGTTTGGGGGGGGGGGTCCGACTGTGTGATTGCTATGATCCATTTTATACTCAGATGTGACACTTCAGATGCTGTCTACAGGCATGCATGTATGTGTATGTATATATATATATATATATATATATATATATATATATATATATATATATATATATATATATATAATATGTGTGTGTGTGTGTGTGTATGTATATAGATATATACATTATTGCATACGTTTATTTGTACCTCCATAGATGTGTAGATATTTCTTGTGTGTATATGTATATAGATATATACATTATTGCATACGTTTATTTGTACCTCCATAGATGTGTAGATATTTCTAACCTAGCTATAAATCTACATATATATGTAGACCTGTATATATCGACATGTCTCTAGGTATCTGTCTCTCTCTCTCTCTCTCTATACATCTATATATCTATATATATATATATATATATATATATATATATATATATATATATATATAAGTGTACACCTATAATTGGGTACATGGTGGGTTGTCCTATTTCAACACATTCCTCCCTTTTGTGTTTTCTGCATACACATCTGGGATAGGTACATCCCAGGTAGCTTAGTGTTAGGTTAATTGGAGGATGGAGTAAATAGGTGCGGGTTCTACTCCTGGAAGGTCTTATTATTTTACTTCTCAGAGTAGGCACTGGTAGTGAAAGTGTGAATGACGCACATTTATGCGGTTGTGAGCAGGTTTGCCCATGGTCTGTACAATGTTAAGCAAAGGTCGGAAGTGTTAAGTGCTTCTCCGTTTACTGTGTAGCAGCACAGCTTACCGTCGCACAAACATATGGAAACCTACTTATGAGTGCTTTAATCCACCGGCATCCAAAAGCCCTTATTCTGGCCCTCAAAATAACCTAACAGCCCTTGCATGTCTTGAACCCAGGACACTCAACACCAAACTCAATGAGCTTACCATTACAGCATCTGAGATATCCACAAATGTTATGGTGTTGAGAATATACATTGTACTACAGACATTCCTCACTACTGGAAACATATGTGACAATCAGTTGGTGTACATTTGCCTGATACATGTTAATGTTCATATGTTTGTGAAAGTAGGTTTTGCAATGTGACATAACAGGGTGTATTATGAATGAGTATGGTTCTTGCTTTGTGTCCTTTTTATATTGTCTCCATATTTCATGTATGCCCTCCAGTTCACTTATTGGACATCCAACCTATACCCTCCTTGAGGCATGGTTGCATTACCCATCATTCCTCCCCCGCCCAGTCTTCACATACACAACAACCATCCCTTCTATGTTGACTTAGGTTAATATTAAATGTTATGATACCAGAGCTGCATGTGTTTTGTGTACACTCCAATTCTTTTGGAGTGATTCTGTGTCAAGAAGTGTGTTCATAGATGCTTATATATATGGCTATTGCTGTAACTGTATAATATACATATATATATATATATATATATATATATATATATATATATATATATAAAAATATATATATATGTTTATGGATCTAGGACTTTTGTATGGAAGTGCAAAAGGCCGAATCCATTATCACCGAACACACTTTGACAAAAGCGCTTTTCACCGAAAAGCGCTTTTGTTAAAGTGCGTTAAAAACAAAACAAAATCTACATTTTTGCAGGGTGGCAAGCCCCCCTGCACCCCCCATGTGGGGGGCTGTGCCCCACACCTCCCCCTACTTTAATATTCTCACTCCAAGATCACACTGTAGTGGGGAAAAGGGGATTTTCCCTTACCCACACCGTAGAACGATCTCCGGAACAGGCATACTTATGCAAAAGTGCTTTTTCAGTGAAAAGCACTTTCACATAAATATGCCTCACTGATAATCATTCAGTGAAAAATATATTCTGGAATCTGTATGGATCACATATATATATAAGGTGAAGTCTCAGGAGCATGTAAGGTGTGTACACCTCTGATGGCTTGGTGGTACGTCCCATGCCTCCGTAGAACGATCTCCGGAACAGGCATACTTACGCAAAAGTGCTTTTTCAGTGAAAAGCACTTTCACATAAATATGCCTCACTGATAATCATTCAGTGAAAAATATATTCTGGAATCTGTATGGATCACATATATATATAAGGTGAAGTCTCAGGAGCATGTAAGGTGTGTACACCTCTGATGGCTTGGTGGTACGTCCCATGCCTATCGTGTGCATGGTCCAGGGTTCGACACCTGGGATGCTTTATCAATGATTTTACTGCAGAGTAAGTCTCATTTATCCAGTTGTAAGCATGTTTAACACTGTTTGTGTGGCATTATAGCAGCAGTTAAACACAGATAAACACAGATAGACAAATCTTGTGAAGTATAACCTGTGCGCGCAAACACGGACACATCCTCTAGCTACTCCGGATGTATACCTATCAGTGACATCACATCTCATTATGTGCTGTCATGACATTACATTCTCTGTTGACTGTACTCTCCTGCACACATGGGTTTATGGGTGATTTGAATGTTTATTATACAGATGATTACTACCTATATCTGCAAGCTGTGGTTAAGGTATACTTTTGCACATGATAAACATCTCTGCCTTTTTCGTGATTGTAACCTCAAATGCACAGATACTATGCAGATGCTGTAACCATTACACTGTTGTCATTAACGCTGCTTCCACCTATTTCCTATTTAGATGCTTTCTATGTATAAGCTAGGCAAAGCAAAGGGCGGTAGCCCCCTAACTCTCTGAGCTTCATGTCCTCACGGCAAAACAACATATAACAAATGTACTGTGAGACAGTACATTACATTCCTAACTACATTAGGAATAGCCCCTCACTGACACACTTCAAGGGAAACCTTGTTGTGTGAATGGATAACAGACTATTCACTCCTGGGATCATGTTTCCCAGAACCATACAGCCAGGGGGTGGGTGAGCCTGTCCAGTTTGATAGCTTCAAGACCTGTAGGGAGAATTGAATGGTGTTGATTTGCCACATTAACATGCCCCTTTAGATCAGTAAGTGCCCCTATCACCATCCACAATCCCAGTCTTCCACAGCTTCCTGCAACTCTGCATGGAATTGCTTCATTGGCTATGTTTGACAAAGGCTCAGTTACTTCATCAATGGTGTGGAGAAGGCCAACACACTGTTGCTATGCTTCTAATTGCCCTTGGGCAGATGGATAGTAAGCTATCTGTGCACCTCTAACATGCAGACCATCACAGCCATAATATGTTAATAAACAGACCTTCAGATCACAATATACAGTGTGAACTCACCATGTAGTCAGGGAACAGATGAGTACAGCATGGACATACAGAACACTGATACTTAGTCACTCCAAATGCCTATCTTGGAAGCTAGAAGACTTGTATAAGGTTAAGACTTTCTATTGCTTACCACTAGGTTACCTACAGGGGAGAAGACAATCAAGCACAGATGGGGAACATGCATGCAATGATACCATACCAGCCTATGTGTCTGCCTTACACTTTGGAATACTGGCCAAGGCTATTGGCGCCCTGATGGTGCCTTATTTAGGAGAGTACCGAAGGTGAATACCAGCTCCGTAAACAGCACAATAGCAGATTCAATGTGGTTTATTCTACTGAACACCAGGGGTTGTGATCACAACATGCATGCACTCACAGCACTCCTCAGGATGGACAACATCAACATCTGTGCATTAACTGCAATCTGTCTTAAGGCTCCTGATAGCACACCAGCAATACCAGACTACAACCCATACCACACATTTCAGCCATGGAACATGGACTGACAGATATGTAGGGGCTGTATCCATATTTATCAGGGATGCCTATACCTCCAGGTTAGTGGGGCAGCATGATACCTCTGTGATCATCCATGTGCAGCTAACATCAGCCACAACAACAATGTTGAATGTGGCCTGCTATGGATCACCCTCCTTGACCCAGGACCTCCACTCCACCTACCTGGAGACAGTGGAGAACACGACAGTCCTAACACACACCCTGGCATTGGTCGATGTCAACTACCATACCATTAACTGCGATACGTACTCTGGTACTCACTTCTTGGACCAGCGCTTCCTGGAATGTATCACCTCATATGCCCTGTATCAGGTGGTAACCGCCCTAACATGTGGTGGAAACTACTAGATGTGGTCATCACCAACATAGGCAACAGGTGGACCACAGTGAAGGTGTACTGGTCATTGTTTAGATCAGACCATGAACTATTCACTGTTTCCATACCCTAGCATCTCCCCCACCCACACATACCACAGTGTATACCTTTCCTACAGCTACATTTACACTACTAGTGACAGGGGTAGGGGGTTTCACAGCCCTCATGCTAAGGGGAACACTGCTCTAGATACAGACAGACTTAAAAAGCAGTCTATAGGCACCTGCACATATGTATGGATCGTGCCATCACTGGTAAACCAAGACTCACTCCTCCTACACAAGGACACCAGTCTGATGGACCTCTGCAATAAACAGGCTATACTAGAGACATAGGACAGTGTTCCAAACATACAGCAAATGCCACAAAGGGCTGACATCCGTGACCACTATTAGTATGATATGTAGGTCCCTCATGACATCATCCAAGGCTAACATCAGCAGGAGAATACGCATGGACACAAAAGAAAACCACAAAGCTTTCTTTGGCTATGTCAAGGATCTACGTGGTGACACACAAATTTGCACTGTGCCAGTGAAATATAGCCCAAAATATGCTGACCCTACTGATATCACCAATATCCTTGCAGATACATGCAGTGCATACTTAACCCCCTAAAGTGCCCACCACACTACCCATAAAGTACAGTATCCTAAATATCAGAGACATACAGGTGGAAATGGCCCTCTCTTAACAGCAGAACACAGCATCAATGGAGGCAGATGTTGACCCAGACTGCATCTTGCAAGCTGTACATGACAACCTGCCCCCCACCTAACTATGCATTCCTACCTCAGCCTCTCCACAGGCTATATGCCCATACAATGGCGCGTGGCAATGGTTATTCCACTCCATGATGGGGAAATCACAACTGACCATGGTAGCTACCACCCCATATGCCTGACTAGGCTGGTCTGCAATGGTATGGTTTGCATCCTCATGGCAGTCATTAACAATGACATTGGTAACTGTCGGACATGTGACCCAACCCAAGTCCGCTTGGTTGACTGCATTTCATGCCTAGTGAACCTGTTTTACATCTTACATACAGTCACCAAAACGTTAGATGATAGGGAAGGTGGTTCACACATACTACCTGGACCTCACCAAGGCTTTTGACACTATGCCCCACTCAGGTATTATTGCTTATTGTATTACACACCAGCCTGTACATTCACCCATACATCACAGGTTGGTTTGCCAACAGGCTTACACACACAACCCACATGGTACAATTAGCGGTCTCCAGGTCCAACTCTTGAACAGTCATGACTGGTGTCCTACAGGACTCAGTCCTGGGAGCCCTACTGTTTGGCATATACATCTCAGATGTACAGGCAAGCACAGGTGGACTATGGCATAACATGTTTGGCAATGACTGAAAACTGGGAGCCATGACTGATAGTCTAGCTGAGATGGACATCCCTCAGGTAGCCTCACAGAGAACGTCACAGGGTGTCACTGACATGGCCTCCAGCCAAGTGCCACTAACTGCATGGTCATTCCATAGTGGAATTGCCACCCACATATTAACACATGAGTGGCAGCCTCTTTAATACAGATGAGGTAATGGGGTATCTGGGGACTAAGGTAGATAGTGATCTCCCCTGTGACAATCATAACTCCACAGTTGTTAGGACATCCTTCTATGTAGGACATCTGACTACTAAAGGTTTCCCATCTACACATACTGGGGTTATAGTGCCCCTTTACTCATCACTCATCAGTCCCATCATAGGGTATAATAATCCATGTGGGATGTACCTCAAACTACACGTACAACAGCTGGGTGGTCCGTGAATGTACCTCACCAAGGGGAATACTCTACCCCAACATATGGCCTATGAAACCAGACTGAATACACTCCTGCTTTACTCAGTGTCATCCCTTTTACCCAGAGATGATCTCCGCTGACCAACACAGCCATGTCAAACTCTGACTTGATGGATATGCTCCACCTATGGGAACCTATGTCACAGTGAGCCACACACTGTAGTGAGCTGACCTTGTCACAACAATAATCAGAAGATGCTGGAGGAACAGCTTCCTGTCACAGACAGTACCCATACTTTGGAACAACATCCCTATCTACATTTTACAGAGCCCCTCACTAACACTCTGCAAGAGAAACCTTGAAGGGTGGATGGTGAATGGTAGATGCATCCCATTGATCCCGCCATTGTCTCTGCTCCACAGAGGGATGGTTAATGACTCAATGGAGTGGCAAACGCTGACACATTTTGGCTGGGCTTATGGATGGCCTCTGGCAGTTGGCTCATTTCCTACCTATGAATCTATGCATACAGAATCTGCATGTGCTGATAGCTTAGTTTACTGTTCGGGTGTTAACTTACCCTGTGCCACTGGCTGTTGTGTATGCAATAGTTGAGGGCTGCCTATGTTGGATGCACACAGTAGACTGCCTATACATGACAATGTACAGGTAGTCTTGTGTGTGTGCCATCCATTTTTACTGTGTGTGCAGGTGGAGAAGGGTGTTAGTCCCTAGGTGCCTACACTGTCAGGGTGTGTGCTATACGGTCCCTCTTTGCCAAGACATGCATCCATCTGCCTCCCGGGGCTGGCTCAGGGTGTTTGTGGTCTGAGCACCTCTGTGCCTGTGGGGACATTGGCAATGGTGGTGGGCTGTGAGGGCCTTCACCATTCTGTCCCTGCTGCAGCTGTTTCCGCAGGACCATATTGTGTAGCATGGCACACACTATAAAGATGTGGGCACATGTTCCTGGAGAGTACTGCAAGGTTCCACCAGATATGTCTAAACAATAGAACCATGATTTAAGCATCCCAAACACACGCTCTATGATGATTCTGGTTTGTGCGTGTGCCTCATTATGGCATTCCTGCATGGGTGTGTGTGCATTTCTAATGGGAGTCATCAGTCATGGTTCCAGTGCATAGCCAACATCCCCCACCAGGTGGCCATTTAGGATGTCTCCCCTGGCAAATAACCAGTACAGCTGTGAGGCATGCTAGATGTGGGAGTCGTGATAGCTTTGAGGGCTGCCAGCACACACACCCATGATAATCCCCTGGGCATTGCACACAACCTGGCAGTTAATGGAGGGGTATCCCTTGCAGTTTATGTAGTGCCTTCCCTGCTCACCAGGTGTTGACTTGATATGTATGTGCGTGCATTCTATTGCACCCAGTACCTCCAGGTATTCTGCCACACTGTGGAAGAGACGCATATTGCTGAGCAACTCCTTCAGCATTTGGGGGTAGTATATGTACTCATTGGCATGTGGTAACATGGCATCTAGGAACTGGTATAAGACCCTGGATGCTGATGCCTGTGAGATCCCCATGATATCCCCAGTTGGTCTTTGAAAGGTATCTGTAGCTAGTATTCTCAGGCTTACACATTCCTTCATATCCACTAAGATGGGTTCCCCTCTGTTTGTTCTGGCTGTGAGGCGTAGCCAGCACAGCTCCACAAGATGCTGTAGGGTGTCCCTGTTCACCCTGTAACACTCTACTATTTCCAGATCATGTTGCCCCTGGTAGGTTAGCCTGGGTCTGAACACTCTCCTCCTCCTCTGGTGCCTGCGGTGGTCATGTGCATCATCCTCAACACCACCTTCAGTTCCCAACACATGCTGATGGATCAAAGCTGTGGCAGCCCCTAACATGTACATAATAAAAGTTCCCCATCTGTATACGCCACTGGTGCAGAGCGTATGGGAATACACATGTATATGAGGTCCTTTCAAACTTTATAGTATTGTGCTATGGATGCTGCTGATGTATGTGGGTGTGTATGAACTATTCCAGCTGCTGCATATCTGAATTATGGGTTTTGCAATGAGTACTGCAAGTGTGGGGCCTTTACTGTGGAGATCTACTTGCCTGCCTTGATTACTCTGTTGCCCTTTAAATCACTTTTAGACCAGGATCCCCTCCCATTATCAGGCATGCATACACCTGCCGTCTTTCTTGTTTTATGCATTCCCTACCCAGTCATGGCGAATTGTGCCTTGTAGCTGATATACTGCATATCGCCTTTGTTCTGCATTGACACTTTGCTGTTTTCTTTGCAGTACAGCCCCTCCCCTTCCCTGTTCTGCAGGTAACTGCTTGCAGCCTTGTTTGCTGTTGTCAATGGACCACTGTAGTCCCCTAGGTGTTAATTAGCCATTTGTACTCCAGTTTCACTGCTGCAGCATTTCCTTATTTACTTCCTATATCTTTCCTGTTTCAGCTGCAATGTGTGACACGCATACTCGTTTACCGGGTTTACGCGCATTTTCATCTCTGTTGCATACTTGGTTACCATGTGTACTCTCCACTAAGCATAGCTATGAACAATTCGACACACCCCTATCCTGCAGCTTTGCCTAGCTAGGGGCAGACCAGTTTAGCAATGCTCCAATGTGCTTACAGCAATGGCGACACACCCCTCTCTTGATGTCATTTTTATCTCTACAGCTCACCTCGGTGTTATAACGCTACGCTGTTTTGTGCATCCTTACACCAGAGGGAAATCTGCAATTCAGTATTACTTCTCTCATTTGCATGGCATTACCTACTAATTCCTAGCTACTGTGCATAACATTGTCACTGTCCCTTAGCAACCCTTGCCCCATGAGTATGGTGTAGCATGCCTGCCATTGACTATTATGGGGAAATCATGATGTGTGTTTCATTGCAGTTTTATTCGATATTTTTGTATATTCCTTGCCATCCCCATTGCGCACCGATGCCCTGCACTTTATTTTCACATTAGTGTTGGCATAATATTAAATGTTCTTTTTCATATTTTATGCATGTTGTTTTATGCCAATGGCTATATATTTAGCCAATGGCATATATTAACAGTATAATACATGAGTTTGGTCTGCTGTCATTTCTCCAATTTTATGTTTGAAAAATGTAAACCTTTTTTTTGGTTTACATTTCTGCATGCTTACACTATGCCTGCACCACTTCCTGAATTGCTATATACCTTCATGTGCATGTTACACTGCTGCGCATGGGATGATTAGCATACATGCACCGGGAGCTATGCGGGCATGGCGTATGCAGGTAGTGCATGTGGAAACAGCTTGTACCTAAATTGCTTGGTGGCCATATTTGGTGTTAGATTGCCGACATTACACCTGCACCTGGTGCAAGCTTCATTAATCCCAGGGAATATATTTTCTATTCACATGTTAAGATCTTTTACTTGCTCCACAACTTCATGATGATTATTCCCCAATGCTATGTCATACTTTGTGTGTCCCAGATTACATTCCTTTACTCTTAAAACATCAAATCTCAGCCTCATCTTCTTGGCACATTCTTTTGTGGTAGATTGATAAAAAAAAAAAAAAACTTAAATACACTATCCACCAGATTCTCAAAAGCTTGCAGGAGTCCACAAAGGCAATATGTCTGCCGTGCGATCCAGGAACAGCCTGCAGGGGTGTGCATGAGAGCTCCAGCACTAATCCTGCACGGACTAAGCCCTGGTATGAAAATCACCTCATTTGCAGTAGAAAGCCATGCAAATGAGGAGATTTTGCAATCCAGGAAGCTTGCAAAAATCCATGCAAGACTAGTGCTATCTGCAGAAATGTACTCGATTAGTAACGAGTACATTTCTGCAAACTACAAAACGGAGCTATGACAGCTCCAAATAAAGGCTGCGTATCCCTGGGTAAGCATGCCAATGGCCAAGTATAAGGCCATTGGCATTGCAAACTGTTTAAAAAATGAAAAAAAAAATCAACTTTTTTTTTTTTTTGCCGATCTCGGCTGTTTAAGCATAGGGCAGCGGCACGCAAATGGGATCGGGGGAAAATAAGAAAATAAACATAAAATGAGCATTCTAACTAAAATCAGTATTCTGCCATGCAAGTCAATGGCAGGCAGAAGACAACCTGGCCAGTGAGTAGTGATTGCTAAGGGGGAAGGCTCAGTGTGAGACATGTAACTATGCATTAGCAGGCAATTCTATGCAAATGAGGGAAAGATTAGTGAATCACAGTTTTCCCCAGGGTGGGAGGCAGGTCCCAAGAGTGTAAGAGTATAAATAGCTGGGTGCAAGACTAGGATATAGGTGACATCATGGGGGTGTGTGTCAGGCATACTGTAAGTGGATTGGAGCCCTGTGACTCGGGACTGCTCCTAGCTTAGCACAGCTAAGCTAAAGGTGTGTCCAAACTGCCTAGCACTCTTTACAAACTGTAGGCAGGTGTGCGCACCGTGCACCAGGTCTTACAGGAAGAAAAAGGAAGTTAAACAAGGAAATAGCATCTTTGTGCACATTTGAGCACTCCATTTGCATGGCACACACACAGGCTTAGACAGGTAGGCAATGGGAAGAGAAAACAGCAGTAGGAAGGTAGTCAAGGAGAGCGGCTTAGCTGACAGGTGAAATGTATCAGAAAAGGCCAATTCCACAGGCTGCAGCCCATCCCAGTCCAGCACACCACTATAAACTATGCAAGCACCTGTCCCCCTTGTTTTTCCCAAAACCTCTGCACCACCGGTGTATACAGACAAGGAAATTTTACAAAACGAAAGCAAAAGAAAAAATGTTAGGGGCTGCATTTTCTATCATAAACCAGCATGTGCAAGAGGATGATGGTGGTGAGGATGTGAATGCGGCTGAGCAACCCACAGTGAGGAAACAGAGAAGAGTGTACAGACCCAGGGTAACCTACCAAGGGCTACATGAGCTGGAGATAATGGAGACCTATAGGATGGACAGGGTCCTCCTACAGCAAATTGTTGAGCTGTTCTGGCCACACCTCACACACACAACTAACAGAGGGTAACCCATCCCACTGTATACCAAGGTATGTGTAGGCCTATGAATACTAGCTACAGGTAGCCTCCAAAGGCCAACTGGTGATATGATGGGTATTTCGCAGGCACCAGCATCCAGGGTACTCCACCAGTTCCTGGATGCCATGTCAGCACATGTCGGTGAGCACGTATATTTCCCCATCACCCATGAGGCGTTGGTCAGCAATATGCATCTCTTCCACCAGATAGCAGAATACCCTGAGGTAGTGGGTGCAATAGACTGCATGCACATTTGCATTAAAGCACCACCAGGTGAGCGGGGTAGGGTCTACATCAATCGCAAGGGCTTCCCCTCCATCAACTGCCAGGTCATGTGCGATGCCCTGGGCATTATAATGAATGTGTGTGCTGGGTGCCCTGGAAGCTACCACGATTCCCACATCTGGCATCTTACTCAGCTGTACCAGACATTTGCCATTGGGGACATCCCACACAGTCACCTAGTGGGGGATGCTGAATACACACTGGAACCATGGCTGATGACACCCATCAGAAATGCACACACACCCAAACAAGAACTCCATAATGAGGCACACGCACAAACACAAATCATAATAGAGCATGTGTTTGGGATGATCAAGTCAAGGGTTCCATTGCCTGGACACATCCGGTTGAGCCTTGCAGTACTCACCAACTACATGTACCCAAATTGTCCTTGTATGTGCCATGCTACACAATATGATCCTGTGGAAACAGCTGCAGCAGGAACAGCATGGGGCAGGGCCACACAGCCCTCCACCAGTGTCAAGGCCTGACTTGGAGGAGGAAAAACCTGAGCCTGCCCCAGTAGGCAGAAGGAGGTGTGCCCAGTATGCCCTGGCCTTGGCAAAGGGGCAACGCATAGCACATGTACTGATACAGTACGGACCCAGGGAATGACACCTCTCTCCGACTCACACAAACAGTAAAAGGGATGCCAGACATGACACTACCTGTGCTCAGCCATGTATAGGTAGTGTACTATGTGCATTTGACATAGGCAGCCCTGCAGCACCACCCTCAATACTGGGACACCCACAAGGTAAGTGACTCACACATGTCAGTTGGGGTAACATACCCAACAGCAGTCATAGCCAGCAGGATAGGTGTAAGCAAACACAAACAAATGCTGTACTATGGCCTCTGAATGAGTCCTATGGATAACCCCTCCCCCAGGCCTACAGCCTACACAGACAGACTACAGCAGGACAGGCAGGTGGATGTAAGATGTGAAGTCTAGGAAGTCACAACTTAATATGTAGGTAGTGAAAGCTAAGATCTCTAGTACAATGGCATGCCTCTAGCCAGCACGATAGGTAAGTCCACAGACTGAAATGGTGTACCCGACATACCAGTACAGTTCTAGCAAATGAGTAAACATGTCAGGTGTGCCTCACCATCCTACTTACACTTATAGTAACAGTCAGGTGTGCCCCCCACCCCTGTGTAGAAATGTAGAAACAGTCATGTGCCCCCCCACTATGCAGAAATGTAGCAACAGTAAATGCTGAATGACTGATGTATACCTTGCAGACACAGCATGCTACCTGTTGGTGTACAACACATAGGTCAGCACAGCAGTACAAACTACCTGGACGTGATCCACGCATGCAATATAGATGGCCATACTGGGCATGCTCACACACTTAGATGAATGAAGGCAATGTCAGACAACAACATACTGAAAGGTCATACTGGGCATGCTCACAGACTTAAACGCATGATGGCCATGTCCGCAAACACCAGTGGACCAGACATATCTGGCAGTTGCATTTCTTATTGTAAGCACATGTCAGTATGCACCACTCCTGCCTTGCACACACAGTGGATGAGAATACAGACATATATGTAAGGACAACACATGATAGTAAGCCAAAGGTAGATGGACATAGATGTGTGGAAGAGGGTGTCTGTGACAAGGAGCCATCTGGGCATGTTCCACCCAGCACACAGCCAAAGTGCCCCGAACACATGAGGGGCAGGTGTCACTCACTGCAGATACTAGCCACCAGTATCTGTCAGCATGACAGACTATATGGCACACGTGCTAGCTGTGCAACATGACTGTACAAGGAAGTAGTCACCTAGTAGCTGTATACACGTACCTGTGGCATATGACCCTGTGTGTGCCTGCATGTGGCATGACAACCCCTACATGAATGGGTTATGGCCCATGCACAACACACCACACTCCCCATAGCAGTATCATGACAGTCCTGCTAAGGTCATCCAATGTGAAATACACCTCTGGGAGAGCTGTAGCTCAGTAATCCCCATGGCGCGTACCATACCGGTGTACTCCTGTAGTGATAAACTAGTTAAGTAGTAGTTCTAATCCCAGACTTGACAACTGTGTGAGTGTGTGTTTGTGTGCATGTCTCTCTGACTGTGTAGAGAGAAATGCTTTTTAGGCTAATCACACTCTGTACAATTCATATACTCACCTTTGGCAATGCTGCTGATGTCACTCACCTAGCAATATACCTCTGGGAATGTCATAGCCCAGTAATCTCTGTAGCGCATCCTGTAACTGTGTAATGTGATAACGTAGTTAGGTAGGTGTTCTAACCCCAGAACAGGCAAATGTGTGTGTCTGACTGAGTAGAGAGTAATGCTTTTTAGGCCACTCACACTCTGTACAATTCATATACTCAACTTTGGCAAGGCTGCTGATGTCACTCATCTGGAAATACAACTCTGGGAAAATAATAGCCTAGTAATCTCTGTAGTGAGTCCTGTAACTGCATATAGCTGTCTTGTGAAAAAAGTAATTAGATAGGTGTTCTAACCCCCAACTTGGCAACTGGGAATGTGTGTGCGTGTGTGTGTGTTTGACTGAATCAAAAGCAATGCTTTTTGGGCTACTCACACTCCATACAACTCATATACTCAACTTTGGCAAGGCTGCTGATGTCACACACCTAGAAATACGCCTCTGGGAGAATCATAACCTAGAAATCTCCATAGCACATCCTGTAACTACGTACTGCTGTAGTGTGATTAAAGTGATTAAGTAGATATTCCAGCCCCAGACATGGCAACTGTGTGCATGTGTCTCTGTCTGTTTTAGACTGAGTAAAGAACAATGCTTTTTAGGGTACTCACACTCCTTAAAATTCATATACTCAACTTTGGCAAGGCTGCTGATGTCACCCACCTAGAAATACACCTCTGGGAAGATTATAGCTCAGTAATCTCTGTAGCACGTCCTGTAACTGCGTACAGGTGTAGTGTGATCTAGAACCATGGTAGGGTTCCATCTCCACCCATGGCAGTTCTGGATGCTTTGTGTGTTCCAATGTCTATGTATGGAGGAATGCATTATAGGCTACACACTCACAGTACATTTTGAATGCCCTACTTTGGCAATCCTGCTGATGTCATTCATTGTGAAATACACCTTTGGAGAAAAATTTCTCTAGTAATCCCTGTGGTGTGTCCTATAACAGCTACATGATGTAGTGTGATATAGACCTTGGTCAGGGGTTCTATACCCACAAGTCAGTTGTGAATGTTTTGTGTGTGCCTCACTGTCTGTGTAGGGAGCAATGCATTTTAGGCTACTCACTCACAGTACAGTTGAAATGGCCTTCTTTGGTAATCCTCTTATCATTCAGTGTGGAATGCACCTTTGGGGAAAAAGTACTTCAGTAATGTCCATGGCGCATACTATAACTAAGTAGTGCTGTAGTGTAATAAACTAGTTAGGTAGGTGTTCAAATCCCAGAAGTGACAGAGGTGTGTGTGTGTGTGTGTGTGTGTGTGTGTGTGTGTGTGTGTGTGTGTGTGTGTGTGAGAGAGAGAAAATCGTATCATGTGTCAAGGTGGTTGTGAGTGTGTAACACTGGTGGGCAATGTGGAGGGGGGGGTTTGCTTATTTCTTTTATGGTGGCCATACTATATATCACAATGTCAATCATACAGGGATAACAGATGTAAATTAGCTGAGAGGCTGGTGTGGAAAGCCATACCCATACATGTGACATCAAGGCCAGGCACCTGTTTGGCTATGGGGGGATGCCTATTCAAACAAGATGTATAGTGTGTGGGGCCTGTCAACCCCATTAATGGTGCATGTGGAAATATGTGTATTTGTTAATCTGCCATTGCTGTCTACAAATGTATGGCCATATATACCTATATAGATTTATACATCTGCTAATATATATATAACAATGTCCGTATACACCTACATAGATATATATCTGTGTACGGGTTCACTTTATAACATCGAAATACTGAAATGTCGAATTTCAGTATCTCAAAGCTATAAAGTTGAATGTTTGAAATAGTGAACGTTCATAATCACAAATTTCACATATGTCGAATATATGTCTAATTCGCGGTTATGAAGTTGCGCTACGTAATGTCCGGGTTTGTGTTTTGGTTGTGCACGGTGCCGTGTGTGGATGTAGGCGTTATGTCAGGTAAGTGAGTGAGTGTTTTGTAAGGATTTTGAGTGGGAGTTTGAGTGTGTGTGAGGGATTGGAGAATGTGCGTGTGTGAGTGAGCTTTTGTGTTGTGTTTGTGTGATCTCGGAGTTAGTATATATAAATAGGGGGGTTATGTGTGTGTGAGTTGTGTATGTGTGTTTTTTTTTGTTTATGTTGTGATGTGGGTGTTGTGTTGTATGTTTAGTGTAGTGTGTGTGATGTTTTCGGTTATGTGGTTTCGCGGTTTTTGTTTGTCGGTGTTTTGTGGATTCGGTTTTATAGTCTCGAGATACTGAAATTCGATATTTCAGCATTTCGAGGTTATAAAGTGAATCCCTGTTTACACATATGTAATGTGCTGTGTATATGTAGACATATAGGTGTAGACACTTATATGTGTCGATTTAGGCATATGCATATATATTGATATATATGTATATAGTTTTAGAAATTAATATATATATATATATATATATATATATATATATATATATATATATATATATATATATATATATCCACATATCTAGATGTGTTGTATCTGTTTAGATATTAATATAGGTCCACACACATACATCTAGATGTTGGTATACATTCTCTGTACTGTTGCATGACTGGAGTGGATAATATGTTTCTGCAAATATCAATCGTCTTTCTATCTGTCATGGCTTTGTGATAAATCACTTTGTCTATGGTATGCAGGGTCCTTGGTTTGAGCCTTGTAATAGCTGTTTATTTTGTTGCTGGGCAGAACATGGCCCATTGGATACACAGTGATTAAGGCACTATAAAGCAGTTGTAAGCAGGTTTGAGTGGGTTTGCGCAGAGCTAAGTAATGCCTACACAGGTTAAGCAATTCAGCAGCTAAGTGAGCATAAGAAACTGTAACCAGACTTTAGCAGTGCTTACCTCTGTGCAAACCTGCATACAACTGCTTTAAAGTACCTTAATCACTCTGTATCATTTGGCCCTTGTTCTGTCTAGCAACAAAATAATCAACCTCCGCTAGACTCAAACCCAGGACCATGCATACCGTAGCTAAAGTGATTTACCTCCAAGCCGTCTCAGATACACATAACTCTGCTGTATTCACAAACATATCCAGCCCTGTCATACAACAGTACCGAATGTATTCCAACATGTAGATGTATGTGTGTGTGAAAATATATTAATGTCTAAACAGATACAACATATTGATATATGTAAATATATATATATATATATATATATATATATATATATATATATATATATATATATACATACATACATATATGCAGGCAGATATATATATATATATATATATATATATATATATATATATATATATATATATATATATATATATATATATATATATATATATATATATATATATATATATATATATATATATATATATATATATATATATATATATATATATATATATATATATATATATATATATATATATATATATATATATATAGGTATATATGGACATACATCTGTAGATAAAGTGGGAACATAGCAGAAACAGATATGTCCACATGCTCCATTAATGGGGTTGACAGGTACAAACAACATACGCCATGCACAAATAGGTATTTCCCCCACAGCCAAATACATCTGCCCTGCAATACACTACCAACTGTTGCAGATCCCATAACCAGGACCTTACACGGCAAGGGCACAAGATGTTAACAGTACTCCATCCCACCTGTATGATGTCAGGCTGGCATCAGTAACATTTCATACAGTACAGTCAGGCTCATAATGACTCCCATTTTTTCAGTCATCTGTTACCTTTTTCAGCCACAGTTCCGTACTGTTGGCCTGTCCTTCAGAGATGTAGATGCCAAACAACAGTGGTCCCAGGACTGAATCCTGAGGTACTCCACTTGTCACTTGTCTGGGGATGGATTTGGAGTCCGTTACACCTACAGTTTGGGTTCTGTCAGTTAGCTATGTGGCAATCCAGCAAGTGGCATTGGGATGTATGGCCGGATTAGTATGTTAATCTATGCGTCTAGACTGGGGAATGGTGTTGAAGGGCTTGGCGAGGTCCACATAGGCTTTGTGCACTGCCTTACTCTCTTCAACAGCTATGCAGACTGAGTCAAAGCTGTCAATCATTTCAGGAGACAAGACTGGCCCTCCTTCAGCCCAATCTGTGTGGGGTCCAGTGTTTGAGGGTTGCCAATGTCTGCGTTCTAAACATCCCTGATAATGCATTCTATGGCCATGCAGATCAGGCTCATCAGAGTGATATGATGGTAGTTCCAGGGATCACAGGTGGATCCCCCCTTGTGGAGTAGGATAACTGCAGCTGTGCGCCACTCAGTGGGCACCAGGCCTGATGCAAGGCTATGATTACACATGACAGTTAGGTGAGCTGACATTCCATTTTGTAGTTCATGTAGTACACAGCTCAGGATGTCATCTGGTCACATGGATGCTGTATTCTTAGTTGTGGGTAGTGCGTCTTCTGCCTGTGTGGCCGTGCTTACTGGACAGTGTAACCCTTTCTGTATTGGCATGGGCCCTTTTGGGAGTGTGTGGGGGTGAGTGTGGCACTAAATCAATCTACCAGAATATTGGCATATTTCATGGGAGCAGTCTATGTAATGCCATTCTGTTGCAGCTCAGAGCACTTCTGAGCATTGCCAGTTAGAATTCAGACATAAGTATAGAATGCTGTGTGGTTGTCTGTGAAATCTGTGGTGATTTCAGTTACATAATCAGCTTTGGAGGATTCCATGGAGGATCTCAACGTCTTACTGGAGCTGGTAAGGGAGTTGTTTGCATCCTTGGATTATCCTTTTTCCTTCAACAGTGTCTACCATTTGTTGTATACTCTGTTAATGGCAGGAGACCACCAGACTGACTTGATTATTTGGAAGCTGAGCATCGTGGTTCTATGTGGGATGCCAGGAATCATGCACAAGTGGCTGTGCTCATACAGTGCCTTAGTGCAGGATTCATCATAGGTTCATAGGTTAGTACTAAGCTAACTGCCCTTGCGAGCCATTTTAAGCCTAGCCAATTATCCCTTATAAGACTCAAACCCTGCACCTTGTGCTTGCAAGGCAAACACCTTAACCATTAGACCATCCTCCCAACCCCACTGTTGAACTGTCAGCTCCTGTCTCCATGGGTATCACAAACATTGTCACTTCTGCCTTGGGTTGCATGGAGTTGGCCTTGGAGAGGTCTATTACGTTTTACGGACAACTGTATATATATTCCTTTCACATGTTCAGTTTGATTAACCTATGGTAGGATTACTTTGGTGGAACTGCAGTCCCATGCAATGTTGTGATGGCTGGGTGGTTAATTACTGTGATTGTAGTGAACAGGGTCCTGGGTTCATGACCTGCAAAGGCAGGTTATTTCTGTTTTGGCCAGAACAGCGGTTAATGCACACTGACTTATTAGTGCAATTTAGGTTAGTTACACTCAATACAATTTGAATTCCCTACTTTGCCAAGCCTGCTGATGTCAATCACTGTGAAGTGCACCTTTGGGGAAAGAGTACTCCAGCAATCTCTGTGGTGTGTACTATAACAGCGTAATGCTGTAGTGTGATATGGAATTCTGGTAGGGTTTCTATTCTCACACATAGGAATTGGGGATGCTTTTGCATCTGTTCCTATGCCTGTGTAAAGAGCAATGCATGTTTGGCTAGTCACACTCACTACAATTCATTTACTCTACTTTGGCAGTCCTGCTGATGTCATTCACTGTAAAATAAACCTTTTCGGAAAAATTACTCCAGTAATCTCTGTGGTGCATTCTGTAATGGCATAGTGCTGTCTTGTAATAACAAATTAGGGAGGAGTTCTAATCCCAGATGTGACAGGTGTGTGTGTCATAATGTGCTGATTCATGTCATGTGTGGAGGTGGTTGTGAGTGTGTAACAACTAGACCCAATGGTGAGTACGTTTAGAAAATTTCTTATATGGTGCCCCCTAGCATAAGTCACAATATCCACCGTGCATGGATAACAGATGTCATATCAGTACATAGTCAGTCATGGTTTTGAAACCCGGGACTGGTAGGTGTGTGACACAAACATGCTCACCTTTTACTCCCCAAACCCACCCTGACTTATCTTTGCCTCTGTCTGCCTTTCTCACTCCCTATCTGGTGGATGTAGAAACTTACACCTGCTCTGCTTAGGCAGTGGCATGTGTATTGTCAGTGATGCTCATGATCAGCTGATGGCCTCTGCACAGATTACAGCTCTCCTGTAGCTGATTTCATGTGGAACAGCTGTGTTAACATACCCATAGCTAATTGCATGGAAACACACTCCAATATCTAGGAACATCTTGTTGGTGTTGGGCATTTTCATTCACTGTCAGCAGGAACTAGATCTGTTGTTTGGCAAACAGCTTCACAGATGGATTGGGGAATTACCTCTGACAACATACACAGTGGAAATTGGTCAACACACAGGAGGGGGATGGGCCTGTCCTGACTACAGATTGCAAGTGCTGTTATACTGCAGTTGGGGTACTATTGGTTTAACAGGGTGTGTGTGGATATGGCTGTCCTACATGTTTTAATACTTGTCATATCAGTGCTATGTTTATGAGGAATCCCCATCTGTAGGGTCATCTGCAGACTGGACAATGTGTGGTGTCTTGTGTTCCTTGTGTTACCCACAGAGCACCTATCTCTCAGCTGCAGAAGGTAGTGTGATGATTGCAGTCAGCAGATGGTGACAGCCAGGAGAGATACTGACATCATATCCCTCATAGGACATATGTTGCAACAAACCCTGTTATGGCAGGAAATATATGAGGTCATCACAGTGACATGTCAATATTGGGCCTGTGTTTGTGCCTCTAGCCACAACCCTGTCAACCTTTGTATATATGTCATGCAGCAGGGGGTGCATATGTTCTGTACACCATATTCAGTGACAGCATAACTGATAAGCCAGTGAGATACCAGACTGCTACACATGTTATGTATAGTAGGGGTTATATTTGTGGACATAGCCTGGGCATTCTGTGGTAGTGTGTACAGTACTGAGTTATGTGTAAGTCTGGTAATTGTCGACAGTGTGTGTATAGTGCATATGTACCTTGGCCTGTGTAGAGACTGTGGTAGACGTCATTGTTCTTGGTCCTGCTCTATCTGATGTTACATGCTGCTCCACTGTATGTCACCCTATCAGCTTACATGTTTGCAGGGGTGAACACACACATGTCCCAAATCACAGACAGCCATCGGACCACACCGTGTAGTGGCCCAGTATATGTAGGGTTGTTGTGTGAGTGGCTCATATGAGGATGGTGTACATCAGATAGTCCATATACTGTGATAGCTTACCATATGTGGCTGTGGCTGTGTTCACATTGGTTGTAGTTATGCACTTTCACAGAGGTGTCTATTACTCTGTGATGCGACATGCCTGTAGAGCCTGCTATCTATGCATGTGCATGTGTATTCCCACATAGGAGATGTAGCCCAATGTTGAGTCAGCCTGCCTGTAGACTGCACTGTGCTTTGTTACATGCCTAGCAGCTTACTGTACTTATAAAGTGAGATGTCATGTCCATATACTTGCCAGATGCACTGCTGCCTGGCCACCATGACAGTCATGTATTTCAGAAAAAGCAGTGGGATGCTGTTCAGATGTACATCAGTAACTAGTGGATAGTATGTGGCCATGGCACCTCTGTATCAGAGGTCATTATGTGTCAGGACAGACAGGAGTGTATAAATGCATAACCTATGGGGGCAAATGCATACCAGTATGTACGAGTTATACCCATGTACACGGTTGGTAACATCCACATTGACAGTCCTGGTCCACATGTCTTGCATGAAGGGGTTCTGTGTATACCCCTGGACTGACACGAGTGTGTCAGACTGTCCACATATATTGGCCATATCGCAGCTGTAGTCCACAGGGGCATTACTGTGCTAGCAATGGTACTGTAGTATGATGACCGTAGGATGTCTGTCAGTAGCCAATGGCCCACATGTTACAAGCAGATGTGGCCTTCCACACACACCATCTCTGTGAAGATAATCCCTATTACAGTAGCAATAGTCTACAAACATACTTGCACTACATATGTGACATCGCCTTGCACTAAGAGGTTGGGACTATTGGGGCTGAGGTAGGGCTCCACTCCATGTGCAGGACATATGATGAACATATATGTATAAATAAGTATACATATATCCATATAGATATGTACACATATACATATCTTGATTACCGTTTGACAACAGTTTTACACATATGTGCCTGTGTTCCTGCCTCTGTCCTCCACCTACATACCAGGCTTTGCACATATGACATGCTGTCAGGGGTTATGTAGTGGGCTGTGTGTATGTCATGGTGTCATTCCTGCCATCACTCCACTACTGTTGTGTCCCCCACACATACTGGGAGGTTGGAGCCATATATGTGTGGGTTTCACTTCCACAATACATGTGTGTCCTAATGCACTCCAGAGGCCAGTGTATGTTACAGTGGTATATGGCCCAGTATTAGTGAGTGTAGGGGGGGTGCATCATGGCTAACCTAGGCTGTTACAACATGTGTGGGTATCTGGGATAGGCTGCCTTAAGGTATATGGATGTACTTTACCATACAATCCACCTTGGTTAAATGCAGGCCTACTACCTCCTGCCATACGGGATGTTCTGTTTGTCAGTGTGATTGTGATGGTGTCAGGTATACCTTGTTATGTAACAGATACATCCCATTGTGTCAACTGGGGTCTTTCTACTCAGGGATTGTGTACAAAGTGTAGATAGAGGCTGCTGACTTATACAAATGCATTACGTACCGGTGATTGTCTGGTATGCTGTGGCCCAGTCTGTCATTACTAATGTACTACTTGGAGGCCTCATCCTGGACAGCAACATATGTCAACCTTCCCAGACTACTGTCTTAGTATAACTGTTTCACAGTTGCATTACACTACTCATATGGATGTCAGTGTCTAAACAGCTATATGACATGGCATATACAACAGTCATAGTACACAAATAAAGTTTTCATATTCATTTATGCACACCTGTGTGTGGTGTTATACCCTTTGATATCTCTGTGGGTATATGTTGCAGACTATGAATGTCATTCATATGGGTGGCTCATACCGTTTCCAGTTGGTAAGGTGGTGACTGTAGGAATACTGACTGCTCCATATTGTGTGTGTATATGTGCAGTTACATATATATCTCTATATATGTATGTATGTATATGTATCTATCTATCTATCTATATATATATATATATACATATATATATATATATATATATATATATATATACATATATATATATATATATATATATATATATATATATATATATATATATATATATATATATATATATATATATATATATATATATATATATATATATATATATATATATATATATATATATATATATATATATATATATATATATATATATATATATATATATATATATATATATGTATACCTATATCGGCATATATGTGTCTGTGTATATGTATCCTAGGGATGGCCATGTCATGTCTGGTCCTGGTTATGGGATCTGCAACACTTAGTATTGTATTACAGGAGGTCGTGCTTGGCTGGGGGGTATACCTATACGTACCAGACGTATATTGTGTGGGGCCTCTTAACCCCATTAACGTTGCATGAGGACATATATGTTTTGTATGTCCGTATGTACCTATGTATGTATGTATATATATATATATATATATATATATATATATATATATATATATATATATGTATATATATATATATAGATAGATATAATATATATATATATATATATATATATATATATGGTTCTAGGTTATAACACCGAAAGCACATAACCGACAACGACATCACCGACACCACATCATCGACCGATCACAAACACGACACGCACACACTCAACACATCATCACAACAACCAATAAACAAAACAAATTCCTGACCAAAACCACACACACAACACAAGCACACCTAAATCCTAACAAACAAACACTAAACCTTACATACACAACTATCCACAACCCTAACCTAAGTTCGTCACTATCGTGACACTAACCTAACCCGCCCCTAACCTAACTCACTTATCCGCCCTAACCCAAAAAATTCACTACTGCAACCTTACCTAACCAGCCTAACCCTAACTCACTTAACCCGCCCCTAACCCAAAAAATTCACTACTGCACCCTTACCTAGCCCACGCCCTAAACCTACCTCACTTAACCCGCCGCTAACCCAAAATAATTCACTACTGCACCCTTACCTAACCCGCGCCCTAACCCTAACTCACTTAACCCACCCCTACCCCTACAGACCGTCAACATCGCACACTTACATTACTCGCACCCTAACGTCTGTCACTACCGCATACTTACACATCCTTTCCCCATTCCGCGTCAGTGTTTTCATCCGTCGATCTTCTGGCGTCGGTGATTTCGCTGTCGGTCTTGTCATCTGTCGATGTTGTAACCCAGACCCATATATATCTATATATATATATATATATATATATATATATATATATATATATATATATATCTGCTGACATAAATATATAACCTGCCGTATATATTTAGACATGTAGATGTGGACATATATATCTATAGATGTAGGCATTTGCATGTTTATATGTTCATACATATTTATAGGTGTATGTATATATATATATATATATATATATATATATATATATATATATATATATATATATATATATATATATATATATATATATATATATATATATATATATATATATATATACATATATCATACATATATCAATATGTTGTAACCGTTTAGACATTAATATATTTACTCACACACATACATCTACATGTTGGAATACAGTCTCTGTACTGTTGAATGACTGGGCTGGATGATATGTTTGTGAATACATAAAGGATATTTATATCTGTGATGGCTTAGTGGTTAACTACTGTGGCTATAATATACAGGGTCCTGGGTACGAGCCTTGTAGAGGTAGTTTCTTTTGTTGCTGGGCAGATCATGGGCAGTTGGATACAGAGTGATTAAGGCACTTTAAAGCGGTTGTAAGCGGGTTTGAGCGGGTTTGTGCTACGGTAAGCACTGCTTACATTCAGTTAGCTTCTACTTTGCTTAATCTGTGTAGGCAATGCTTATCCCCACGCAAATGCACTTAAACACGCTTACTAGTGCTTATATATGCTTGCTACTGCTTATTTGTGCTTAAACATGCTTACTAGTGTCATATTCATTATGACACTGACACTTCAGGTGCATTTCATGCAGTATTCCAGTTCACATTTAAATGTTATTATGTATGTTATACGGCAAAAAGATGTAAAATAATTTTCATATACAGATTTCACATGGAAAATGATATGTGCTGCAGTGGGACTTGAACCAGGAATGCCTGGTCATTAGGTGGATGTTCTAACCACTACACTTTTGCTGTGTTGCTGTAGTTGCATATATATTCCTTGTTATCCTCTTCAGCTGCTTTAACCATAGCTGAATGATAGGAACACCCATTTACCTACGGTTAGCTGTACTCGGGGTTTTAAAAAAAATAAATAAAAGGGTCTCTTCATTTTATTTAAATGTACTGCTGCTGTTGAACACATGGGGACTGTTGATGAGGATATGCGGACACCTATGAGTATTCTCGCTCCTTTATTCACACTTTCTTCTGTTCTACATTGCAGGGGTGTATTTATTGACATGCCCACTGCACTCGTTAGTGCTCTGTGTAGGATTTGGAGCTCAGGCAGCTCGCCTTCATTAATATGCATGGCGCGCTGCCATCCTCTTAAACTGCCACTTCCATGCAGGACTAGATTAGTCCTGCACAGACGTTTAGTAAATCCGGGGCTATATCTGTTTCATCACACATTTTGTCACAAACTTTGCAGTCATCAGCAAGTTTTGGTAGCAAAATTTTAGATGATAGTGAAAAGAAAACCAAATTAACAAGATGATCCCCAAAACAGACCATTGTGGAACTCCCCTACTGGTCATTGTGTAAGATGTACTTGAGCTCCAGACTAACACATTTTCTCTATTGTTAACCACTTACTAATCCAATCAAATATATAATAATTTACCTTCAATGTATTTAAACTCAGGATAATTTGTTTTTGAGAGATAGTATCAAATGCCTTGGTTACTTCTAAGTAAATAATTTGCTGATTGATCTGATAAGCAGTGAGGGGTTCTAGGTGTCATTCTGGCTAATCTCAAGATGGGCACAGTAGATAGCTGGTGAGTCTAATAAAATGTATGTGTGTGTGTGTGTGTGTGTGTGTGTGTGTGTGTGTGTGTGTGTGTGTGTGTGTGTGTGTATGTGTGTGTGTGTGCGTGTAAAAGAAACATATATTCTGTCCACCTTTGTAATAGCAAAGCACAACAATGTGAGCTTTTCTTCACAGGAGTCCAATCCTGTAAACAAATGAAATATTAGAGCAACTTTATTAAAATGATATATCATGACCCTTAACTACTATAGCATGTACTTAGTTATTGAGTTATTTTTTTTCTTTTTAATTTTATTTTATTTTAATCAGTTTATTAACCAGGTAAGCCTATTAGATACATTTTCAGTGAGACCCAAAAGGCATATCTGGCTATGTGACTTGCACAGTCACAGAGTAGGCAAACGGAATCCTTGACTACAAGAAGCAGCTAATTAACAGCGCAGAATCTTAACCTTCTGCTCTACCAGCCAGGCTGAGTCCAGGTATAATGAGCGACAATTCTTTCTTAACTGTGCAGTGAGTCTTTTATAATGTTTTGCTTACTATTCCTGATATAACTATATGCATACAGACAACCTTCAGGCTTATTTTCTAAAATTATCATATCCCTTCATTACCGTCTAACAGATACCCGTAATAAAGCTTCCTCTAACCACCTGCAACAGACAAAGACAAATTGACTGGTGTAGTTTTTGTTTACCTAAAAAAGGCCTCTGATACTTTAAATCACTTTTCATAAATCCTGAACCTGTCATTCTCACGACAGTCTGTCACAAGACAACAAATTATGTAAATAAAAGAACCTGTGTACATTAGGCAACCTCTACCCTTTTAATTAAAATCCACAATGCAACTTCTACAGAATCACACATAGCAGGAGTTCCTGAAGGCTAGCGCCCCGGATACTTACTGTTCAGAGGTGCTAGCTGTCCTTGTGGGCCATTCTAAGCCAAGCTAATTTCATTTTCAGAGGTGAGAATCAAACCCTGTGCTTTGTATCTGTGAGGTAAAGACTTTAACTATTAATACCAACCCCAAATGTCCTATCACCAATGTAAAACTCTACTTTTATATTAAAAATGCATGGTTTTCTTTAGGAATGGTCTCCAGCATATATTTTCACACAGAAGATGTTTAATAAGATGCACAAACATATCGCTATATTTACCTGCAGCTACTCCAAAAAATAAAAAAAATAAAATAAGAAATTATGAAGCCTGGCAATGTAACAAAAAAGGGTACTTAGCTGAGGAGACATAAATGTGGTTGTTAATCCAGGATCCAAATGCCACCCCAAAATTTTGAGCTGCAATGTTGACTGGGTTTAAGGTAGTGCTGTCAGCGTATAAATTATAATGAAACAGTGTAGTACATCAGCCTCTATTTTTCACCTCTATAAACCCTAACAATATTAGATTGTAATTCCAACTAGCTTCTCCTGGTCAGGTGTAAACTGGACAGGTTTAATCTCATCAAGTATAGTTTCAAGAGCCGGCAGATTTACATATTTTTCAATTTTCAATCTTCTCAGAGACTGTGTGATTCTGGATTTAGTATACATAGACAAGAAGGGTGTGGAAGGCAAATCCCACAGATGGAAGGTGCAGAATCTCTTGACCCCATGCAAAAAATGATTTGCTTTTTCATCTTGTTGAAGCTTCTTCACATGGTTTCTTTTCTACTGCTGAAGCTACAATCAGTGGGGACATATCCTGATGTAATGGGACCATATTTACTAACAGAAAGACAACAACCGTAATCTAAGCACCCAGAACATTAATGCTAGAAGTCTAAACCTCAAAATGCACTCTCTCAAGGCACTCCTAAAAATGGAGAACAACGATATCTGGGCAGTAATTGAGACCTGGTTCAAGACTACAAAGAGCACCCCTGCAATACCAGGCTACAACTCTTACCACACTTTTCGGCCACCAAACCAAGATTGAAACACTAAAGGTGCAGGAGTGTCCATATTTAACAAGGATATTCACACCTCCAGGCTAGTTGCCCAACACAATGCATCTGAAATTCTCTGGGTGCAACTAACACTAGGTAAGACTGCAATCCAAATTATAGCTTGCTACAGATCCCCCACCATGCCCTGGGATTCTCACTACACTTTTCTAAACATACTGGAAAATATTAAGATACAACCAAAGACCCTAATACTGGGTGATTTCAATTTCCCTGCCATTAACTGGGAAAACTACTCGGGTACCAACACCTTTTCCTAATGGTTTTTGGAATTCATAAATTCCAGCACCCTGGATCAACTAATCCATTGTCCCACCAGGGGCTCCAATATCCTAGACTTGGTCATTACCAACAGATAGATCGCTCACACCAGTGGTCACCCCCTCATTGGTCAGGTCTGACCATAAGCTAATCACTATTGACATCCACATCCTAACCCCACCCCCCATTAAGGAAACCTCCGTAAAAAACTTCTCCAAAACCAGCTTCATGCTACTCAAGTCAGAAGTGACAAACTTCATGACACCCATGCAGATGGGAACTGAAAATTCGACTGCTGAATCTTACACTAAGGCACTGTATGAGCATATCTACTCATGCAGGAATCGTGCCATCCCAAATAGAACCAAGACACTCTTCTCCAAAAAAAGGAAGCCCATCTGGTGGTCCCCTGCCATAAACAAACTATACAACAGAAGGAGGAACTGTTGCAGAAAAGAGGAAAATCACAGGATGCAAAAAACTCTCTTACCAGCCTCAGTAAGAAACGGGGATCCCTCATAAAATCCTCCAAAGCTAGTTATGAAAATAAAATTGCCAAAAACTCCAAAGACAACCACAAGGCATTCTAAAGTTATGCCAAGGATCTAAATGGCAATGCTCAGATCTGCTCTGCGCTATAACAGAATGGCATTAAATATGCTGATCTCAAGGATATTGCCAATATCCTGGCAGATCGATTTAGTGCCAACTTCACCCCCCTCTCACCCCCTAAAGGGCCCACCTCAATACCAAAAGATTGCCAAATTCTGATAATCACGGCCACACAGGTAGAAACCTCACTCCCCAAAGCTAAGAATACAGCATCCATGAGACCAGATGACTTCCCGGGCTGTGTACTACATGAACTACAAAATGAACTGGCACTTCAACTAAGTGTCATGTTTCATCATAGCCTCACCTCAGGCTTTGTGCACACTGAGTGGCACACAGCTACAGTTATCCCACTCCACAAAGGGGGATCCACCTTGGATCCTTGGAACTAGCACCCCATCATTCTGACGAGCATTATCTGCAAGAGCAAGAAACGCATTATCATGGAACTTATAAACAAAAACATTGTCAACCTTCAAACACTGGACCCCACCCAGTTTGGGTTTGTGAAGGGCCGATCTTGTCTCCTGAACCTGATTGACTTTTTTGAATCAGTCACCAGCACTGTGGATGAGGGTAAGGCAGTCCACACAGCCTATCTGGACCTAGCCAAGGCCTTCAACAGCATCCCCCTCTCTGGAATCATAGATAAACTTACTAAGCTAGGCATAAATCCCAACATCACTCAATGAGTTGCCAAGCAGTTTATTGACAGAACCCAGACTGTAAAAGTAGCTGACTCCAAATCCAGCTCCAGACAAGTGACAAGTGGAGTACCTCAGGGTTCAGTCCTGTGATTGCTCTTGTTTGGCATCTACTTCTCTGAAGTACAGGCCAACACTATGGGATTCTGGCTAACAAATTCATAGATGACTGCAAACTGGGAGCCATTATTGAATCCCAAAATGATGTGGATATTCTACAAAAGGGCCTTACAGAAACAGATGCCTGGTGCCAGAGCCATGGGCTCAAGCTCAATGCCTATAAATGTATAGTTATCCCCTTTGGGAAAAAACATGTATCCGTGAATTACCACATAGGTGGCAATACACTAAATGCCAAAAGTGTGATGAGAGACTTAGGGACACAGGTGGACAGTGGTCTCACCTTCGATAACCACATCGCCACAACAGTCAGGAAATCCTTCTGTGTGGAACACCTCATCACTAAGGGCTTTTCATCCAGAAAAAAGGAGGTCATTGTCCCACTGTACTCATCCCTCATTAGACCCATTATAGAGTACAATGCCCTATTTGGTATGTACCTCATAAGACATCTGCAACAGCTGGAAAGGCCATAGAAATACTTCACTAAAAGAATCACAGGCCTAAAGCAGATGTCCTATGCTGACTCTCTAAAAAAACTCCAGCTATACTCTGTGGCATATCGTCTACTCAGAGGGGATCTCTGGAAACCTCCATAAAAAACTTCTCCAAAGCCAACTTCATGCTACTCAAGTCAGAAGTGGCAAACTTCATGACACCCATGTAGACAGGAGCTGAAAGTTCAACTGCTGAATCTTACACTAAGGCACTGTATGAGCACATCTACTCATGCATGAATCATGCCATCCCAAATAGAACCAAGACACTCTCCTCCAAAAAAAGGAAGCCCATCTGGTGGTCCCCTGCCATAAACAAACCATACAACAGAAGGAAGAAACTGTTGCAGAAAAGAGGAAAACCCCAGGATGCAAAAAACTCCCTTACCAGCCTCAGTAAGAAACTAAGATCCATCATAAAATCCTCCAAAGCTAGTTATGAAAATAAAATTGCCAAATATTCCAAAGACAGCCACAAGGCATTCTAAAGTTATGCCAAGAATCTAAATAGCAATGCTCAGATCTGCTCTGCGCTATAACAGAATGGCATTAAATATACTGATCCCAAGGATATTGCCAATATCCTGGCAGATCAATTTAGTGCCAACTTCACCCCCCTCAACTCCTAAAGGGCCCACCTCAATACCAAAAGATTGCCAAATTCTGATAATCACGGCCACACAGGTAGAAACCACACTCTCCAAAGCTAAAACTACAGCATCCATGAGACCAGATGACATCCCGGGCTGTGTACTACATGAACTACAAAATGAACTGGCACCTCACCTAAGTGTCATGTTTAATCATAGCCTCACCTCAGGCTTCGTGCCCACTGAGTGGCACACAGCTACAGTTATCCCACTCCACAAGGGGGATCCACTTTGGATCCTTGGAACTACCGCCCCATCAGTCTGACAATCTTCATCTGCAAGAGCATGAAACGCTTTATCATGGAAATTATAAACAAAGACATTGGCAACCTTAAAACACTGGACCCCACCCAGTTTGGGTTTGTGAAGGGCCAGTGTTGTCTCCTGAACCTGATTGACTTCTTTGAATCAGTCTCCAGAGCTGTGGATGAGGGTAAGGCAGTCCACACAGCCTATCTGGACCTCGCCAAGGCCTTTGACAGCATCCCCCTCTCTGGAATCATAGATAAACTTACTAAGCTGGGCATAAATCCCAACGTCACTTGATGGGTTACCAAGCAGCTTACTGACAGAACCCATGCTGTAAAAGTAGCTGACTTCAAATCCAGCTGCAGACAAGTGACAAGTGGAGTACCTCAGGGTTCAGTCTTGAGACTGCTCTTGTTTGGCATCTACTTCTCTGAAGTACAGACCAACACTAAGGGACTCTGGCTAACAAAGTTTGTAGATGACTGCAAATTGTGAACCATTATTGAATCCCCAAATGATGTGGATATTCTACAAAACGGCCTTACAGAAACAGATGCTTGGTGCCAGAGCCATGGGCTCAAGCTTAATGCCAAGAAATGTATAGTTATCCCCTTTGGGAAAAAACATGTACCCATGAATTACCACATAGGTGGCAGGACACTAAACATTGAAAGTGTGATGAGAGACTTAGGGACACAGGTGGACAGTGGTCTCACCTTCGATAACCACATCACCACAACAGTCAGGAAATCCTTCTATGTGGAACACCTCATCAGTAAGGGCTTTTCATCCAGAAAAAAGGAGGTCATTGTCCCACTGTACTTATCCCTCATTTGACCCATTATAGAGTACAATGCCCCGTTTGGTATGTACCTCATAAGACATCTGCAAAAGCTGGAAAGGAAACATAAATACTTCACTAAAAGAATCACAGGCCTAAAGCAGATGCCCTATGCTGACCATCTAAAAAAACCTCCAGCTATACTCTGTGGCATATCGTCTACTCAGAGGTGATCTCTGCTTAACATACAAGGCCATGTCAAACCCTGAGCTGCTGGACATGCTCCACTTAAAGAAATCCCAATCCCTCAGCGCCACATGCTCCTGGGATCTAAACCTTGTCATCAAAATGAACAAAACATGCTGGAGGGATAAGTTCCTGACCCAGAGACTCCCCATACTTTGGAATAGACTGCCCATACACGTCAAGCAGAGTGCCTCCTTGGCCCTCTTCAAAAGGAACCTTGACGACTGGATGGGAGATAGGAAATTCACCCTGGGGATCACATCAGTCACCCTGCTAGACAGGGGTCCAAGGAAGTAAATATTGTGGGAAGAAATATCCAGGGGATTATTATGGCTAGGCTTGTATAACCCATAGAGCCAATAGCCTAGTTCCTATCTATGAACCTATGAACCTAATTTAAAAAGAAATTACCATAAAATTGTGTATTCCTGTACAGAATTTGACTAAATCAATGTGACACTCATTTTGCCTAAGTGTCATTGAATTCAAAGTTAATACTTCAGAACTGCAAACCAGTCTTTTTTTTAAGTCATGCATTTTGAAATTTGAGCAGATGAAAGGCTTGATCTGCTAAATATGAGTAGAAGCCAAAATAAAATCAGCAAACTGGAACCTCATTAGAAAACATTAGTAAACTATAAAACATGTTTAAACCACATAAACATTCACAAACAAGTAGACTTTTTCAGGTATTCTAAAAAAAAATCAGAAGCATGTAGGTGTTTAGTGAATGAAATAAGTAATTAGGGCAAATTAAAGAGTCATTATTAAAAATAGCAAGCTTATTATGCAATAGAAAATCAGCATTTCAAACATCTACACTGTATGAATAGCATCAGGCAACAAAACAAATTAAGTCCTTGAGATTTTTCAGCTTGCAACATCAAAACCAATTTGTATTCAACATATTCTGTGTCATTCATGATATTGCCTACACATTTATTCCTATGTACTTTCTGCAGAAAGTAAAACATGTGAAAGAATGATTCAGTCCCACTATTGTAATGTGCATATAGAGGGCATTATTTAGGATATTTTCTTAACATTTGAAATATTTTCTGCCATTCTTTCTTTCAATGTATGATTTTGCACAAACTAAAAAGTTGGGCATATCATGTACTTGTGCATATTTATTAAATTAAAACTACAACACTCAACGTAAAAGTTAAAAATTAAAAGTTTATTTTTTTTATTTTTCTGTAACAATATGCATAAAATATTCTGCAGAAAGAATACATTTATAGTTTCCAAAACTTTTCTAAGTTTAAATAACTGCTTTGTCACTGATATGAACATACAGTACATTAGATTGTCTATAATATCTGGTACTTCAACTTGACTATATTTTAAAGTGCACCTTAGGAGTGGCAGCTTTTATGCATTGTATATTAGTGGAAGAAGGGCAACTGCTTTCTTTTTTCTAGATAATGCTACAAATTCATTTTATATTCCTTGAATAAGTCAGTATAAAACATACACTATTTTTGTGTACCTCTCACAGGTGCCACCAGCTCATTGCCATATTGACCTGGTCTACCAGACATGCCTTAACCTCTCCATGTTCAACCAGTCTGTGTACAGTGAAGACAGTGATGATGCTGGAGCAGCATCATACTGCTGCAGGGCAGTGTCCCCTTACCCAAACAGCCCCTGACTGCCTTGCAAGCTCTGCAATGCCTGTGTTCAGGAGATAAACATGTGCTTCCATGCATCAATATCTTCCAGATTAGGTTATATACCACTAACAGCATGGAGTATGCCAGGACTGTAAGGCTGTGGTACTGCATGAAGCTTAACCTGCCTCCCACCCTCCAGGATGGGTGACTACATATTGGTTACTCAGTGCCATCCTTCTGTAGCTAGTAGCTGTAATGCCTTTGCTTTTAGTTGAATGCAGGTTACCTGTGGTGCAGTAAGAGATTTATCCTTCTGAACTATGGGGCCATATCATAAACCATACATTTTGATGAACAGACTGACAATAGTGGGATCTTTAAATTAATATTATAGAGTAAATTTGCTATAATTTTAATTAATTCATATTTGTAGCTGCACTTTCAGTAGGTTCATATACATTTTTCAAATATTAGAAGACATAACATGTATCTCTTCTAAAAATATATCACAGTCAACAATTTACTAAGATGCTATCAATGTTTGCCCTCTTATGGCATGCATAGCCAACAGGTGTGCTAAATCAGTGTTGGAATATGTTACTCTAAATGGGGTTCTTTATCATTGCAATGTTAATATACAAAATGGTAATACTTTTAGTAATATTCAATGCTATAATGAAAAAAAAAGTGAAGATACTCAGAAGAGAAATATATTCTTCTTATTGTTGGATATTTCATGACCACATCATTAAAACATCATTCATAGATTAGATGTAGAAGAAATCTTCTCTATAATTAATATTTGAACATACATAATTTTTATTTTTCTCAACATGAAAGTACAATGCTGGCTCAAGTGTTTTCAATGGGAGTGTCCAAGGCAACCACAATCATTTTAAATATGTATTTTGTATTAAAAATAAATACATTATTTTCAAAGAGTACTTCTAACAGATTACATAGTTAGATGCTGGTAACTTTTCTCACACCTACTGCTAAAAACTCAAAACGCCAGAAGAATTTTGAGGACATGATTTCACAGTCTGTATTCATACTGAAAATCAAGATCAAGTAAACGTTTGCCCTGCTGCCCCACAGGTTGTTTTTGTACACCCTGAGCTTTACTTAGAGGACACCTGAATTATTCTTTGACAGGAGTATTGCCACAGTCAAACTCTTCTACTTGAATTGTCATCAGAATGGTTCATGTGTACACACTTCTGTGCTTGCTGCCAGAAGTGAGAGCCTAAGGTGGGTTCACTCTCTTGCCTCACTTTGTTGTGAAAAAAACTGTACCTGTAACTCAAACAACTGAGGCCTCCCACTTATTCTATTCCTCTCATGTCCCTTCAAAATGTAAGACTAGACTCAAGCTCATCAAGGTCTGCTATCACTGCTAATTCTGCCAAGCCCAGTCCCTTGGCTGAGGTGTCATTAAATAGTAGGTAGAGGTAGTGGGAATTTCATTATTCCATGACATGCATCACTAATTAGATGAAGAGGCGTTTGCTACTATAACAGAGTCATAGTTATTCACAATGTTTACTGTGCTTCATTGAATTCCTTCACTTTGACATTTAGAGCACTGGACAGAAATCACTTCTCATTAACATCCATCTTGTGTCTTTGTGATGCTTTGTTTTAATTAAGCCACCGGATCCCCCTCATCTGCACCAGTTCCAAATCAAGTGCTAGCTGATGGACAATGCGAGATGCCAGTCAGGCCAGAGCCCCCCCCCCCCCATAGCCAAGGCAATCCACAGAAATGACCCAACATGCATCCCGAGTCATTGCTTTTGTTCCACTAGCCCACCCACAGGTGGGCACAGCAAAAGATAACTCCTCATTCAGCCACAGCTTGTGGCCAGACCCACTTCACACTCAAGCCCATCTTACCCAAATAGAAACTGTCTGACCCAGGAAAACTCCTGCCTATGTAGAAAGGGTCTGGTGCTAGGGTCCCTCTGCAAATGTCCCTGGAAATGCATCGGACATTAAGTCCCCTTTGTAGAAGTCTGGATGCGAATGAATCTGCCCTAGTCTCCTCAGTATGTGAATTTCAAAAGATGGAAACTTGTGATAAATGAGTTTTGATAACTTTAATCCCATGTATATATTAGGTATTACTGGGTATTACAGTAAATAGGGTGTTAGTATATAAAGTAACTCATAGCTATAAGATAGAGTTCTTAAGAATGGATCACAAACTTCCTTCACGCAAAAAAAATATACTGCAACTCAAGATGAATGTGTTCACAGAATTAACATCCTTCTTTCTTCTCACAAGTAGGCCTGTTTACAATGGAATTATTTATTCACGGACGGCTTTCATCATATCAAGAATTATGTACATGTACTTTTCTTTCTCAGAAGGACGGTTATATAGCACATAAAATATTTATACTGTAAATCAACATACATAGTACATGTGTATTTTCTCCTAATTTTCTTTTTTCTTTCTCTCTCTTCTCTTATTTCTCATTATTTATTTTAACTGCACCTTGTCTCCCTTTCTAAATTCTCTCCTATTTACTATACTAATATAGTCTGTATATATTTAATAACTCACTATCTATACATAGATAAATAGTCTAAAATAATCTAGTTTTCAGGTAGACTAATTGGAATAGTGAACTTAATTGTTATTACAATATTTATTAGATTAATGATAGTCACTGTTACGCTTACTAGGATTGGGGACATGTTCGTGATTAACTCTGAAAGGTTCCATTCATGTACATATGTCCTTTGAATTATTTCCTTTTAGTATTCACAAATATATATAAAAAAGGAGGCAAAAAATGTACTGTTGGTTAAGAGAAGTGAAGCTTTCTTCACAATCTATTTGCGTTGCCATAGCAACAGTAAAAACTGCTGCAGTTTCTAAGGACTCTGTGAACCTGCGAAGTGCATTTAGCCTCACAGATAACAAATAATAAGAAAAAGTAATGTTGCTTAGTTATTAAAATGAAAAACAACTTAAGCAAGGTAAAATAAATACATAATAAGACTATTTGTAAATATTTTATGATTTATCCTCATAGGATTACATATTCTTGGAAACACTACTGAAATGTTTCTAAACTACATGTGCACTTAAATGTAGCTGCTTGATTAAAAAGTATTACTCAGTTTAACATGCTGATTTCACAAGCTGTCTGCACTGTAAAAGTTACATTTTATATGTTACTTGAAGTTGTCAGTCTCTAGTACACATGAAAAGATACATATTACTTTTTGCAAAGTGTTATATTTGCAGTTACCTCACACTCTGTACAAACTCACTTGGTAACTGATAGCTATCCATTTAAAATATCAGTTTAAATATTAAACGTGCCCTTGAAATGCTATTAACACTTTGACAAAATATAAGCTGAACTGTAAAATGAATGACTTGAAAGAAGTGAAGTAATGCATAGATTTCAAAGACAGTTCTTGACACTACAGTAAAAGTAAAAATATATATTCACAAGGAAGTACTGAAATGTTTTAGTCTTCCAGTTAAAATAGCTTACTGTCAACATTTTGTGATAACAGAAATTTTGAAGAGCTAGGAAATTACTATTCTTTGGCTTTATAATGATTATTAGACCGATGTTAGACTCTGATTTGTTTAATGAATTGTGACATATGCTTATGAGGAAAAGTGGACTCAATTACTCACATTGGACTACACATTCCTGGAAACTCAACTGAAATGCCCTCAAATTACTTGTGAATTTAAATGAAATTGCCTGATTAATAAGCATAATTTACTTTAACAACCTGAATCTATAAGCTATCTGCTCTATATATGCTACATTATATATGTCACTTGCATATGACAGTCTCTAGAGCTCACGAAAAAATACATATTTTTGCAACATGCTATATTTGCACTAACCATACATTCTAAACTAACTCAATTGGCAACTGACAAGTTATTTATTTGAAACATCATTCTAAATTTTAATTGTGCCTTTGAAATATTGTTGCCGTTTTGGCAAAACAAAACCTGAATGGAAAAAGGAATAATTTGAAGATTTGATGTATTGTACAGATTTCAAAGACAGCTATTGACACTACAATGTAATTAGAAATGTATACTTGCAAAGAAAAATTTAAATGTTTTATATATTTAGTTAAAATAGCTTATTGTTAGCTTTTTGCTTTATCAGAAAATTTAAAGAGCTAGGAAATTATTTCTAATTTGTCTTTATAATGTTTACTAAAGTGATGTTAGTTATTGACTGGTTTATTGGATTGCGCATCATGTACAAGACGGACTACTGAATGTTATTTCTGTTTACCTATGTTTGCTGAATTTCTTTTATTAGTACTGATTTAAAACAAGGGAAAGAAAGGGAAGGGAAATCTCTGTTTTTGGTCAAGGGAGGAGAGGCTTAAGAGTATTCTAACTATCCTGAGAACGCTCTAAGGTGCTCTAAATACTATTTGATTAATACTTAGCTAAGGTAAGTCTTGATTACCATATAGGTACCTTTACATTCATTCTAGACCTGATGTGATTACCCATTCTGGAAGCAGGACGTGCCCTATGCAGGACGGGAATTGTCAGGGCGATCATAGTTCATTCTTAGACTCTGCTTTGTAAATCTATAAATATGTAAAAGCACTGCACACTAGAATGTAGGGCGCCTCTACTCAGAGTCAAGATACCGCTGATAAGCCATGTCTTTTCATAAGGGTAAGTTGAAGTTGGTGAGCTGAAGATTGGGAAAGTAAAGAAACACAGTACACCTACAGTAAATTCACATTTCATTGGTAATCATTCATTGTCTCCTGCAGAGTCCTTTTAGTCAAATTATTTTAGTAATAATCTTTTTGTTGTTGGCTTATTTAGTGTATGCTCCTCTGTTGCATTTAATGTATCCAAAATGACATATCTGACATGTTTGGGATCTCTTAAGGATAACTAAATATTGGATATTTTCTAAGTCAACATAATAATTGTTTACACTACTAACATTCCATCATGATATATAAAATACTATAGAACAATAATAGAATAATATAGAATTTCATATCTCTTTTAAGAAAATTCTCCATATAATAATTTAACATATGAGCTCAGTTGATATTGTTGGTTAAAGGTATGTGTGATAATCCAGTAAATCTATCTTTATCTATTGGATTAGGAATGACTTTCATTCCATGTTTAATGGTAAATTCATATTTACTGGTATTTGATACTTTAGAATGAAAGTTTTATAGAAGTACTTTTTTAAAGCCTGACCAGAATGTTACCCTACTTGTATTTAAAGAACAAAGAACATTAAATTACACTCCCAAGTTTACACACATAAAAATAACATTCAATGTTATCAGAGAATATGGTATAACTACTATAATCAAAATAAAAAAAAGAAGCAAAAGGTTTCTTCCAACAATAACTTGAAATGGATTTAACATTCTTATCATTAAATACTAATGGCTTAAATAATGCAATAAAAGATCAAAATTACTAAAATATTTAAATCTAAATATTGCACAAGTAGTATTTGTCCAGGAAACACATTTTAAGACTAATGATAGCTTTATTTGGAACCCTAAGGCCTATACAATCTTAATTCAATCCTCCTATAGAACAAAGACAAAAGGAGTATCAATTCTCTGGAAGAAAAACATAATCACTCCAAAAGTTATTTATAAATATGAAGGCAAAGAAGGCCTACTAGCATTTCTTATAATTAAATTTAATAACAGAATATGGACCTTAGCTAATCTATATTGGTTCCCAGGAATTGGAGCAGGAATGGTTAAAAAACACCTATAATTTATTTCCAAAAATTATAAAGGAAATCTTATACTGGGAGGAGACTTTAATTGTACCTTAGAAGCTTCTGAAACCACAAAGAAGTATTTTCACATAGCAACTATTTCAAAATCCTTAAAAAGATGGATTGATTCATTTCATTTAATAGACACTTTTAAAGTAAAAGATTATAACTCCTTATTATTTTCTCATAAAGACCACAGATTTGGAACACAAACCAGAATAGACAAATTATTCATAGTTCAAGATTTACAAACAAAAATCCTCAACTTCTCAATAGTTCCATGCCCCTTCACAGATCATGACTCTCTGATAATGAAGGTCCAAATAGAGTTTAAACCTTTAATCCTCTCAACTAGAATTCCATCATATATCACAAAAATTAAAGAATTCTGACCCTGGATGTTGTCAGAACTACAATTATTTCTTGAAATTAATAATGCAACAGAAATCAGTAGAGTCATGGTTTGGGACTCATTAAAAGTGTATATATTTGGTAAGACCTTTAGCTGGTACAAAAACAAAGCTAGAGAGTGGGAAAATGAATCATTAGACTTGCAAACCAGACTCTTGACAGCAAAATCTAAAAAAAAATCTGAATTGTCCAGAAGTGAAAAAAGAAATAGAGGAATTAAATAAAAACTATAATGAAATTCTAACAAACAAAACTTGTCTAGCCTTGGAAAAATTAAAAATAGACTCATTAGCCACCTCCCTCAGATATCGACATAGCTTATCTACAAGAATTAAAATACAATCTAGAGCAAATAACATTAGTAGTATATATCATGAAAAGAAAGGGAAAAAAGTATCAGATATAGGAGGCATCCTTGAAGCATTCCGGTTACATTATATGGAACACTTCAAAAAAGAAGATTTGGATACCATCCAAATAAACTTAGATACAATCCTTATCAATATAAAAAAAAATCCTGAAAACTTAAAACTAGACCTACAAAAACCTATATTCTACAAAGAAATTGCTGACAAGATGAAAGAAAGTAAATCTAACAAAGCTCCAGGGATAGATGGTATAATTACGGAAATTTACAAACTCTTCCCTTCAACAGTAATCTCCCTTTTTCATAAAATTTTGCTAGAAGTCCAGTCAGAAGCAAAAATACCACCCTCATGGAAATATTCTCTCATAACACCAAAAGATAATAAACCATCAGACCTTTGCACCTCATACAGACCTATATCATTACTGAATAATGATTACAAAATATTCATGTCAATCCTAGCTAACAGAACGAAAATCCCACTTTCAAAGACAATTAATAATGATCAAACTGGATTTTTATATTACAGACACACACATGATATTATTAAAAGGATACTTACTCTTATAGATTATGTGAATAAAGAAGATAGAGAAACACTTATAATCGGATTAGACATAGAAAAAGCCTTTGATTCCCTCAGCTGGGAATATCTATTTAAAACTTTAGCATTATTTGAATTTCCTCCTCCCTTCATCTTATTCCTAAAAAAACTATATATTAATAACTTAGCCTACATTAAATCAGGTCCTTTTACCTCAGAATCTATCCATATAACGAAAGGTACTAAACAAGGATGCCCCCTTTCTCCTATTTTATTTGCTTTGGCTATAGAAACACTTGCAGAAATAATATGCAATAATCCAAGAATAAAAGGAATAGAAGTTTATGACCAGTACATATCTAAAATAATGCCTTTTTATGATATTTTATTAACCCTATCAAACTCCAGAGAGTCATTAGGAGAGTTAAAAGAAGTAATGGAGAAATTTTATAAGATTTCAGGTCTACTCTTTAATAGATCAAAATCAAAATTTCTATTTTTAAATAAGAAAGAAGAACTACAAGTTACAGATCAATCCATCATAGGAAAACAAGAACTTATGCTAAATTATTTAGGAATAGTGTTATGCAAAAATATAAACTAAACAATATTAATAAATTATAAAAACATTATTTAAACAATAAAAATATATATAGAAAAGTGAAACAAAATTATATTAACTTTTGAAGACAGATTGCAATTAATAAAAATGGTCTTATTGCCAAAAATACTATATGTAGCATTAGCAATACAGTTTATTCCTGAAAGATGTGTTCTTAAAGAAATAAACTCATGTTTAATAAAAATGTTATGGTATCCCAAAAAGAAAAGAGTAGCTATAACTCATCACATTAGACCCTGGAAATAAGGAGGATTGAACTTCTCAGAAATAGAAACATATACAAAAGCATCTGTGCTTAAAACTACAATAGACTGGATAAACCCAAATTATTTTGCCAACTGGAAAGAATTAACAACGGCTATATTAACAAATGAATTTAATCTGTAAAAAATGTAATAGTAGACAAATCAAACAAACCCTGGTACATACTATGCATAAGTATACAATATAATATAACAAAACCTTCTAAAACAACACTGATTAATCATTACATCAATTCCTTTAGGAAACTTATCAATGCAAACATAGATCTAAAACTTTGGTTTGACCTTTTAACCCCATTTACCATCACTAAGAACTTTCCTCACAAAATATATAGGGAAACAATAACCTTCTGGGAACAAAATGGATTCTTATGCTGGTTTTAATGTGTAAATAAATTAAATGTTTTAGATATACATATAACAACTGCTTACCATATTCCAGCACAGGACTGGTTAACCTTACAAAGCATTCTAATGTACACTCAAGATTTATGCAGATTAATTAATAATTCCTCATTTAAAGATATTCCAAATCTAATACGTTTTCCGTATGAATTTATATATAATAGTTGTGAAAAGAAAAATTATATTTCAAATCTATATAAAGAGTTAATAACATATAAAACAATTCCCAAGCCATCATACTGGCAGTTCTTAACAAAAGGTCAGTCATTGCAGTTAACGGAAGAAATTAAAACTAACATCTTACTATCAGTTAATTACACATCTAACTCACAGTACTGGAAAATATTTAACTGGAAACACTTACATAGAGCATTTTTAACACCAGATAAAATTAAAAAGATCAGCACTACTACAAATTGTTTTTGCTGGAGGTGTGAAAAGTCAAATAAAGCAGGCTGGATTCATATTTTTTATGAATGTAATAAAATTAAATCATATTGGAATGGAATCAATTATTTTTACAAGCTTTATTTAATGAATCCTTTACCTTAACTAAAGTATTTATTATACTAAATGTATATGAAGGTCCCTACCTGAATAAGACAAATATGTATTTGTTATGGACAATACTTGCTATATGTATGAAATGCGTAACCAGAAGGTGGAATTCAAATACACCCCCAACCTTGGAAGAAATTTACACTTTACTGAAGACAACTGCATCAATGGAATTAAAAATCAAAGAACTATGAATCTATCCAAGGCCCTTGGTAAATAATCCTTTCTTTGTTGGACACTCTGCAGTAATCAATATTGTTACTCTGATAACTGATCTGTTAATTCTATATTTAATAACATACAGTGTATATAATTGAAAGGCTATTGTAAATATTGTATATAGTTGTTTGAAATTATATTTAAAAATATTATGCAAATGTTATTTTAATAGAAAATAAAACAAATATTTGAGGGAAGAATTATGTACATAATTCCATTGAACACATGTACATTTAGGACACTTTTGCCCAACATCAGTCCAAGTGTCTTAAACAGATAATCATTGCTGAATCATTAAGGTCACAATATGGTCCATTCTAACCCTATAATAGTACAGGGAAAAGGATTAAAAAAAAATAGATTTGAACTTAGGTCAAAATAATGAATTAGACAATCCACCTTCACAGTCTATTTTCAATGTATCCTTTCTTATTAATTTATCAAATAGGATTTCTTTTTTATTTATTTATTTTTTTGAGGGGGGAGGTGAGCTGATGGAATATGGCAAATAGGACAGAAAACTCAAATATAGGTCCACTAATGGTATGGCATGGTAGAACCATAATAAACAGAGAGATTTTTTCTAAATTCTGTTGAGAACTCTGGCTTATATTTTGGAGATTTTTAAGACAAATGCTATGCTATTAAATAGGGGAACCATAAACGGAGATATAGTCCACATTGTTTTAAAAACAGCAGAATATTGCTTTAAGAGGCCCTCAAAGTATTCCTTCTTTAAGCGGTAACTTCTACCTCACTATTCCCCTCAACATAGACATTAACACCTACCGCCTAACTACTTCATCAAACTATTCAATTGTGTATGAAGTCCTACATTTTCCAATTTCAAAAGAAAAAAAATCTTTATCCAATGCAGTCATAAATCTTGCTCAGGGTACAAAAAGATCAGATCAATGTATAGACTGCCATGCACAGCACCAAACCAAAATCCTCTAAATGCAGTTTCCTGAGAGTGGTAAATAACCACTTTTGCAGCCAAACAGTGTTATGTCATAATTAGTATTTGCTAGTAGATGATGTATAATTTCTAAATAAATTAACTTTTTTAGGCTAGGCACATTACCATCATTGTACACAGGTTGCTATAAAAAAAAAATTAAACAGTGAGTGGGAAGTGTATGTGTATGTGTGGGGGGCACATGCAATGCACTCTCCCCAGGGAGTAGGGTAGATAGGACAGTAGATGTTGTGTGAGGGCAAAGAGAAGTGATACACATAGAAGAAGGGAAAGTAAGATCACAAGGTGATTCAGAGAGGCATATATATGAGTCTACTTTCATTCACTGAAAACTCATTTGACTGAATTTCAATTATCCCCACCTACTTACCTTTTATATTTATGAATCTCATTTCACTGAAAGCTAACAATATAAAACCAAAAGTAGGTGGGGTGCTGCACCCCCCACACCCCCCAATGTGGGGGGATGTGCCCCCAACCCCTAACTATATATACTAACTCCAGGAACGCACTACAGTGGGGAAAAGGGCATATGCACTTTATTTGCCCAACAGTACTTACATTCAATGAAATGTGATTCAGTGAAATGGATTTTCAGTGAATCAAAGTTGGCCAAGATATATGTATCTATCTATCTATCTATATATATATATATATATATATATATATATATATATATATATATATTTTTTTTTTTTTCTTCTTGTGGGAGTAGGCACCGTCCTTTTCTTTGGAGAAATTCAGGAATGGTTGAATGTTGGCAAGTGATAGAAAAGGACTGGATAACGAAGAAACATGTAACATAAAGGACACTACAAAACACAGGTACAGGGTGGTACGATACAAAGTGATGAGATGTCACACACATAGAATCAATATACAGACAGCACAGAATGGAGAATGGAAAGGTAACAAAGATAAAGTAATAAAATAATTCACAAGATGTCATTGTTGAGGTCTTATCAACTGTGTTTGAGCACCATAATGGGCGCTCTGGAATGACGGACAGCATGCTTTGTGCCACGGCTTAGACATACACATATGTAAATACATAGATGTCTTACGTTTGCACCTATATACAGGTACACTGATGTCAAGTAAAAAAGAACCAGATACAGACAGGATTACAATGACAGAAGTGAACAAAAGGCTGGAGGCAAACATCTGTTCACTAAAATATACAAATTAGTGCTCTGCCAAAGTTGCAGCAGAGAGTCATTATTGCAGAAACATAGTATACTGCAATAAAATGATACTAAAATGATAAAGTACCACATGCCATTTGTGCCCATTAATTATGCCTGCTGCATATACAACACACTGTGTTTGTATGTATGTACCATTCCTGATATGCTATAGCTTCTTATTATAGTACATGTAGAGTGGTTTCTGTTATGGTTCTGTGCACTACATTGTGATGTCAGCCTACTGCAGCCACAAAATGGTAGCTGCACATCAATAATGTGATGTACCACATAGGAATCTACCAAAGGAGGACTGTGTGTATCCAAGACAAATAATGTTACATGTGCCACATGCATAACGTACACATGGGTTATGTACTTGTGTCACTGTAGGGCAAGTGTTATGCAAACTAGTATCAGCTACTTTTGGAAACACAAGCTCCTGCTGCAGTAAAGTACCTCTGCAGGTTTTGTTCTACAACTGTAACAAAATTATGCAGTCACACATTAGACATGAATGTACCTCTACCACACCTACTATTGTGGAGAATGTGTACAGGGCATAAGCATTACATGTATTACACATCCATGTGACAATGTATACAATGTGTACAATAAAACATCACATAGACAAAGTGTTGACTACAGGCACATATTCCACAATGTATGGTCACTCTATATGAAATGGACATTTAACTACATGTAAGGCAGATATGCATGCAAATGATATACACAATACAGTACTTTATAATAGCAGCATATATGCTATAAGCATCAGAGCATCTAAAGATCTTACAATTGATACTTTTGTATAACCATACATATAGTCAGCAAACCTATTGAAACATATGTCATGGTTGCAAATATTTGATATGACAATCCTGCACATGCATGGGAAGAGAACTTTGGAAATGAATTAGCAGAAAGAAAATGTCATGGCTTAATGGTGATAAACACACATCTATAGTTTACATAGCAGAACATGGTTTTAAGAGAACTTGCTACAAATGTGAAATATGTGACTGTGACATGCACCAAAGTGACAGTATATTCTAATGTAAATGCACAGTAAAGGTGAAGTGGCACACAAAGTAAAACTACAGGGTAACTCATGTATAATGTATAAAGTAACAGGATTTATGGGAGCCCTCTATGAGTGCATAATCATGATAAAGTGTGCAAGTCTGAAGACGTAAAATAGTACTGTAAACTAAGTATAGTCAATGGGGACACATAGAAACACAATCATATAAAGACAACATGCACTTGCAAAGTACCATGGTGTCACATGGCTGAATGCCATGAACTGTGGACAAAACAACCTGTAGAGAAACACAACATATTTTTATGATGAAAAACACTATAATCAGAGACATGCATGTGAACATAGGGATGCAGGACAGATGCACATGCATGGAGCACATGTCATTTATACATGTCAGTACAATTACCACATAACTACCGTTTGTCAATGATGTGCATGAGATCCAGCAAAGAGACTCACTGCAGAAAATGGAAGAAAACTTCCCATGTAAGCCAATGTTATTACTGCAAGTGCAGATGGTTATATAACAGTTCTACATGAAAAAGAGATATGTTTGTTCAGAGCATCCTACACAGTGTGAGAAAAGGCAGACACATGCCAAAACCTACAAGCATTGCAACTCCATAGGTACACATACCTTAACAATATGATAATAATTGTAACTATGTCAGTGATGTCAGCAATTTCAGGAATCAATGGAGACAACATAATTAAGCAGTCCGCTATGAACATACTGCTCCCCAGCACAATATGCACATCTGTGATATATAATATATAATATCAGTGCAGATGTCTCCAAATGAGAAAGTATTGCCCAACAGACGTGTGGGTGTTGTATCCGAGTAACACTGTGAAATATCCAATACAGGACAAGGGGTTGCCACATCACAGGCATTAAGAAACATCTGGAAATCACTGGAAAAGTGCAGATTGAAAGCAAACATATTCAGGACAGATTCCCACTGAAAAGCAATGTGCACATATCAGACTATAGGGTGAACAATGGCGTGTCCTATATGTAATGGAATACCGTCACAATATCATGTGACCTAGTAAACTATTGACGAGTATAAATGCCAATAACAAGCATTGTGCCCTTCATTATGGCTGGCACATTTATGTAGCAGTTAACAGTGTTGCCTCACAGCAAGAGGTTCTCTGGTTCGATTTTCAGCTGGGGTACCTTCTGTATGGAGTCTGCATGTTCTCCCTGAATTTGCGTGGGTTTCCTGTGGGTACTGCAGTTTCCTCCCACATTCCAAAGACATGCATCTGGAGTGTTTCTCATGGGCCTCTGCTGAAAATAGGATCCATTCCTTGCCTGACATTCCCGGTCAACAAATGTTAAATAAATAAATTATATAACAACAGAGCTGAATCGCAGCCACAGCTATGTGGAGTATTGCTACATTCCTGTGGGAACATTTAACTTCAGTTGGCCTGTGACAAAGTACATCAGCATTGCCATGATCATGTGAGACAGCATATGAATATATGTGTTACTGGTATGATCAGTGCTAATAATTCATCTCAAAACTCACATTATATACATATATATAAATATATATATATCTATATATATATATATATATATATATATATATATATATATATATATATATATATATATATATATATATATATATGGGTAAAACCTAAACCAAAACCACAATGTAAAGAAGCACATCTCTTAAAGATGTACACTGCACATTTACTACAACAAAATATCTAAATCCCACAAGTGAAATAACTGCCCTGAGTGTATTACACATGCCCTAGCACACACTGCCAGAATCCATTTAAAGTAACACAGGAGTCAGTGTAGGTCTCTGGCCCATACTATATGCTACACAAGGTGTGTCACAGCAGTATGAACTCTTCCCCAAAGTAACAACTGCAGAAGCACCATGCAAGAACAGGTATATAGAATGAACCACATTACACTCCTTGTATACAAATACATTGTACAACGTTTGATGTGATGAGCAAAAGGTAGTGTTAATGCTGTAAAATGTTTAGCCTGCACTTAAAGTCAAGCACCAAGCAGGACCCCCCCCCCCCCAAACACACACATAAGAAATTACAGCAAATACACTATACACAAAAGACTTGCATTTTTATGTATTATTAAATACAATGTGGTAAGCAATTACATTGTGCAAATAAGACATGGTACACGTCTACAATCCCATATGGTCAGTTTCATATAATCTGTTTTAATCAATTGAATAGGTTAGCATTCCTATTGTTAACAGTACATAGAAAATATATAAGGTAATTCATTTCAGTAGCAAAAATGTTTCCTTGATGGTATACAATCCACATTCATTTGCATCTAATGTGGGAGAATATGAATTAAAATCTGTGCAGTTTACAAATACTGCACCTCTATTTTAATATGCTTAAATTTATAGAACAGATCGTGTTTCCTTTATCTTACTGCAGTCTCTGCTCCCTCCAGGTGACACATCCACTTGACCATTATAGTTTTGTTCAAAGTTTCATAGATTCATAAACTACTACTGGGCTAATGACCTGGAGCCTAGCCAAGTTTCTTGAAAGAATAACTATGTCCTGCATCCAAATAGGACATTGAGAGACAAGCATTTATAAGCTACCTCTGTCCATAAGGAACATGGGTGTCAGGCCTGGAGTAAATTTCCCATTCCCTATCCACTGGACTTGGTTGCACTTAAACTGGGTAACAGATGAACTCAGCTTCACATGACGGCAAGCCTGTTCCACAGGAGGGGCATTCTCTGGGTAACATATCTTTCTCTCCAGCATATTCTGTTTAAGCCACAGACAAAATTAAGGTCCCTAGACCGTACAGTTCTAGAACTCCCTGACTTACAAATATGTATTAGATTCCTAAGTGTGGGGTTTGCAGATGCCTGGTAAGCCATGCATAGATCATCCCTCAGCAATCTATAGGAGAGTGAGTAGAGGAAAAGAACTTTAAGGCACTTTGCATGAGGCAGTTTTGTTATGCAATATTCTTTTTGTAAGGAACCTCTGAGTTCACTCTAGTTGCTATATATGCCTGGTCAGGTACAAACCAAAAGGAGCACTGCACTCTGTGATGGGTCTGATAAGAGCAGAGTACAGTAGGATAATGACCTCTGTGGATTTTCTCATCACTGTGGCTATATGGTGGTCAAAAGTAAGGTTACTGTCTATATGCATACCCAGATCCCTGAAGACTGGATTGAATCTTAGGGTTGTATTATCAATGCAGTAATTAGCCAGGAGTTTTGACTTCCCAAAAGGTACAATTACGCATTTCTTAACATTGAGTTTAAGACCATGGCTTTCACAGCAGTTGTTAGTCAGACATAGACCTTCTTGAAGAATGCTAGTATCTGAAAGGGAGTCAATGATAATCCCCAGCTTGCAATCTTCTGCAGACTTGGGAAGCCATATACCTTCAGCATTTGCTTCCATTTCAGAGAAATAGATGATAAAAAGGAGTGGGTCCAGTACCAAGACCTGGTGGACTCTGCTAGTGACTGGCCTCTTGATGGAAGTTGCCTCACCAATTTTGACCTACTGGGTCCTACAAGTGAGCCAGATGGCAATCCAGTGGGTGATAAAAGGGTTTATAGCTAAATTAGTTAGCTTATCTATAATGCCTGAGTGGGATATTGTATCAAAAGCCTTGACTTGGGATATTGTGTCAAAAGCCTTGCCCAGCTTAAACTGCGTGCACATTCTTACCTTCATCCAATGCTGTGGTGACCCACTCAAACATGATCACCAGAATAAATAGACATCACCTTCCTTTAACAAAGCCAAACTGTGATGGGTCCAGCATTTGCAGTTTAAATATATCCTCATATATCATATCCATAATGATTCTTTCCATGGCCTTACATATGAGGCCGGTAAGACTTATGTGGCGATAGCTACCCGGATCAGTGTTTGGACTTCCTTTGTGCAGGGCACAACTCACTCTATACAGCTATCAATATGGCTGTAAACTCAATCTATACAGCTATCAATATAGCTGTACAGAGATGTTGTAAATAGCTCGGTGTATGCTATGGTGTTTACTGGGTTTGGGAATGCTTGTTAGATACAGGTTAGTCATGAAATACTTCCTAAAGGTTTTTGGTTTTACCGGATCCCTAGAATTAAATTTTATTTCAAATAATACTGCCTTATTGTCAGATCTGATGTTTGAATACCTTATATTGGGTGAGGAACATCGTACCCCGTGATCATGAGTACAAGGTCAAGGATGTTTGTAGCCCTTGTAGGAGAATGGATTAAATGCTCCACTATGTTGGCATTAACAAAGTTTATTATTTACTGGACATGTGCATTAGAAGTGGTGTAGGATTCTCAATCTATAGAGGAGTAGTTGAGATCCCCAAGAATATCATATTGGGTTGAATGGCGAGGCACACTAGTAGGTGTTTGGGTATCCTGGGACATGAAGGTGGACCTATAGGTTGCAAGGATATGGTACGAGATCATGTTTATGGTGAGTTGAACATGTATGTGTTCTAGAAGGTCATATACTTTAACTAGTCTGTATGTGAAGTTGGTTTTAATATAGACTGAAGCAACAAAAAGCAATACGTGCCAAAGCGTCAAGCAGAGGCTCACAGCTAACCAACCACCATAAACGAGGCACTCAAGAGGTACCAGGTATAAAACATGCAGCGACACTTTACTCATGAACCAAAAACTTTAATATACTATAGCAAAATCCACAAACAAAACGCATTAAACGTTTAATGGGTCGCTGCGTTTTTCATCTTATATTAGGACTTCTTCAGATAAAAACAAATTCTCAGATTTCAGTTTAGTTTATACCTACTTACTTCCATTACATACTTGGCTATCCTATAAAAAATTAACCATTTAAGAAACCTTTTAACAAACACAACCATACAAATATCATAAGAAAATGTATACAAAATACCCTAAGGAAGCTGCTGAAATGCTAACTAGTGAGGAAAGAAATAGAAAAATGATTAATGAACAAACACCCCCACATTTGTAAAAAAGGACTAAAATCAAGAAATGCCTGTGCTTCTAAAAATAGTTAAACTCATTAACAAATAACTGTATTAGTACTATACAATAACAAACGCTCATACTAAAACTGGGGCTATGTTACATTACTGAATGATAAGAAGAGCGAACGTTCTTTCATCGAACTTGAAAGTTCAACACCACTAAACAGCGAAGACACAGAACAGCGATTTTTTTCCCCAGGGAATAAAATTGCTGCACCGCAAAAAAAAAAAGAAAAAGAAAAAATTCAAATACAAAATAAAGTGAGGGGCTTCACCCTTATAACCCCCAATGTGGGGGACTGTGCCCCCCACATCCCCATACTTAAATACGCCAACTCCAAGATCGCACCATAGTGGAGGAAATGGCAAAGTCACGAAGATGGCCCACAGATTTATTTCTCTTGGGGAAAAAAGTTGATGTTCCATGTCTTTGCTGTTTAGTGCTGTCGACTTTTACAGTTCGTTGAAAAAGCATTCACTCTTTTCATCGTTCGATAACATAACATAGATCCAATAAAACCTTCTTATCCCTAAAAAAAACAGTGTAATAGAAAATACTGACTGAATAAATTGTTTTTTATATAAAGTTGTTGTGTCTTTCGGCTTTCCCTGGTTAGGGATTGCCACAGGGGAACTCCGGTCAGCTAATGATTGCAGTGGATTTTTACGTGCCGAGTTGCCAGCCCTGACGCACAACCTTCAACGAAGGTACGCCCATTCATGCATGTCTCCTCACAGAAGACACTCTAGCTGAGCATAAATGTCAAAATACATTCCTTTTGTAATCCTGTAATTATCCCATTAAGTGTTTAATGTGTTTTGTTTGTGGATTTTTCTATAGTATATTAAGGTTTTTGGTTTGTGAGTCGACTGTCATTGCATGTTTTATTCCTGGTACCTCTTAAGGTATCTAGTCTCTTATACACCTCACTCCTTTTCACCAATCTAAGAAAATCTAAGTTAGCTAAACGAGAATCCTGTTTTTACAAATAGCCAGATTTGCTGCCAACCAACCAACTAGGACCCATTACTGTATCACACTTCACCGTCTTAATGGATTAGAACTTCCCAACCTACTAACTTGCAAGCAACTGGTACTAACACACTCCACCCTTCTACACCCTGAAAACTCTCCATCCATTAGCAAACTCATACAACCTTACTCAAGCTGCAGAACTCTAAGGTCATCTAATAAGTTACCCTTGAAAGTCAGTAGGTCAAACAACATATACAGGGAGTCCATACACTCTCATAAAATTGCCATGATTTGGAATGATATACCTCAACACATTCTCAATATTAATTACAAATCTAAACTGAAGCAGCTACTAAGGGAACACCTGAAACACACTTGGCTCTGCTCCTTCTCTAGACCTGGTTAACTTTGAGACTATGCCATTACCTTTGCTACTTCCTCTGTTTCTTCCTTCCCTTCTCCTTTCTCTTCCCTGCTAATTACCAGTTTTAAGATCTACCCTCTGCTCTCTCCTTTTTTATTATTTTAATTTCACTTACTTTTATCTATTTACACTCCAAGCCAAACTCATGCCTTCTAATTAATTGTTGTAATCACTCAAGTGCAATTGAAGGTACCTGTTAATATATATTCTAAGTTGTTCCCTTTTTTTTGTATCTACACTATTGTATACAAGTCGAGTTATGTTGATGTTCGTATCTGAATTCTTGTTAAACTTCAGTAACCATCATTTTGTACATATGTACTATGTTAACATTGTATTTGTGGAGCTTTTCTCCCCATGCCTCCACTGAAAATGGGCCACCAATGGCTCAGTCGGACTTTCCTGGTTAACAAATGGAAAAAAAAACATAAAAATAATATGTGCCTTTGAGAATTTTATACAGTTTTTATAATAAATATGTCTTTTATTTCACTGGCTTGTGTTTGTGGTGAAAATAATACGCGCCTTGTTTATGGCGTTTAATATAGACTGACCACGGGATTCATGAAGCTCGGCGTAAGGACAGCGTTAGGCTTGCGCTGATCGTGCGGCATAAAGATGGTGCAGTAGCGCCATATGCATATTAATGAAGGCGTGCTGCCGCCACATCCACGTGCATAAGAAACGTGCGCGAATGCATGGGGTGTGCCGAAGCGCCGCATGGAGGCATGGACATGTCGGCTGTTTATCTGCAACCTAAAATGCTGAGGGGGGATAGTTATCATGAATAATATTATGTATGAAGCTAAGATGTTAGAAAACTTGCATGATGATACGAAATACAGAGAGGTATCTAACAGCCATATTAATATAGCATACAAAGAGATATATATGACATTAAATGATTGATTGCTTGAGGGTTTCATCAACAAAAAATTATTTGAATTTTTATATAATCCTCAGTCAAGGGTTCCATCAATTTTTGGAATACCAAAGATTCAGAAGAATATTCATGATCCACCCCTCAGACCTATAGTAGCAGCTGAAGGTTCAGCTACTACTTTTCTAGCAAAATATTTAGATACAAAATTGAAAGACCTAGTCATGGAAAATTTAATTATTTTGAAGGATTCTTGGGATTTTTTGAGAAATATTACCCAGGAAATATACAATGAAGATGTAATGTTTGTCACTATTGATATAGTAGATTTGTTTGGATCTATTCCTCACAATATAGGAACAGAATGGATGGAGGAATATTTGAGAGAAGTAGCATGCCTGAGTAATGATGAAACACATATTTGTTTTACACTTATGGAATTAGTATTAGAGAACAATTTTATTTTTTTCAAGGAGAATTTTATCAACAGATTAGTGGAGTGGCTATGGGTGCTAGATGTGCCCCTATGTATACAAAATCTGGTGCTACTTATGTGGGAAAATAAATATATTTTAACAGTAAATATAGAGATTGTTGGATGTTGTACAAACGCTTTTTAGATGACATTGTTATTTTTTGGAAAGGAACATTCCAGTTATTTCTGGAATTCTACCAGTACATAACTGAGTGCACTGAATTTCTGAGATTTACATATAACATAGGACATAGAGAAATAGATTATTTAGACGTCACCATATATAAGAAAGAGAATAAATGTAATTCAAAAGTGTTTAGAAAGCAAACTTACTCAAATTTCATTCTACACTTTAACAGTGCTCACCCCTATCATCAGAAAAAAGGTATAATCAAGGGCCAATTTGTAAGAATAAGCAGGATGACCTCAAATGAAGAAGAATTTATGAAGGAATGTAACAACTTAAACAATATGTTTACTGAGAGAGGTTACCCGGGCCCTCTGATTATTCAAATTAAAAATGAAGTTATACAAGATAGAAAGAATAGATTTGCACCTATTTTAGATGTTAAAGAACTAAATATGGGGGATACACTTAATGATAAAAAAGAAAGTGATGACAGAGAAGACACATTTAGTTCGGCATTTATTACTGATTATAGTGGTGATTCCAAAATTATTTGCCAAGTTATTGGACAGGAATGGAATACGTTTAGCAAATTGACAGATTTAAAGTTGGATTTTGATACACCTTTTAAGTGTGTCTACAGGAGAGGGTTTAATATTAAAGCCATTTTGGAAAGTCAACATAAAAATAAGAAAGCTATGAAAAATGTAGACTGGGGACTTTTAAATGTGATAGATGCAGTCAGTGCCCCTATATATACAGTAAAGAGTCTATTAGTTTAATTTACAGCAAAACAATACAGTAATTGTGAAAGTAAGGGTGTAATATACTTTTCTATGTGTACGTGTCAAGCATTTTACATAGGTAAAACAGAGAGAAAAATAAAAAGGAGAATATACGAGCACTTAAATGCTATACATGCACAGAATATTAATAACGTTTTATATAAACACAGTATACAATGTGATAGCGTGAATTACAAGTTTTTTATACTTGAAGAAATTCCTAAGGATGTGAGGGGTGGTATGTAGGAAACCAAGATTGAGTACAGGGAATTATACTGGCAAATTTATTTAGAGGCCAGTAGATTCCCTCGTTTAAATGAAGCAGTTTCCCTAGCCCCAGTTCTCAAATTAAGGGCAGCTAGGTTGTAGCAACAGCATATAACAAACATACAAAATAACATTAAGTACATGATTTTATTTGTATTAAACAACAAATAATAGTATTTTAACATTAGTTTATTTAGTTTTGAAATTAATTATTTATATTACCACTAGAGGGAGCTATTTTAAAGTAATGAAATGTTATTTTAATTTATTTTATTTATGTATTTATAATAGTATATGAATATGTTTTATAAATGTATTTATCTTTGTAGTATAGATAGATTGATACAGGGTGTATATGATGTATTTATTAAACAATGATATGGTATACTATTTAGATAAAATTGTAGAACATAGTATTTTAATATATGAGATGATTTTATTGGTGGGTTTGAATGAATTGAGGGTTCATAGGTTCATAGGTTTATACTAGGCTATCTGCCCTAAGGCATTTATAAGCCTAGCCCAATATAAGACTGTTGGTATTTTTGTCAAATTATCTGATGAAGTAAGTGACGAAAATGTACTGTGGATGCTGCTATCGTTAATGTTTTGAGGAGAGCCTTTATTGCTGCAATAAAACTGTTTTGTGAAGATTTGCCTGCTTGTTCTTACTTAGTGACATTCTAAGTGCTGAAGGATTGTGTTACTGGTTTTGTACGGCACTTTTTCTTCTTTTTTGTGGTTACTAAAATGCTGAATATTGCAGCTTGCCTCCAATAGTAATCACACCTGTCAGTGTCCATGGATACTGAAACGTATGCAAAGCATGCAAGACAGTTTTGTGAACACACAAATACGAAGCAAACACAAATGCACGTAGCTGAATATTGAGTCCCCATCCCTCGAACAAATGACATTTAAAACCCCGTGCCTGTATTCTATTGTAGTGTCGATAGTTATACCAAGTGGAAGAAAACGCATCGTGTTAGCATGACGCCAATAGCTAAGTCTGGCCCAATGGTCAGGGTTACCACCTGTCCCACATTGTGAGGGACAGTCCCCCTCTGGGCAGTTGTGTCCATACCAAAACCATTATAAATGTAAAATATCCTGCGACCGTAGGACATAATTATGTCCTACATCTTATATTATAGTCGCATACAATAGTTATTTCTGTATGTAACATACCTACATGTTACAAGAAATAGAACAAGCAAGTAAACGAAACAGAAGACCCAGCTAAACTGCTACAACAATAAGCTTACATTTAGGCATAAAACAAAAGTACTATCCATTGTACTGACTGTGGGTATGTGTTGGCCTGTAAAGTCTGATGTGTGTCCCGACTATATCCCATCCTGGCCATATGAAAAGGTGGCAACCCTACCAATGGTCAGAGCATTCGCCCAAAATCTGTCCATTTGTGGTCCAAGGCATCCTTGTCAGGATGGGCCAAAGATGAACGGGTATTACCCGGGTATACCTACCATGTCATGAAAGATAAGTATTTGCATGTACCTACATGCGTGATGTACAGCATGTGGAAGGTGAAAAATGCTAGGGTAGTGCTCACAACCATACAGGTACCAGAGATATGTAGTGTATGCAATGTGTTCCCTTGACCATGCCATGGGCCATCAACCAGAAAAGGGATGGATGGAGTGTGTGGAATATGGGTGTGAGGGGGATGGGTAATTTAATAACTCACAAAGGGGAGACAGTGTTGGATGCAGAATAGGTGAACTGGAGGTGTATGAGGGAGCAGTGGGTTAATCAGAAAGAAACACAAAGAACAAACATACACATCCACAATACAACCTGACAGGCCATACTGCAGAACACAATCCCACAAACATATAAACGTCACCAGCACATACCCACATAATGGTCTGGACTGAACTGAGCCATCCAACTACAACACACCTGGATGCATAATTGAATAACCATCATCCCCTTTACAGCACACAACCACCCCCCCCCCCCATTCCTGAACGTCCACCAAAGCCAGCCATACTCAGGCTGCTAGCTTGGCACAGACATATCTGCACATAGTGACCACTACTCATATCTAGTAGGCAGTCTCACCCTAGGCAGTGTCAGGATTGCAAACTATGTATCCCTTGCATGTAAAACCCTATCATGTTTTTGTAAATCCAAAAAGATCGAAGGTTATTGTCTTGTTCAATTTTTGGATATCCCTCATGGGATAAGTATGCTTTGTAAACATCAGACTTAGTATCACGACACAATGTCCAGTCCTGTAGACATCTGGACACAAGTTGTATGTGCAATACTGGTTCACGAGACTGCTCAGCCTCCAGCTGGTCATGCAGAACCAACTACCCGGGATTAAACACCTGACCATGAAGCACAGCTCCCCACATGAATTATCAAAAATATATATACTTTACACATTCGCATAGTGGCAGTTGGATATAGGGTGATTAAGGTGCTGACGTAAGCAGGGTATCTCCTTACCCACTTTGTGAGGGACAGTCCCTGTTTGGGTAGGTGTTGTCCTGACCAAAAATAATACAATGGCAAATGTCCTGTGATTGTAGGAAATAATTATGTAACATATTTCATGTAACAGTTGCCTAAAACAGTTATTTCTGTATGTAAAATACATAAATCTTGCAAGAAACAGAATAAGCAACTAAACTGCTACAAGAATAAGCTCTCATCTAGGAAAATAAGTAAAGTTCTAAACCCTGTACTGACCATGGGTATGTGTTGGCCTGAAAAATCTGGTGTGTCCCGAATATATCCTATCCTGGCCATATGAAAATGTGGCAACCCTACCAATGATCAGAGCATTCACACAATAACTTGCCAGCCTCTTAATCCCCCCTAAAACCAGTGACCTTTGGAGGAAATGTGTTGAATCACACTGAATGAATAATGACAATAATTAAGAGTAATATATGTCTTTTACTTCAGAAAATAAGTATTAATACATATGCTCTGAATCTGTCAACACGTTTCAAGTTAATAGTACTAATATTGTAAAAGTGTCTGTGATTGTCTCTGATTTGTCCTTGCCTTGTCCCTGTTACTGTTAAAATTAGCCCCTGAGTGGTTGAGAGGTCCGTACACAT
>NC_056733.1:1676373894-1676478894 GCF_019279795.1 Protopterus annectens
GCCAGTATGCGAGTATTGCCCTGGTAAAGAAATGTGGAGTCTAAACAAGTGTAAGAAGCTGTAACCAGAGGTCAGCAGTGCTTAACACTCTGGAAACCCATGCACAACTGCTCCCAACTGCTTCAATGTGCCTTACTCACTCCGTATCCAATGTGCTTGTTCTGGTCGCAAACAAATAACCATCCTTTGCAAGTGCTGGCAGCAACACCCTGCACACACAGCTAATGTGAATTACCAATACACCGTGGCAAATATACAGACAATAGACAGTACCACACACATACCATACAGCACAGTCATCCAATAGTATAGCAATGTACCGACAGATATGTCCGGACCACTGGTGTTTGCAGACCTGGCCGTCTTGTGTTTATGTGTGTGAGCATGCCCAGTATGACTGTTCCGCATGTTGTCGACTGACATTGCTGTCATACCTTCATGTATTTGAGCATGCCCAGTATCGTCAACTGTATCGCATGTGTTAAATGTCCAGGTAGTTAGTACTGTAGTGCCGACCTCTGCGTTGTACACTGACAGGTGGCATGCTGTGTCTGCAGGGTATCATGTGGCATTGACTGTTGCTACATTTCTCCGCAGCGTGAGGGGACATCCGACTGCATCCACATTCCTACACAGCACCGGAGGGGGGGCGCACCTGACTGTTACATGTGTACGTTGGAAGGGGGGCACAGCTGACACTTGTACACTTTTGCTACTACTGTACTGGTATGTCAGGTACTCCATTTCAGTGTGTAGACCTGCCTATTGTGCTGGCTAGAGGCATACCAGTGTACTCCAGATCTTAGCTTTAATTTCTAACATATTAATTTCAGGCATCCTAGCCTTCACAACCTACATCCTACTGCCTGGCCTGCAGTAGTCTGTCTAAGTGGGTCTGTGGGGGGTGTCATCCATTGGGCATATTCAGACGCCATAGTACAATATTTGTCTGTGTTGGTCTAAACCTGTCCAGCTGGTTGAGACTTATGTGGGCTGTATGGACACACACATGATGCTCAGCCCATTACCCGCAGGGGTTATGACACCCTGTGTACTACTGGCTACTACGGTGACCCCGGTATTTACTACAGATGTCATGGTGCCACTATGGACGTGTACTGTTCGCTGCCTTAACATTCAGCCACCAAATTCCCTTGCATGCTCACATCCATACCACAGCTACAGGTAACAACACATTCTAATACAACTGCCAATTGGTAGGTTGAGTGACTTACCTTGAGGGTGTGCCAGACCTGAGGATGGTGCTGGAGGGCTGCCTATGTCGGATGCACACAGTGTACTTCCTATACATGGCTGAGCACAGGTAGTGTCATGTTTGGCATCCCTTTTACTGTCTGTGCAAGTCAGAAAGGGTGACATTCCCTGGGTACCTACTGTGTCAGTGCATATGCTACGCGTTGCACTTTACCAAGGCCAGGTCATACTGGGCACGCCTCCTTCCGCCTACTGGGTCCGGCTCAGGTAGTTCCTCCTCTGAGTCACTCTGTGCCTGTAAAGGCCTTGGCATTGGTGGGGGGCTGTTTGGCCCTGCCCCATGCTCTTTCTGCTGCAGCTGTTTCCCCAGGATCATATTGTGTAGCATAGTACATACCATAACAATTTGGGTGCATGTAGCTGGTGAATACTGCAAGGCTCCACCGGATGTGTCCAGACACTGGAACCGTGACCTGAGCATCGCAAACACATGCTCTATTATATGTCTTGCCTGTGCGTGTGCCTCATTATGGCATAGATGTTCAGATGTGTGTGCATTTCTGATGGGTGTCATCAGCCACGGCTCCAGTGGGTACCCAGCATCCCCCACTAGGTGACTGTAGGGGATGTCCATATTGGCAAAGCTGTAGTACAGCTGCTTCAGATGCCATATATCAGAATTGTCATAGCTTCCAGGGCAGCCAGCACACAGTCAGTATAATGCCCTGGGCATCACATACGACCTGGCAGTTGATGGTGGGGATGCCCCTGTGGTTAATGTATGCCCTACCCTGCTCACTGGGCGGTGCTTTCATGCATACATGCATGCAAGCTATAGCACCCACTACTCCAGGGTAGTCTGCCAGTTGGTGGAAGAGTTGCATATTGTTGGTCAACACCTCACGTGTGTTGAGGAAATGTACGTGCTCACTGGCATGTGGTGACATGGCATCCAGGAATTGATGGAATACTCTGGATGCAGATGTCTGTGTGATCCCCATGATATTTCCAGTTGTGCTTTGGGAGGTACCTGTGGCTAGTATACCTAGGCCTACACATACCTTTGTATCCACTGGGATGGGTTCCCCTCAGCCCTGTTCGATGTGTCAGGTGTGGCCGGCACAGCTCAACAATCTGCTGCAGGAGGTCTCTGTCAATCCCATAGCGCTCCACTATCTCCAGCCCTTGTAGCCCCTGATAGGTTACCCTGGGTCTGTACAGTCTTCTCTGTCTCCTCACTGAGGGTTGTTTGGCAGCATTTACATACTCACCACCCTCAGCCTCCTGCAGCCCTTCTCATTTCTTTGGATTGTTTTGTAAAATTTTCCCACATGTATACACCAGTGGTATAGATTGTGGAAAAACCCGAGGGTATGGTGCTTACTCACTTTATCATAGTGTTCTGGGCCGGGCTGGGGTGGGCTGGGCCTGTAATCTGCTGATTGTGATAATTATCACCTGTTTACCCAGCTTGTTCACCTTGACTACTCTTCTACTGCTGTTGTCCCTCCCAATTGCACTAGGCAGGTATAGACACACCCCTAGCTTAGGCATGCTAAGCTAGGAGCAATCCCAAGACACAGGGCTCCAATGTAAGTACAGTTTGCCTGACACCACCCCCCATGCTTTCACCTATATTCGAGTCCTGCACCCAGCTATCTATACACATACACTCTTGGGATCTGCATCACACCCTGGGGATAAATGGGATTCACTAATTTCCACCTCGTTTGCATAGTATTGTCTTCTAATGCATAGTTACATGACCCATACTGAGCCTCCCCAAAAATAACCACTGCTTACTGTCGCGCTGATCTGCACACAGCTGGTTAAAAGTGTCTTACTGTCACCGTATTTGATATCCCTTGTTCTTCACAGCAACAAAACAACCAGTCTCTGCATGGCTTGAACCTGGGACCCTGCCCACCACAGACAATGTGCTTTACCACTAAGCCATAGCAGATACACATACATTTGAGGTTATCACGTAAAGATCATCCAGCACAGGCATTCAACAGTATAGGACATGTATTCTAGCATGTAGCTTTATGAGTGCTAATGTCCACACACACACATACACACACACACACACATATATATATATATATATATATATATATATATATATCTATATCTATATATATATCTATATATATATATATATATATATATCTATATATATATATATATATATATATATACACACACACATATATATATATATATATATATATATATATATATACACACACACACACACACACACACATATACATATACACACACATACGTAGATATAGAATATATATCTCAACAGCAGACCACGTGACACCAAAGCATTAGACAAGAATGAAAAGGAAACCACATACGCATCCTGCATTATGTACTGGTGTTAATATCAAGGCAAGTGTATTTCTGTGGATCACACGGATTCAGACTGTATTAAGGGTAAGATTAGGGCTGTTGACATTACTCACCAGACCTATTGCCGAATGTATGTGTATGACTTGCCAACCCAGTCTCTTGGCCGATTGTGACATTTATGGCCACTATATAGAAAAACAACAAAACACACTCCTCAACACATCCTGGAGCTAGCGCTTCACAGACAACAGATACGATGTGACTGCCAAATACACACACCTGTCATGCCTTGGAATAGAACACCTACCTGTCTATTCTATCACACTACAACATTACGCAGTTACGGAATGCACTACCGAGATTATTGGAGCACAGCACTCCCAGAGGTGTACTTCTAGGTGTGTGACATCATCAGCAATGGAAAAGTCAGAGATAGGGATTGTATGGAGTGTTAGCAGTCTAAAAGCATGATTCTGTCTCTAGGCAGACAGAGACACACAGTTGGCAGGGCTGGGATTAGAACACAGACCTTATTATCTTATCACACTACAGCTTTACGCAGTTGCAGAACATGCTACCAAGATTACTAGGGCACAGCACTCCCAGGGGTGTACTTCTAAGTGGATGACATCATCAGCAATGGAAAAGTCAGCAATAGGGATTGTATGGAGTGTGAGCAGTCTAAAAGCATTATTCTGTCCCCAGGCAGACAAAGATACACACGCAGTTGGCATGGCTGGGATTAGAACACAGACCTAACTACCTTATCACACTTCAGCATTACACAGTTACAGAAGGCATTACCAAGATTACTGGGGGCACACTACTCCCAGAGGTGTACTTCTAGGTGGGTGGCATCATCAGCAATGGAAAAGTTGGCGATAGGGATTGTATGGAGTGTGAGCAGTCTAAAAGCATTATTCTATTTCCAGACAGATGGAGACACATGCACACACTCAGTTGGCATGACTGGGATTAGAACACAGACCTAGCTATCTTATCACACTACAGCATTACACAGTTACAGAACACACTAGTGAGATTAGTGGGACACAGAACTCCCAGAGGTGTACTTCTAGGTGGGTGACATCATCAGCAATGGAAAGGTCGGCAATAGGGATTGTATGGAGTGTGAGCAGTCTAAAAGCATTATTCTGTCCCCAGGCAGACAGAGACACACACACACAGTTGGTATGGCTGGGATTAGAACACAGACCTAACTACCTTATCATACTACAGCATTACACAGTTACAGAACGCGCTACTGAGATTACTGGGACACAACACTCCCAGATGTGTACTTCTAGGTGGGTGACATACAATAGTGATAGGGATTGTATGGAGTGTGAACAGTCTAAAAGCATCTTTCTGTCCCCAGGCAGACGGAGACAAACACCCGCCAGTGGTGTGATCTGGACAACTGCACATCAACAGACCACTATTACAATACTATATAGATACGAGCCATGCCACAGACACTACACCTTTCAAGACTGTCAATATGACTTCTAGGAATTATAGACATCGACATAGATGCTGGCAGTTACGATGTACATATCTGTGAACCAGTGTGTTCAATGTAGGAATCCATCTTGAAGTGGGGTATTGCCATCTGTTGACTGGACAACTACTATCGCTATACAGGGTTACAATGGCCATGCCCATACACATAGAGGCACATAACCGACACAATGTGTCACTGGGCATGCTCACAGACTTAGTATCACACGGCTGTTTGTAATGCACTATGTGTCCATCTACACAACGTTATACTGGGCAGGCTCACACACTTAGTAGCCCAGGGCTGTTTTGTATGCACTCTGATTCTAAACACGGAAGGGCACTGGCCATGCTATTACAGCTAGACATGAACAACACTTTGTAATGGACTCTGGTGTTGATAGTTGTCATTGTTAGCAGGAACACTGCTCTACATATATCTGACACCGGTCTTCTACACAATGGCTGCTGCTGTCCATTACCTTAGATGTACCAGTCTAAACCTGGCACATTAATAGCACCCGTGGTGATGTCCTGCCAGGAGTGGCACCTTCGCCCATATAGTGCCATTCATAGATGAATGTCCTGAGACTAGGTTAACACCCTGACACCTAGAGGACAACTGCATTGTATGTGTATGCTAAACAGTGCTAGATGTGTAGCGTTTGTAATCACAGCTACCCAATGTAGATCCAACAATGGGGAATACTGATATCTGTGCAGTGAGGAACAACTGGCTAATGGCTCAATTGTGCTCAATACCTCGGATACAGACATGTGGGCCATAACACCGGTACAGACAGCTCCAGGTGGTGGTGTCCCCACTTCCATGAAGGCCACTTACATGTACTGACCAGTACACCATCAAAAGGCATCACAGATGTGTCAGGTGCAGATCACAGTGTCAAAAGCCACATTCTAGGATGTAGCCCTCAGACATCACCATGTCCTTGGACCAGCAACACACATCCATACATGTGGTAGAACATATATTAGTACACCATGTGACCCATGACCAGTGGACTGTACCTAGCTCTACATCAACTGTGCAGACTACCCATGTACTGACACAGTTGTATCATGTATTATGCAATGCAATGATACAACTGTTCGTAACCAGGTCGGCTGTACACATAACAGGGGCCCTGGGTCATATACAGCAGTAACAGATGACTGTTGCTATACACCAGTAAACACCCTCATGTTTGGATATGACATACATGTACCTGCCATGGATATGTACATGCCACACACACACACACACACACACACACACACACACACACACACACACACAACACATATGTACATAGCATAGCTGTTGCTGTCCTTCGTGCAGACAGGTGGCTACAGCAATTACACACATGCACATGGAAGGTAGGTCCATGGCTGTTGAATGCTAACAGTACATAAGGTGCAATATCAATGTTGACTGAGTTAACATTCCCTCTGTACTGGTTACCCATGACAACTATCATATCATACAACAGTCCATGTGTCATGTATGTCATCACACATGTCCACAATTGCAATGCCTACAAACATGACTAAATGACAGGAATGTAGGACCTATACACATGTACAAGTAGTGGTGTGCATTCAGCTACCATGCGTGTGCAGTAGCTGATGTTTGCAGGTGACGTGTGTCTTACTACAGCATGCAGTTGCAATGCAGCCCCATCATTGCCAACTGTATATGGTGATATACTGACAGTATGGTAAGATGTACATCAGGTATGCATGAATGTGTGGACATAACTAAGTGGTGGGCCATCTTTGCAGTTGGATGTTTGCTGATGACAGCTAACAGGTGTCTCACAAGCCGTCCTACAACAACATGTGCAAACACTAAGCTATGTTTCTTTTAATTGAAGGGGAAGACATACAACCTACACAGCGGTCAGGGTGTCACAGACTGTAAATCACTTGACACCTGTAACACTTAAGACCTCCCATGTGCATATATCAGCACAATTGCCAAAGGTAGCATTGGTACACATTGTAATGCAGACAATACTGTTGCATTTCTGTCATACATATCATAAGATAGCAGGTGTCTGATTCACAGTACTGCCATGTGTGTTTGCTTGTGTGTCCATATAGGCCACGTATGGTGGGGAATACATCCCAATTGTTACTCACACTCCTGTACACTTTTGTAGAGATATGTACATACTGCAGTGTATAAAGTAAGACATAGGCAGGGGTGGAGTGTGCATCACACACATGTGAGCTATCTGTATGTGCATGACATAGGTGCATTCAATTGTGGATGCCACAGTGTGTGTGTGTGTGTGCGTGTGTGTGTGTGTGTGTGTGTGTGTGTGTGTGTGTGTGTGTGCATGTATGTATGGCTGTCTGGTCCATGGAGTGAGGATGTATGTTACCATAGTGAACAGATATGACCCCTAACCCCTCCAGGTGATGCAATCTACTACCCTGTTGATGCTGTCGATCTTAGGCATTACTGACTACCTGTACATGTGTATTCTCTGTGTTGCATCATGTGGGTGCACAGTGCTGTAATGGTGATTACGATTACCACATAGGCAGAGGACCGCACCTCAACACTATCAAGTGTGTGTGTTACTGTGTCTGAATACATGTGTGCAAATACCTGTGTGTGTGTGTGTGTGTGTGTGTGTGTGTGTGTGTGTGTGTGTGTGTGTGTGTGTGTGTGTGTGTGTGTGTGTGTGTGTGTGTGTGTGTGTGTAGTTGTGTGTTCTCATCCTGTAATGTGAATGTGTATTACTGCTACACAGTGAGGTCTCAAGCTATCAACTGGCCTCTACCCTTGTCATCAGCTAGACCGCTATGTAAACTCACCGCTCCATGTAACTGTACATGTGATGTCACCCGGTATGGATGTCACGTCTCTAGCCACTGTAGCTTAGTACACAGCTCCCATGCTCCTGGATCAGTAGATGTGTAGACATCTTTGGAATGTCAGCCTTTCTAACAGTGAGGTTGAAGCTACGAATAGCATGCTGGTATTGCCATACATACTTGTGAGTAGTCCACATTTACACATGGGAAACTGCAAACACTGGCACTCGATGGCACATGCAATTAAACCTGAAGGAGGGGAAGCAGGACATCATTAACAACATGCTGTTACTGTTGGTAGCAAGACACATACTGTGAACAGAAAACAATGCATTCTAAACCTGTACTACATGGTATGTCTGTTGCATGTCAACAGTACACAACAATTGTAATCTACACTTATCTCCCTATTCTGTTCACCCTGTGCATCGGACCATATGAGCATGTCACTGCACTGATTTTGTGGATATCAGGGATGCAACACAGGCATCATCATATGCACAGGGTGATAATGTTTGCCAGGGGGCTAGGCTGCATGAGTGGATGACATCATGTGTGTGGGTTAGGGCCTGTGATCTAACTGGCCATGTGAGGTTGCTATGCATGTGAGTGTTGTGGTGCCCTACAGATGTTTCTGGTGTGTGCGTGTATGTGTGCACACAGTTCTGCCATATGTCTGGCCAACAGAGGGGTATTATTGACAGCTCCAGACTGTACAGACCAGGTTTTACAGCTCACAGTGTCTGGCCATTGCCACGTGACCTGTGCCTGCCAGGGGTAGCATGGGCACTACCAGGCAGAGATGCAGATTGGGTACTGTCCGATGACACATGTCCACTGGAACCGTGTCCCCGTTGGGATAGTCCAGGGCCACATGCACGTGGCCTGCTGTGTCCTGATGTGGACGACGCAGCACCAGCTGCACTGCTGCTACCACCACTATGGGAGAGGGCATGTGAGGTAGCTCGTTCATGTAGACCTGCACCCGGTGATGTAGCTGGCCTCTGTCCACGTGGCCTACACCTCACTCCTACCAGATGTTCTAGCTCAGATAGCTCATGCTCGCGGATTGTCATACCACAGTCAAGGATTCCAACCATGTCACCCAATCGTCTGTCCAAAACCTCAGCAATCTGCTGTTGAGCATTTGCCAATGCCTGGATGTTGTCATTTAAAGAACAGATAGCTGCCCTCTCTAGCCTCTGCCCTACTCTGTTCTGCCATTCAGCACGTGCCAGTGCCACCATTTCAGCCTGAAACATGCATCTGGTGACACCAGCTGCTGCACTCTGTCCTGCAGGGGCACGTCAGCCAGAGGTCCTCCTATGAGCAGTACTGGCCACATGCCTGTGTGGCCCATCTCCAGTCATTTGCCTGATACCATGTTGTGAATACACACCTTTCGTAGCCACCACACTTTCCTGTTCCAAGCTACCACACACCAACTGTCCTTTTTCTATGGCCACTGGTGATGGGGTATGTTTTGGTTTAAGATCTGTGTGCGGGGATGAGGGAAATATAGGTGGAATGGGAACCAATGGCACAGATTCAGCCCCTGACAACCCTGCCTGTGCCTCAAGCATATGTTCGTCATCACTGCTAGAGTCTGTGGTGACACTAACATCAGATGGCCTCAGGAGGGTAACGCACCTACATCAACTGTGAAGGCAAACAAAGACTCTACATTACAATACAGACACACACACACACACACACACACACACACACACACACACACACACACACACACACACACACACACACACACACACACACACACACACACACACACACACACACACACGCACACACACACACACACCATGCATGTGATTTGACAGAAGGCATGCAACATGCATGTGATACAGCAGACGGCATGAAGCTCAGACAACAATAGTGGTAGTTATCATACATCCCTGGGTTGCACACAACAGCATGCATGTGTCATAGCAGAAGCCATGCATTTCACAAAATCATGGTAGCAAGCATGCATCCCTGAGTTACACCATGTGGAACAGCACAGGTTAACAGTACACATGGCTGATGTGTGGCATATGACCTTGACATGAACATGTAGTATGACATGTAATCTGCGGACGTGTGTATTGACATGCGTACATGTTTAACACAATGGTGTCCTGTCACATATACAGTGGGGTAATGGTGTCACATTGCAGTGTTGTCTGTCTGCCCTACAGATAAAATGCACATTTAGCAGATGTGCATGACCATTTAAGGGTATTATAAGGCATCTATATTGCAATACAGTGTGAAATACAGACACAGTGTCATTGCATGGAATCATGAGGTGTCTCTATTGCTATACAGTGTGAATTACAGACACAGTGCATAGCCATGACTGTGTGCATACACAATACATATATACTGTGGATTGTGAACCACATCGCTGAGGTGTATACACACTAAACCATGATGTGGAATGTGTGACAGAGGTCACCAAAGGCCATACGGATGACACCCCTGCACATCTGGAAACATATTTTAGCTGCCTGGCAACCATGTCCACACATGGCAGACTTGTCAATACACCATGTCTCACACGACATTTGTGTACCACACACACGAGGTGCATGGCTGACAGTGATGTCCAACAGCAGCAAGGGAAATGTACTGTATCTGTGGCCTGATGTGGTTGTCTGTGTATGTATGTGGATGCTATACAGGTGACTATTGTCATGCTGTGACACAGTCATGATGTTCAACACATCTTATGTGGTCGAATGATGTTACGCCACCACAGGCTGTGCACAGGCCTGTAGGATGTCCAGTGTTCCACATCTGCAATATAACCATTCAACAAAGGCTATAGTTGGACCATGTGTAGCCAATGTACAACAGGTTGTACACACAAACACATCACATCTACTGTGTGTTGCTACATGTCTCTGGCCATCCTCCATGTCCATGTGTAAGTATGTGTTGGCCAAACGGTTGTGATGGCCATCTATCTCACATGTCTGTGTTGCCCCATATGACATACACCTATAGATGTCATATACTCCACTGTCCACAGGATTATGCAGACAAAGGGTTGTATGTTTGGTATGTGGGGTATGTTTTATGGAATAGTGAGACAATGTTGTAGCCAGCCCACTATGCCATGGACATGTCAGATGGCACATCACAATGTGTGCACTCATAGCAGGGGCATAATCTACAATGGTGAATCCTGTGGGCTGTCCATACTCCAGCTCACTGTGTAGTACTATTTGTGTACCCCACATGCGTAGTTCAGATGTGTAGTACATGTTCCTACATTGAACAACACCTTCACCATTGTATGCACAGCTGTCCACACATCTAGCAATGACAGTTTCTGAGGTTTCATGTCAGTGTTTCACTTAGTTTGCAAGTATTGCACATAGGTAGCCAGTGTGATGGATTGCAGATGCGACCTGTATATTGTGACCAGACCATATATTGTGCGTATATGTGTTAACTGGCCACATGGCAAATAGATCTGTGCATTAACATGGCTGATACTTATAACTGTATCACCTGCAATGGTCTGCTGTCTTAGCAGAATGCCAGAGGTACCTATATAGGGGTGATACAGCAGTATGATCATTATCCATGCCTGTGTGACAGCTACAGGTTGCAATGTGCATGTTAACACATTCGCCAGTACAATAGGATATACTATGGAGTATACACATGTGTGCATACACAGAGTAGCACACTATAGTATGCGGCATGTGTGTATACATGCCTTACATATGATGTTACATTACATATTGTACAGTAACACATGCAACTATATGGGATATAATAGTTATATGTGCAGTAGTGACTTACCAGGCAACTCCAGGCTCTGTGGTTGAGAGATACCCACCTCCACGATGTCAGCTTAGGCTTGTGGATGCTGCTCTGATGGTGTCCCCAGGTTGGCCAGTAGCTCCTCGGTACATGTGAGTGGGGGCTGGATTGGTGGCCCACCACCTGTTGCACCTTGTTCCCTGGTGATTGCATTTGCACACTGTTTCGCACATCTGATCCAGTCTGTGCAGTGTATGCGCACCTGCTGGTATTTGCGGTTATGGCCACCCACATCATTAACCCTCCTGCGAAGTTCCTGCCACAGGTCATACCACTGCTGTGCATCCTGTGGCACATGGCTAAACAGGACATCATAGTTGTCTTGGAGGTAAGGTATAAGGGCCTCATCCTCCAAGTGGGTATAGGCTGAGAGCCTTGCTTGTGGCATATCTGGAAGACATAATGATGGGGACAGGTCACAGTATCTCAGAGATACATAGAAATACAGCTGCACATACATGTGTATCACATTTATTACATATAAATAGTTGTCTTTGCAAATCTTCATGACACTGACACCACTGACATGTTTGTGTCACACACATGTGACACCCAATGGGGATTGGATATTTTCACCATATATGTGTGTCACCTGATTACATTGCTCATACTCCATGTGGATGTTGTCTTGATGTGGGCATGTCTGCTTGCCTGTACTGGTGTTCTTACATATTAGCACATGCCTGGATGTGTCCACATTAATGCTGTTGACCTTGATGCTGTGTATATGTCACATAAAAACACATACACTGCCTTAACGGACATGACCTGTGACAATACAGACATGTACACGGAAGCCTTTACATGTATGTGTTTTGCCATATACATCGACATGGCACTGTACAGCAGTTCAACATCCTGCCACGTACTGCCTGTGTTGCACATGTGATGCACATGGGACACTGGCTAGCCTGATGGTATTTGCAGGGATGGTTATCAACTATAGCATGTACGGCCAAGGTCATCTAATAGTCTGTATGTCCTGGGCCATGTATGAGTCTAGGATGTAAGGTTATCTAGCTGTAGCCAACAGATGTGTTTCCGGCACCTGGTGAAGTAGAGCCACATAACTGACCCACACGGTTAATGATACATCTACCATGCGGTCATCACACCATGACTGATAAAAGTGAAATGTGCAGCTTTGCTGGACAGGGTTGCATAGTATGGCAGGAGTATGTAATGTGTATAGCACAAGGATCTGTCCAGCATGTGGTGATCCTTGTACTAGGAAGGTGGATGTCCATGTTGTATGTATTTCAAATCAGGATATGTGCATGTAGCATGTCCAACATCACAGTGTTGGACATGTCTTTATGCAGGGTAGGCATCATGCTACATAGTTGAGGTGAGGATTGTGAAGGCTGGTGTCAGCCATCCAAACATGGCCAATACCCCCTTAAAGGTGATATGTGATCTGATATTGGTCACTTGAGTGATGAGTATGGCTGTACAATGATCTCCATGTTCATGGATGGCACCCTGTCATGAATAGGGTTGCCTCTTATGACTACTTAATAGGCTTGGTGACATCACTAGCTCAGGGAGGTAAACTGCACAGCAGCATCCCTTAAACACAGTGTCTATTATGTTGACCACTGCCTAGGTGGTAGTTCATGGGTGCAGGGTTATTAACCTAGCAGTGACAATGCAATATGCAGCTGTCAGATTGTGCACATATGTCACACACCTCACCCACAAAGTCCCTTCTGTATGTTGTCCGCAACACTGAGTCAGCTATTGCTCCTAGGTCATAGCCATTCACATATTTACATAGGCAGATGCCTCCCATTTGTCTGTGTGGTATGGGCTACAATGAGGGGGAGTACAACAAATTAACCCTGTGTTACTGTAGCTGCCACTGGTGTGATATGCACATATTATTCAGACACCTTTTGTTTTGTTAGTTCTGTCAACAGTCCACTGGCAGAACACTCATGTGACATACAAAGGTACATCTAGTATACTGAGTGTAGGTAGAACACAGTATGGGTGATGATGTCTTATGACCTGTCACAGGTATGATATGCAATGTGAAATCATTCGTACTGTCATCTACATCTGTACTGCTAACAACATATACGTTGATTAAGGTTCATGGACTTTCAAACCAGGCTCAGCAGGGTAGTAGTGCAGTACCTCCCATTATGAGTGGTGTCTCCACTTTGTGTGTTGTGATAACTGTTGGTGTGCACCATTCAGTGTTTTCACAGACTGACATGAAGCTATGTTTTAGATGATGTGTATGTGTAGAGCAAACTGTTTTGCCATATGTGTATGATACAACCAGGGATGTGGACAGATCCCATGCAGCCTGAGTGCACCTTGTACCATCATAGTTATGGTTACAGGGGCTCTGTAGTGTACATGGATATGTGATTGTGTACCTGTTGTGGGGGCAGTGTGTTTATGTTATCCAGCACCCTATCTGTATTGCTTATTCATGCTCAGCACTTATTCAGAACATGTAAGCACTACATGAGCTACTAATTACTATAGCACTCAACCCTCCTCATTATCTACAGGTAAACACTGTTTGTACTTACATTTCCTGCTTGCTTAGAGTAAAACAGCTCTTGTACACACTTTCCTCACATTTCTAGTGGGAAATAGTTAAATATTCAGGCATGTCCAAGTGTCAATTCCCAGTGTTATCGCCTGTCTATATGATGAATATGGGCATTATGAGGCAATATAGAAATTGTCTCATGTACACAGTCAATACTCCCCTCCTAACATACAACACTACAACCTGTGGGAGATGCACATATCTAGCCATGCTGGAGGTAAAGCTCTCTCCAACCCAGACTGAACCTGACAATCATGTGGGGATGTTAAACGTTTGCACCACACCACACTCATCACATAGTCTCACTAGATCTCCACCACCACAGGCCAAACATAGTAAGACTACAACATTTGCGGAGCATCTCAATACTACTCTGTCTAGGCAACAAAGAAATCCAAAGCAGAAACGGAGGCAGCCCCCATCCTCCAATACAACACCGATTACTTATAACCCACAGACTTAGTGTGCCCCTCAAACACAGCCAATAGGGTGATATAACATACCCAACACACTAGTCATGGGTGACTCTATAGGCGGTCACACTGATATCACACTCAGCAGGATACACAAGGTGATAGTTGCTGTCAGCTGCCTGTCGAGTAACAGGATCCGCAACATAACCTATGCACTCAGGTCACTCCTCAACTGGTACAATATGACTGTGTCATTCTCCATGTTAGTGTGAACGCCCTGAGATGTACCTTCCTGGACAGCATGTAAAAAGACATGGAATAGCTCTCCGATCTTGTAGCCCAGGCAGGTATCACCCTAGCCTGAGTAGCATTCTGCCATCATCCAGACTGATAATGCAGTATAAGGACAAAATTATTTACTTCAACAATTGGCTATGCTTCTGGTGTCATTCCAAGGGTACCCAGTATCTGTCTGCTTTAAATGACATAGTCAACAGAACACAATGCTTTGACACAAATGGCCTGCACCTGTCGGCCCTGGGATTCTGGATAATGGCTAAGGCTCTTGCTGCTCCTATAGTGCCTGTTTTAGGCACTGTTCAAATAACATATTCAGCACCATAAGAGGAACAGGCAAGCAATACCTGAGGGTAATGCTACTCAATGCTTGACATCTTCATCGCAAACGCACTCACCCAAGGCACTCCTTGTAATGGACCACTTCAATATCTGTGCAGTGACTGGGACCTGCTTCTAGGCTCCTGAGAGCACCCATGCACTACCAGGCTATTACTCATACCACACCTTTCAGTCATGTAACCAGGACCGGAACACCCACAGTGGAGGTGTGTCCATATTTCCTAAGGATATCCACACCTCCAGGCTGTTTGCTTAGCACTATGCATCAGAGGCTATCCAAGTGCAACTAACTCTGGCCATAACTGCTATACAAATTGTAGCTTGCTACAGATCCCACACCATACCCCATGGTTAATTGTCCTCACTTCTTGGTGTACTGGAAAGTAGGGTTCAAACAGACACTACTGATGTGCGACTGACACTACCCCACCATTAACTTCGATACCTACTCATGTACCGACACATCAGGCCACCGCTTTCTGGGATTCATAACCTCTAATCACCTGGTTCAACCTATCCACACCACCACCACCACCAGGGCCAACAATATCCTAGACCTGGTCATTACATACATGTGTGACTGGTGTTCCACACCTGGGGTTATCTCCTCGTTGGTCACATACAAACATACGCTAATCACCCTTGTTGTCCACATCCCGGCACCACACCCTTTATGGAAAATACAGTACAATATTTCTACAAAGCCAACTTCAGGCTTCTTATGACAGCAGTAGTAAATGTCATGACACCCGTGCAGATGGACGATACAGTTACAACCGCTGAATCATACACAACTGCACTTAATTTCCACTTACATGACTGCATGGATCATGCTATCGCTAACAGAACCATGACGGTACCCACCAGAAAATGGAAGCCACTCTGGTGGTCCACTGCCATGGATATAATGTACAACAGAAGGAGGAGACTGTTGCAAAGTAGAGTACAATCCCATGAGTGGAGGAGCTCCTTGGTCATCCTCAGTAAGAATCTGAGATCACTTATCACATCCTCCAAATGTAGGATCACTTAGTGAGATCACTTATCACATCCTCTATGTAAACATAACCACGACTAATTCCAAGGGCTACCACAAAGCATTCTAGAGGTATGTCACTACTCTCGATGGCGAGATCCACATCTGCTAAGACATACATCAGTAAGGCACGAACATTACAGAACCGACTGATATTGGCAACATCCTGGCAGATAGGATCAGTGCTAACTTTACACCCCCCTCACACCCTAAAGGGCCCATATCTATGCAGGAACGATGCAGAGTTCCTGCGATCACAACCATGCAGTTCAAAGCTGCACTCTCTAAAGCCAGGAACACAGCATCCAGGTGACCATACAACACCCCAGGCTGCAATTTCACGAACTTCAGAACAAAATGGCTCCCCACTTGGGCACCATATTCACTAATAGCCTTGCATCAGGCATTGCGGCCCCTGAATGGCACACAGCAACAGTTATCACTCTCCACAAAGGTCGTGCCACAATGGACCAGGGGAACTATTGCCCTATACGCCTGACTAGACTGTTTTGCAAGGCTATGGAGCACATCATCATGGATCTCAGTCACAGAGACATTGGTGGCCTCCAAACCATTGATCCTACCCAGTTTGGATTTATTAGGGCCAGACCATGTCTTCTAAACCTTGGTGGAGTCCTTTGAGACAGTTACCAAGGCAGTAGATCAGGGTAAGGAGGTCCACACAGCCTACCTTGACCTCTCAAAGGCTTTCAACACCGTTCCACATTCTGGTACTGTCAACATACACATCCACCTGCACATTAACCCATACGTCATGGGATGTTATGCAAAGTGGCTCACGGACAGAACCCACACAGTGAGGGTAGCATACCCTAGGTCCTACTGTAAATCAGTTACAATTGGTGTCCCCCAGGCCTCGGTCATAGGGCCCCTCATGTTCGGTATATGCTTCTCTGAGGTACAGGCTAGCACAGGAGGACTTACCCTGAATAGGTTTGCAGACAACTGCAAACTAGGGGCCATGATTGATTCCCCAGCTGATACAGACACCCTCCATAAGGGTGTCACTGGGACGGATACCTGGTGTCAATAACATGGCCTCAAGCTGCATGCCACATGGTGAATAGAAATCCCCTTTGGATTACACCAATCACCCATGGACTGTCACATAGGTGTCAGTCCCCTACATACATAAGACATAATAAGGGATCTTAGAACCCAAGTAGATAGCATTTACTCCTTTGTTAACCATATTGCCAAGGTGGTGTGGATATCCTTCTACGTGGCCCCCCTAATCTCTAATGGGTTTGTAGCCAGAACAAAGGCAGCCATTGTGCCTCTCTACTCATGACTTATGAAACACATTAAAGGGTACAACACCCCATTTGGGATGTACCTTACAAGACAACAGAAACTGCTTTAAATACCACAACATTACCACACCAAGAGGAATACTGACCTCCGAAGGATGACGTAGGCAGCCCAACTACAGAAATCCCAACTGTACTCGTTTGCATACCGCATACTCAGAGGTGATCTCTGCTGAACATACAAGGCCCATGTCCAAAACAGTATTGATGGATATGCTCCAGCTAAGCAAAATCCCCTGACAGCCTCATACTCTAGGATATGTACCTAAATGCAACAATGACTAGTACGTGCTGGAGGGATACATTCCTGACCCAGACAATCACCATGCTTTGGAACATGATTCCTATGTACATCAAGCAGGGACCCTCACTAGCACTCTTCAAGAGGTACCTCGATGGGTGGATGGGAGACAGACATGTACACCAGGGATCACTGCAGTAGCTTTGCTGTACAGAGGAGCAGGAAACACATGGCTCTGCTGTTCAGAGGTACAGGACACTAACCTAGGGAGGTGCCACAAGTGAAAACACTGTAGTTAGGCTTACGAATGGCCTTGGCCAGACAGCATAGTACCTAACTATGAACCTATGAAGCTATTACATGTCCTTTGTGCATGGATAATTGACTAGCTCTTCCATTTCAATTAGCTATCATGCTGATACACTGTCTGGTGACTACAAGTCATATGTATCCGGTTATTGTGTATTGTACATGCCAATAGATATACCTGATGTTAGCATAACCTAACAGTAATGCTATGTAAAATGTTAGACATATCTACCTACAATACTGTACATTTCACATTTTTGCCACAATATCCCACAATGCAAATCATAATTGCACAGCAGGACCACCTTAGACATGTTATTCTCAGTTATACACCCATACATATGCCTACTGTTACAGTATATCAACATATACTATCCTCTGTTATGGCACATACATGTTGGACCAACCCTGCCACTGACAGCGGCTGGAGAGGAATTGTTGTGTTCAAAGTCCTTATATAGCATCCCTTGTGGTTTATGAGGTGTTTCCCTTGTGGTCCACAGCAGTACAAACAATTTCTATGAGTGTTACTATGCTCATCAATACATCACTATATAATACCTTTTCCCACTATATGCATTCCATATACTTTAATTATTACAGAACAGGTACTACATACACTGACATACTGAGTGTTCTACATACCTTATTAGTATCCCGAGTTGATGGTAATATAAGTCCTATTCGTTTTCTGTTGTAACGTTTTTCTGCTATGTACATACGGTTTGAATGTATGACAAGCCATCCTTTTATACTTAGATATCAGTAACATGTGATATCCTGCCACCAATTGGTGTTCCGGAATAGATGATTACATGCAACTCAGCTGTGCAGTTACTCCACTAGCCAATGACATGGCAACAGTGGGGTATAATTGAATACTCCACTTGGACGTGGTCCCTTTCTCCTACCTTCGAGGAAGACAGCCTGGATGCGTTGTTTGTGATGAATTGCAACAGCTATATGGAGACACACAGAGATATATTAACTTCAAGGCCCCTGTGGATTGTGTGTAATGGCTAGAGGATGTAGTTCTACATGTGAGTCTAACTGTTATATCAGCCGTCTGATATGGGATTATTGCAACCAAACCCTGTAACATCGGCATCTGTTCCATTGCACAACAGCAACGATTTCACATACGGCCATTATAGTGTGTCTCTGACAAGGTATGTTAAGGCTTCTGCAGATGTCATAGAGTGAGTGGGTGTTTTTGATGTTATTATAGTGTGTATAGGAATTGTTTCAGGTGTGGGGGGAAATGTAGGTGGGTGTACATAGCAGATGCAGGTCTGTAGGAACTGCATTTATACATATTCTATATGTGTGTGAGGGCTCCTTCCCTATTTGAAGACCTATCATTTTGTAGACTAATACTATGCAATTGCAGGCTTATTCATTAAGCCATTGCTAATTAGTTCCTGTATTGCATGCAGGTGATGTTGGTCCTTCAATCCCTTTGGAAATACATCGGTATGTAATGAAATGTTGCTACATGAAAGCTGTCTCGTGTATTTCTGTCACAGATATTTGCACTCATTGGAGTTGTGTTGGTGACTGAACCTCTTTGGCTTGGGTTGCCACCTTTTCAAATGGCCATAGTGGGACATTTGCAGGATACACATCGGATTTTAGAGGCTGACACATACCCACGGTCAGTACAAATTATAGAAATTTACATATATGCCTATATAAAAGCTTATATTCTTGTAGCAGTTTACTTGCTTATCCTGTTTCTTGTTACATGTAGGTATTTTAGATACAGATGACTATTTTATGCAACAATTACATTAAATATGGAACATGCCAAATGTCTCAAGATTGTAGGACATTAGTATTTTCATTTTGGTCAGGACACTACCACATATAGAGGGACTGCCCACGCAAGGTGGGAGAGGTGGTAACCCTATCTTTGGCTCATGTCCATAGCACATATTTGTAATCGTGTATAGACAGATATAGTCTCCATATCCTTTGTTCATAACGTTCAGTCATGGCAGAATGTGTGATTGCTAAGGTCCATGTTATGCATATATTTGAAGACTTCAACCACTGTATACGGCATACCCACGGATTCAGGAACGCACACACATCCAATGACTACATTACCATTCCCAGACTCCCAAACCCCACAATACTGAACACTCAACCTCGCGACAGTCAAACTCGGGGAACTAACACAAACACAGAACACACACATGCACACACGCACAAACACACAGACACACTGCTACCCATCACAAACCATCCTACAGTACGTATGGCCAGGTGGCCATGCCCCCATACACCCCCCTTGTAGGTAGCTGTGCCCCTCACACCACACCTACTTTAATAATCTACCTCTGAGATAGCACAAACAGACACACGAAGCAAACCCACACACACACACACACACACACACACACACACACACACACACACACACACACACACACACACATTACAGTCCCTCAGAAACACACACCACACTCAGAATACACACTTACACACACTACAGCAATCAGAAACACACTTACACACAGTAGCTACCTGAACCGCAGCACCAGAAGCACTAACTAAATGTCCATTAACATTATGATAATAGTACTCGCAGTTCTGGTGTTCCGGTACTGTGGTCTTTTGGTCTTTAAGCCTCATGATTATGCACGTCGGTATGTAAAGCATTTGGTATTTGGTAGTATCCTATTTATATGTACCTCCATGGTTGTGTAGATGTTGTTAACCTATCTATATATTTGCATATATATGTATATCCATATATATCAACATATATTTCTCTATCACCCTTTCTCATATATATATATATACAGAGAGAGAGAGAGATAGAGAGAGAGAGAATACACCTTTCGTTGGATACATGGCGGTGTATACTATTTCCAAAACTCCGCCCTTTTGTGTTTTAACCTGTCACAATACACACCTGCCATTGATAAATCTCAGGTAGCTTAGTGGTAGGTTATTGTGAAGATTGTGTACATGGTTGCATGTTCTACTCCTGGCAGTGGTCATTTTACCTCTCAGAGCAGGCACTATTAGTACAAGGGTAAATAACGCACATTTCAGCAGTTCTGGGCAGCTTTGCCCATGATCTGAGTGATATTCAGCAAAGGTTAGACATCTGTTGCGCATATCTGTGTAGTCATGTTTAAACGTCGCTTACCGGTACTTACCTGCACAAAAACCTGCTAACGTGCTTAAACTTGCTCTAATGACCTGCATCCAACATCCATTATTTGGAATGTCAGAATTACGTAACAGCCCTTGCAGGTTGTGGAACTGGGACCATGCACGAGACTGTCAGTGGCTTTACCACTGTGGCATCTAGGACTTCTACAAGTGTTATAGTGTTTAGTATGTAGAGTGTACTACGGCTGTTCCTATGTACTGCAAACAAATGTGTAACTCAGTTGGTGTACATATGGATGATGTCTATTAATGGTATGTCCAAGTGATGCTTAATGGATATGCTCCAGCTATGGGAATCCATGTCACAGTGAGCCACACACTGTAATATGCTACACCTTGCCACTACCATAACTGGAGAATGCTGGGGTGGCAGATACCTGTCATGGGTACTCTCTATGCTTTGGAACTACATCCCTTATTAGATTATATGGAGCCCTTCATTAACACACCAGGGAATCCTTGCAGAGTGGGTGGGGAACAGTGGTTACACCCCAGGAATCCTGCAATTGGCTCTGCTCCACAGAGGGACAGTTAGTTAATCAATGGGGTGGCGACAGCAGACACATTTTGGTTAGGCTTATGAATGACCTCTGACAGTTAGCCATGTACCTACCAATGTACCTAGGAACCTATACATACAGTATCAACACATGCTGTTAGCTTAATTTACTGTTCAGGTATTGACTTACCTTGTGCCAATAGCAGTTGTGTGTGCAATAGTTGAGGGCTGCCTATGTAGGATGCACACAGTAGACCACCTATACATGACAATTTACAGGTGTTTGTGTGTGTGTACCATCCCTTTTACTGTGTGTACAGGTGGAGATGTGTGTCAGTCCATAGGGGCCTACACTGTCAGTGTATGTGCTATACGTTCCCTCTTTGCCAAGGCATGGGCATACTGGGCATGCCTCCATCTGCCTACTAGGGCTGGCACAGGGTGTTTGTGGTCTGAATCTCTCTGTGCCTGTGGTGCCCTTGGCAATTGTGGTGGGCTGTGAGGGCCTTCACCATTATGTCCCTGCTGCAGCTGTTTCTGCTGGAAGAAGTTGCATTCAGCAATGAAAACATTTTGAATTGCTTGAATTGTATGCGTTAATAAAAGGAAAGACTTTTACACTCAGGCGTGCTTTGTACTATTACCACTTGGTACTGATCGGATATTTATTGGCCTTTTCCCTGGAGCTGGCTTTTGGTTTTACTTGTTTTTCATCAGCTTATCCTCCTTGTTTTGGTGTTTCTGCAGGATTATATTATGTAGCATGGCACATACTACGGAGATGTGGGCACACGTGCCTGGAGAGTACTGCAAGGCTCCACCAGATAGGTCCAAGCAATGGAACCGTGATCTCAGCATCCTAAAAACACGCTCTATGATGATTCTGGTTTGTGCGTGTGCCGCATTTCTGATGGGAGTCATCATCCACAGCTCCAGTGCACAGCCAGCAACCTCCACAAAGTGGCCATATGAGATGTCCCTCTTGACAAATACCTGGTACAGCTGTGAAGCATGCCAGATGTGGGAGTCGTGGTAGCTTCCAAGGCTGCCAGCACACACATCCATGATAATGCCCTGGGCATAGCACATGACCTGGCAGTTGATGGAGTGGTATCCATTGCGGTTTATGTAGCACCTACCATGCGCACTGGGTGGTGACTTGATGTGTATGTGCGTGCAGTCTGTTGCATCCAGTACCTCCAGGTTGTCTGCCACATGGTGGAAGAGGCGCCTATTGCTGGTCAACTCCTCCTGAGTTCGGGGGAAGTATATATGCTCATTGGCATGTGGTAACATGGTATCCAGGAACTAGTGGAGTACCCTGGATTATGATGCCTGTAAGATCCCCATGATATCTCCAGTTGGCCTTTGAAAGGTACCTGTGGCTAGTATTCTCAAGCTTACACATACCTTCATGCCCAATGGGATGGGTTCCCCTCTGTTGTTTCTGGCTCTGAGGCATGGCTGGCACAGCTCAACGATTTGCTGCATGATATCCCTGTCCAGCCTGTAACGCTCTACTATCTCCAGATCATCTAGCCCCTGGTAGGTTACCCTTGGTCTGAACACTCTTCTCCTCCTCCAGTGCCTGAGGTGGTTGTCAGCATCATCCTCCACACCACCTTCAGTCTCCAACACATGCTGATGAATCAAAGCTATGGTAGCTCCCAACATGTACATTGTAAAAGTTCCCTGTCTGTTTACACCGATGGTGCAGTGTTTGGGAATACATGAGTGTGTGTGAGGTGCCTTCACACTATATACTATTGTGCGTTGGAAGCTGATGATGTCATAGGGTGTGTATGTACAATCTGAGCTGCAGGGTATCTTACTTATGTGTTTTACCACAGGTACTGCTATTGTGGTGCATTTGGTATTGAATTACACTTGGCTGCCATGGATCACCTCTTGCCCTTGCCTTCACTTTTCAAACCGATGCCCCTCCAATTGTCAGGCATGCATCCAGCAGCCTGCTTTCTTGTTTTGTACTTTCCCAACCCAGGATTGTGTTGCGAAATGTGATCTATAGCCGATCTACTGCAGGTTTGCTTTGTTCTGCTGTGACAGTTCTCTTTTCTTTGCAATCCGGCACCTCCCTTTTCCTATTCTGCAGGTTGCTGCTAGCAGCCTTGTTAGCTTCCGTCAATGGCCCACTGTGAGATAATAGGTGTTAATTACTCAGTTGTACTCCAATTACCCTGCTGCGGCATTTCCTTATTGTCTTCCCATAACCTTCCTGTTTCAGCTGTGGTGCGCACTGCACGCAGCTGTTTACTGGGTTCTGAGCACGTTGTCATCCACATACACATGCGCTTTCGGTCACCTTGTGTGCTCGCAGCTAAGCAAAGCTATGGCTACATCCACACCCCTATCCTGCAGCCTTGCTTAGCAATGGGCAACCTGGATTAGCAATGCTTCAATGTGCTTTCAGCTATGGTGGCACACCCCTCTGCTGATGTCATGTATACCTCCAGGCCACTCCTCGGTGTTATACTGCTACACCGTGTGTTACAGCCTTAAGCCGGCAAGGAGTTTGCGATTCAGTATTACTTGCCTCATTTGCATGGCATTGACTATTATTCATAGTTACTGTGCAGAACACTTGTCACAGACCCTTAGCAACCCTTGCACCTTGGTTGTGGTGTAGCATGCATACCATTGACTATTATGGGAAAATCATGATTTATGTTACATTGCAGTTTTATGACATCTATATATATTTTCCTTGTGTTCCCATTTGCGCACATAGGCACTGCGGTTGTACTTTGTGTTAGTGTGGCCATGACATTAAATGCTATTTTTTATGTGTTGTGCATTTTTTTATGGCATTGGTTGTATATTTAGCCATTGGTATATGTTAACTATGTAATATGTAAGTTTGGTCTGCTTTCCTGGATCCGATGTTCTGTTTGAAAAAATTTAAGCCTTTTTTTGGTTTACATTTCTGTATGCTTACGCTATGCCTGTGCCACTTCATGAATTGCTATGTACCTTCATTTGCATGCTGCAGTACTGTGCATGGGGTGATTAGCATACATGCAACGAGAGCTGCACAGCTCTGGCGTACACTGGTAGTGCACATGGAATTGGATCATACCTGAATCGCTCGGCGGCCATATTTGGTGTTAGACTGCCTACATTACGCCTGCGCCTGATGCAAGCTTCATGAAACCCGGGGTGAGACTACACCTTCAGTTCCCTCTCATGCAGCAGCTGGTCTAAAGGTGTGAGAGACATTATATCCTTGCATTGCTGTGGTATTGTCTATGACTTTAAACCATGTCTCCATTACTACACAGATGTCTAAACACTAGGGAGAGAAAGGCTTGTAGGGAGTGCAGTTTCTTGTTAAGTGTTTTAGCTTTGAGCAGTACCATCTTCAGACATTCCTTCATAGGTTCAGTTAAGTTGGTAGGTTTATAAATTTGGCATTGCGTGAAAAACAGTGCATATCCATGGAAAAAGATCCACTAGGGGGGAGTGAGGGAAATTTAAATATTGAATAGACCAATAAGACAAGGGACTTGATGAGCAGCTCTCAGCTGTGCACAAACTAGATATTCTTGTAGTTAGAAAAAAATCCATCTAAAAGTAATGCCTTAAGAGTGTAGACCACAAACCTTATTAATGTAAAACAACTGGTCTGGAGCGCAAGTGCTGAAACCAGAACTAATACACATTTAGAATAACATATGCAATAAACCTTCAACCAGTAATTCCCAGCTCAGAAGAACACAGACTATCCTCTCCTAGTTTGGAGCCCAAGTGCTTAAATCAAAATAAAGAGGCTTTGAATAACAGTTAAAAAGTAATCAGCAATTAACAATCAGTAATAAATGCAGAAGATTAAATGCAAATGAGCACTTTAATAACATGCAGCAAAATGCAAATCTGAAAAAAGTACATATTTTTAAGTAGGTGGGAAGGTAGACAACAAAAGATAATTTAAGTTTAAAAGACTAAGGGAAGGTCCTTCCCAGCTGACCCATCAGTGTTCACTAGAATGAGCTGATGAGACTGGGAGGAGTGTCCAAAATCAGATAATAGGGATGAGCAACTCAAAATCATCCAAGTTTAAAAGTACAGCATCAACATGCATGGATGAGAGAACAGCAAGTCATATAAGCACTCAAAAAAAATACTTGAAACAAAACAAAATGTAATACAAGAAAAAGATTAAAAATAGAAATAACCAAACCTAAAATTAATAACCTCAATCCAAAATCAAATGCAGACAGAGATCAGCAATAGTTAGGCAGAGAACAGCAAGTCAAACAAGCACTACAACTAAATATGCCATTAAATATTTATGGTTAAATGAGGAATTCTATTTCTCATCTCCTCCTACTAATTAGCTGGATGTTATTCACTGTCTGAAAAATAATTATTTTCTAACTGACCCTAGCCAAGATCTCTTAAAACTCCACAAAAGAACAAAACAATTAAAACAAACCAATATGCAATATAAGATAAAGATTAAAAATATATGTAACCAAACCTTAAATGTTCCTGGGCATTTCTTCCATGGCTTTAAGGAGGTTAGAAGTAAGAAGAAAAAAATGTTAGCACTTACAAAGAAAAGTACTTTCAATGGCAGTAAACCCATACTAATGAAAACATAATGAAATTGGTCAGAGACATCTGCTATGTAAGTAGTACTATAATATAAAGATATATTAGACTGACATTACTGCTGAGACATACTGCTTATTTTCTATTCCTATCCAGTCTATGTCCTACAATAATGACAATAATGCTATCTACTGTGCCACACTAACAACTTTGTGAAAAAAAAACTTGAACTCTGAGCTATTTATCTCATATGTAGTTTTCATACAATATTGTGATGAATACAGCTGTGATAATATACAGATAATATAGGCTCATAGGTAGGTACTAGGCTAGCTGCCCTTGCGGGCTATTTTAAGCCTAGACAAATTTCCTTTTGGTGCTTGAATTAACCTATCCCTTTTGATGTTAGAGTGACCTTACCCATTCCATGGTCAATAACTGAATTACATTGCCAATCATGATGTTATATATGGGTTGCGCCGACTAAAAAATACGTCTGCTGATTCACAGCAGCATATTAAGCTGATGAGGCAGACTTTAAGAAACCTAATGGCCGCCATTGTTTTACATTTGTTATGCAATGCTGTTGCTATTTAGCAAGTGTAAAATGAAATGAAACAGATAATAAAAAAAAACTTAGAAAAGGATGTGTATGTCTCTGTCTGCATGTGTGAGTGTGTTTGCTTGTTTGCATGAAAGTGGAAGGGCGTGAGAGAGGGATACAAAATGATCAAATGGTCAGTGGCTGCAGAACTTATTTATAATTAAGAGGTGTACATACATCAAAATCTTGTAACTCAAGAAATATGGATAAAGTCCAAAATAATGAGGGGACACAGGCTCAAAAATAGGAACAGATTATAAATATTCGCTGGGATTCAATAAACTCTCTGTAGGCTCTGCATGAATCCATGTTTGCATGTTGGTGAGTGGTGAGTGGTAGCGTGAAATGCATATTAATTATGCACAGCCTGTCTAAGCCTGGTTTTGTGGCTGGCCAAGAAACCATATAAGTGAATGAGGATATTAATTTTGTGTAAGGAAAAGAAGCTACAGTCCATGAATTTGTGCAGAATGTCACAATGATTACCAGGACTTCACAGATAGCTGTCAATCTGTTAGTGCAACACATTGGCACAGAGGCCAACATAATGAGTGGACAAATAACCAGAAAAAGGGACATATTTGTAAAAGATGTGACATAAAAATGTGTTAGAAAGAAACTCTCTCAACCTGTTAGAGCAAGAAATCTGGACAAAGCCATAAGTAATGGGGGACAAAGGCCCAAAACTAGGGACAGATGTTTAATATTGATCTTCCAAACTTTGAAAGATGAAGAAATAATAGGTTGTACAGAACCATGAACTATCTGAACAGCATGACATTTGAAACTCAAATGTCTGTCACCAGTTTCTGACATTAATCTGTAATGGCATGCCAATGATTTGCCAGAAAACCAATATGTTATGAGGAAAAAAAATCAGAAATATGAGATAAAACATGGACATTCTGCATAAATCAGGACAGTTGAGAGGTATGACCCCAAACACATGTAATACTGACTCACATCAGTCCTGAGATCATGCAAGTGATATTGCAGAAACTACAAATTTGATAAAGAAAGCATCTGGAAATCCTGGGAATCTCTGAACAGCTGAGAGGTATGAATGTGAAGTATATGGTCCAAACACAGGACAGGGTACCTACACTGCAGAGTATTGTGATATCCCATTTCTGGCACTGTGTACTGAAGATGTGTAAATGATCTGTAACAGGAAATGGACTGCCATGTTAAATCCATATAAAAACTCCGTGGCACTTGCGATAACTGCGTAATACTATAGTGTAGCAAACTAGTTAGATAGGAGTTCTAATCTCAGAGAGCAAGTTTAAACATCTGAAATTCATTTCTGACCTGTTTTGCGAGTTATACTTACAGTAGGGATGATCCACTTCTATATATTTTGCCAATACCAGCCAGATGCCTTTCAGACTCAAGTTGAGGAAACTGAAGGAACTCTTCCTGGCAACAAGTTGTTTTGGCCATGTTTCTTCTGACACCATGTCTTTTTAGACACACAACTTTAAACACCGTGTCACTCATCACTATCTAATATAGATGATGAACAGGCGGGGTAGTTCGTTTAGATGCTTCATTACATAAAAACACACTAGGATGGATAGCATAAAATATAATCAAACTGATTAGCAGACCTTACAGACATACATGCTTACATCTCAACAGCTTATTAATGGCAGTCAGGCTCGCACATGCTCAGTATTTGTACACTTGTGCAAGCCCTTAGATAGCTTCTTAAAGGTACATAAACCCACTGATTTATGGATATGCAATGTAGATCAAATAAATCTAGGGCTACTCGTTCCAGGGACTTAAATATGACCTGCCACTTAAATGGGACATGCTGGAGGGACAGATTTATCTCCCAGTGACTGCCACATCTTTGGAACAGGCTATCAATTAGTGTGAAACAGAACACCTCTATGATACTGTTCAAGGGGAACCTGGGCGACTGAATGGGGCAAAGTAAATTCTTACCAAAGATAGCGCACACAACCCTCCTGGATATGGGCAGTCATCACTAAATGCAGTCTTGGGTATTGGGTAGTACTTCTACGGTATTACATTGGGATGAAATAGCTAGGCTTAAAATGACCTATGGGTTGATAGCCTAGTAATCCTCCTATGATCCTATGAACAGTCAGGGGAAGTGTGTGTGTATTGAATAGGGACACACACATATGAATTGTAGGAATGAACACAGGGAAAGAGGACAGGTGAAACTACCTAATGTACAGCAGGGAAGGGCATGTGAATAGAAGCTATTTGCCTCTTTGCCAATGTGTTGCACAATCATATGGTACAGTAGGGATTGTACAGTGAAAATGCATTTTATGTGACTGTCACACAAGGTGGCATTACAATGGGGGCAGATGTGAGATGTGTGTGAGATGTGTGTGAGATAATCATCCTTACATGAATAATGGAGTTGACATCTAACAGAGATCTGACATACAACTGGAGAAGGATGCATTTTGTGAAGCTGTGCAAACTGATATGACTGAATATGGGTGCACTCTCAGCAGAGGTCTTCAGCAAGGTGGGCACAGGTAAAAGCTCATGGAAAACATTACAAGAACCAGCCACAATCATGGACAATATCAGAAAAATACCACCAGTATTTCCATGCCTCTGACATAACATATGTGATTTACAGTGATAAGAGCTGATTGCGCACACACACGCACACACACACACACACACACACACACACACACACACACACACACACACACACACACAATTGGACAACTATTATGACACATTTACACTCTATGAGGGTAACTATGCATACTGTCCTGGCACTGTAACATCTGCTGGAGGTGTTAGGAGGGACACTGCTATACCTATATGTGAAAGTACGGGTAATACAGCTTGGTTGCCTTGTGTGCATGGTATGTATATATGCCATGATCCACACTGTCATGAAGAATGATATACATGGCATTAATGTTATCAGACACTTATGTATGTAGTGTGTGCATAAGCAGAACAGGTACCAGACATGCATCTGGTGTAACAAATTGATTGGTGTTCCTCACCATCAGACAGTCAGGTATATTCCAGAAAAAGAATACTTAGGTATGGCCAATAAACTGTTTGATAGCTCACTGTGACAAAGGTGGCATACTTCTGTTACACATCACTGGAAGATGTGTTTGGAGGTACATGAAGCACTGTGCAATGTACATAGTTATTGGTGTGACAAGGGCTGGGATTTATGAAGGTATTATGGCCTCTGATGTGGATGTCTTTCATATACCCAGTACTTGTGTTACATTCAAGGGAGTAGTCAGCCCTGTGACCATATGCTGGTAGATGCATGACTTACCATCTACTCCTGCACGAGTCACATACCTATTGGTCTGATTATAGACTGTGATGTCCACATTATACTTGGGTGATGTGGTTGTTTTCTGAATTAACAAATCCCTCCATATATCTTGCTAATGCAAGTGCTGTTATACCTGTGGCAGCAGTGTTTGTTATGTGTTGCTACTCTCTGTTTTATAGCAATGTCACACTTGGAGTTAATGATTGCCCACATTCTGTAGTCCTTCAGGCAGCTGGGTGGACACAGCATGTGTATGTCATCTGTGATGTCCATCACATAACTAATGGAAAGGAAAGGGCCTAGCAGATATTGCTAATGTATGGACTTGATCATGGGACCTGAGACAAAGGTCACATCACACATTTCAGCATAGTCAGATGCTACGTATGTGATACACTGGTCTACCCATTTGGTGAGATAGCTGCTTATGACCACATATGACAGTGCTGAGTTAATACCTCAGTGTGGATTTGTGTCAAATGCCTTGACCTCGTCAGGTTCCACAATATGATACTGTTGTCATGCATGCCCTCAATGACCTATTTGAGGGCACCTATCAGATGTAACAGGCATGATGTATCATTAACAACTCACACAGGTCTGTTCACACAGTGAGAATATGACCAGTGCACATGAAAAAAAGGTCCATGATCACATGTTGGTCCACATCACTGTCAAGGAGAGTGAGGATGTGTGTACACATGCATGTATCAGGTGCTGTCCCCTCTACTCAAATGGATGCATGTTGGTGTACACCCTTTTATTGTAATATAGCCCATTGGGAGGGTGTGTTGAAGCCATATCAGGAAGGTATATGTGCTGAGTCACACCATAGGTGATCTGTGATGTCATAGGCCATTGCTTCCATGTGATAGGCCTGGATGAAGGCCTGTTGTGATCTGGCCTAGGGTTTTGATACAATTCCCTACACAGGTATCATTGATAAACTCTCCCAGCTAGGGAGTAACCCTTACACCAGTAGATGGATAAGCAATTGCCTCACTGACAAAACACATACTGTGAAAGTTGGTGAATCAACCTGCACCAGTAGAACTACCACCATTGACAAACCTCAGGGATCTGTGCTTAGCCCTTGACTGTTTTTTCAATAGTTCAAGGTTAAAGTATATGGCGTTTGATTTACCAAGTTTGCTGATTCTTGCATATTGGGTACAATCATTGAGTCCACCAATGATGATAACATAGTACAGGAGGAGCTAACATAGACAGATGAATGGGGACAAAGGCACACAATCTTCAAGTAAATGCAGAAATGTGTCTTTTTTTTGTTGTCTGCCAGAAAAGTGATATTCCATGTTAATCATAGCATTGAAATAGTTCTGCTATGCTGACACCCAGTGATGGCAGCACTGAAAACACATGTAGATAGCAGTCTGCACTTCAACCACCAAGTGTCCACACTTGAATTGAAAGCCCATGTTTTACACATCATACGTCATGTCATCATATGCAGATCTTAGGATTTTATGACAGCACTGTAGTCAAACCTCATCAGAACAGTATCAGAGTATAATGCTCTCCTAGGCATGTACCTCACTAGACATGAGCAATAGCTGCAGCTGCAGAGACCACAGAGCTTTTTCATCAAGACAACACAGGGCCTACAGAAAATGCCATGATGTATGTGGATCGAATTAAAGCCATGTCACTGTATTCTGTGTGTTATAAGGTGAGGTGACATCTGCTTGGTGTCCAGGCCAATGTCTGACCCTGCACTTGGGGGAGTACAGCATATCCAAAAATCTGATATAGCTAATGACATCAGCAGTGTCTGTTGAAGAGAATATGATAATAACAATGTCTCACATGCTGGTGTAAAAGGGTGTCTGTAATGTCAAGCAATAGCTCATACATAAACACACACACACACCCACACACACTTTTGACTGCAGTGAGAATAGAACCCCATACCTCTCTAAGTGCACAGACAATAGAACTCAGTACTTAATGCAAGCGCCATGGCCAAAGTCTGACTTGGAGTGTGTCAGGCAACACTTTATAACATCAGCAGTGTCTGTTGGGGAGAATTTAACAGTGTCCCACACGGTGGTGTAAAATGCTGTCTGTAATGTCAAGCAACAGCTTACACATACACACACACAGTTGACTGAGTGAGAACAGAACCCCTACCTATTTACGTATACAGACTGCAGAACAAAGTACTTTATGCAAGAGTCATGGCATAAGTCTGGCCTTTACACGACTACAGGTGAATGTATAGTAGATGACATCAGCAAGTTATGTGGGGGACAAGAAGTTGGGTGGGCTGCAAGAAATGGATGTGTGGGCATCTGCAAGACTCAATATACTGCAAAATCCTTGGTATTGGAGCAGTACCTGTGGGTTAAACACTTCTGTTCTTTTGTCTGGAGACACACACTTATAAACATGCACATGGCGCACACACACACACACACACACACACACACACACACACACACACACACACACACACACACACACACACACACACACATGCCCAGTTGACTGCAGTGAGAACAGATCCCTTAAGTACACATACCATACAATACAATACTTCATAAAAGTGCAATAGCACAAGTTTGACTTTTACAAGAATGCAGGTGAGGAGCAAAGATGAGTTACTGTTATTCAACAAACAAGGGCACACTGCTCTTTTGGGGGTAGCAAAAGTGAGTTAATGTTATGACACAAACAAAGGTAGACTGTTCTTTTCTGAGGGAGCAAAGGTGAGTTACTGTTATGGCACAAACAAGGATATATTGCTCTGATTACTCTCCTTGTTGTACATCCTGCCTGTTGTTTCATTCATGCCTGTAGACTGTTGTATGTTTCTCTGGGAGGTAATACTGTGTGGCTACCTTTTCTGTTTTATCGGGAAGCAATTATTTAGTAGTTATGTGATACTTATCTGTATTGTCCTTCTGTTGTCTTTTAGGACACCTAGGAGTATGCCACCCAGGCATCTCAATCCTTGGCGACCTCCTACCTTCACTGATTCTGAGAACCAGGTTATAGTGGATGGGTTATAATGGATGACTTTAGGCAATATTTATATATTTTAGTTATGTATGTATTTATTTAATATTTGTTGACCAGGAAAGTCTGACTGGGATGGAGCCTATTTTCAGCAAAGGTCCAGGGAGAAATGCTTCAGATGCATGTCTTTGGAATGTAGGAGGAAAATGGAGTACCTGGAGGAAACCCAGGTGATTGCAGGGAGGACATGCAGACTCCACACAAAAGGCACATGTTGGTTTTCTGCTGGAAAGGGGATGGGGAGATATGGCACATAGGATGCCAATTTAGCAACAGATAGTGGATGATCTGAATGCTGTGGATGGCCATGCCAAAGCATACAAGCAGGTGCACCACAGGGGCACTGACATGACCACATCTGCATGGAGGAGAGCAGCTGCAGTGGGCCATTACCAGATGTTTACTGGGGATTACCTGCTTGGGAACATCCACTAATATCCAATGAAGAGTTCCTGGCCAATATCAGGTATCTAGACAGCTCACAGGAGAGTGCAGTGCAGTGCAGCATGTGCTGGATGTCAGAGCAACAGTTTCAGAAACAGCAAGCATGTCCAAGGAGGACCTTCCAGGTAGGGTTTGATATCTAAACAGATGAATACTGCTGTATATTAAAACAACTGAAATCAATATGTTACTGTGTCATATGTCTTTTTTTGGGGATTGAAGATTGCTACACTTATTACATTAGGTCAGGATTGTCAGCTATGTTCTTGTTAAAAGTATAGTTAATGGACATATAAAGGGGTAACATTTTATGCCATGTGTTATTGCTAATTGCAATGATGTTGCCCTTACCTCTTGTTTAACTTCTTCCAGGACCATCTTGATTACAAAGGAGTATGTCATATGCAGATAGTAAGCCAAACATTTATAAGTAAGTATTGCTGAGCAATTTAAATAAATATTTTAGTGTGTGTTGTTTTTGTCAGACCTGTTGTGTGTATTGTCTGTAATAGTGGCAGCACTGTGACTTCATTAGCATATATTGGACTATAGTAGTGTAGGTATTATTTTTTCCTGTGTTTGTTGTGTATTATCACCAGTGATCATGGCAGTAGGAGTGCAGGCCCTCTGCCACCTGATGCCAGTGTATCAGCAGAATGATGATGATGGTGGCCAAACTGGTGATGGACAAAGCCATTGATCAGGGAAGTATGGCTACTGTGACTTTAGTGCCAGTTGAGTGTGCTCATAGCCAAAGTGTAGGTGAGTTGCCACATAGGAGGGTTGATACGGTATCTCTGAGGGAGCCTGCTGTCTGTCATTCACCTAGTGTAGATGTATCTTCCCATGCCACTCAACATATGTTTAGGGCCATAATGAAGTCACAGGCATGTTCACATAGGTGCTCCAGACAAATTCTCAGGGTTGTAGATGTGGCACAGTCTGACATGCATGACTGTCTCCATTGTGTTGCCAATTCAATGGATCTGATGAATGACACATTGCAATGAGGAGTGTCTGTGATGGACTGAGAGGTGTCTGTCATAGAACAAGCATTGTCTGTGATGGAACATTTGCTGGGAGGTAAACAGCATCCAAAAATGGGTTCAGACACCTAGGCAGCAAGACATTTCCCTGTGGTTCATTTGACTGGGGACACGTGGCTGAAGTGACATTCAGCTGCAGAGAAATATGGCTGTTTACAAATTACCTGTGGGCAAAGAGAACCACACACTGCCATGCTCACAGCAGCAGAAGAAGTAATAAGTGTTGTGCTCAGTGTACATTACTTACTTATATAACTACAACATATGTAAGTGTGCTACAGCATGGAGGAAATGCTGCAGACTACTATAGTCACACTTATGCTCCAGTATGCATTTTAGGTAATGTTCCTTAAACACTATGAAGGGGGTAATGGCCCACACACATCAATTATAAAGGCACTGCACATTGTCCACTGCATTTTTACTGGCACTGACATGCCCTCTGGCCAACCTGCTGCTGATGCCTGCATATTGCCTGCTGTCTCATGTTCCTCTGGGGACCATGGACATTGTTTCCCCCCTGTGCATTTAGTTATTAAAGCTGTGGGCATGGCAGTGTATGCTTCTCTTTGCCCACGGGGAATTTGCAAACAGCCATATTTCTCTGCAGCTGAATGTCACTTCAGCCATGTGTCCCCAGTCAAATGTACCACAGGGAAATGTCTCGCTGCCTAGGCGCCTGAACCCGAGTTATTGGCTTTAGTGATCTGCAAGTGATTTTTGTTGCTGGATCTTAGTGGTCTGGTGGTGCGATAGGGTTGGAGTAGATTCTGGAGGGATGGGACATTTAGTGGATTGTTTACTAGTTTGTGGGCAAGTGAGAGTTGATACCACTGAAGGAGGTGAGGGAGTTCAAGCCAGCCCAGTTCAGCAAGTGAGAGACAGTGGTGACTACGGTAGGATGCCCCTGTGGCGAATTTGGCAATTTTGTTGTAGCAGGTCTCTAGCTTGTTTCTGGGATTCATAACCTCTAATCACCTGGTTCAACCAATCCACACCACCACCACCACCAGGGCCAACAATATCCTAGACCTGGTCATTACATACATGTGTGACTGGTGTTCCACACCTGGGGTTATCTCCTCGTTGGTCACATACAAACATACGCTAATCACCCTTGTTGTCCACATCCCGGCACCACACCCTTTATGGAAAATACAGTACAATATTTCTACAAAGCCAACTTCAGGCTTCTTGTGACAGCAGTAGTAAATGTCATGACACCCGTGCAGATGGATGATACAGTTACAACCGCTGAATCATACACAACTGCAGTTAATTACCACTTACATGACTGCATGGATCATGCTATCGCTAACAGAACCATGACGGTACCCACCAGACAATGGAAGCCACTCTGGTGGTCCACTGCCATGGATATAATGTACAACAGAAGGAGGAGACTGTTGCAAAGTAGAGTACAATCCCATGAGTGGAGGAGCTCCTTGGTCATCCTCAGTAAGAATCTGAGATCACTTATCACATCCTCCAAATGTAGGATCACTTAGTGAGATCACTTATCACATCCTCTATGTAAACATAACCACGACTAATTCCAAGTGCTACCACAAAGCATTCTAGAGGTATGTCACTACTCTCGATGGCAAGATCCACATCTGCTAAGACATACAGCAGTAAGGCACGAACATTACAGAACCGACTGATATTGGCAACATCCTGGCAGATAGGTTCAGTGCTAACTTTACACCCCCCTCACACCCTAAAGGGCCCATATCTATGCAGGAACGATGCAGAGTTCCTGCGATCACAACCATGCAGTTCAAAGCTGCACTCTCTAAAGCCAGGAACACAGCATCCAGGTGACCGTACAACACCCCAGGCTGCAATTTCACGAACTTCAGAACAAAATGGCTCCCCACTTGGGCACCATATTCACTAATAGCCTTGCATCAGGCATTGCGGCCCCTGAATGGCACACAGCAACAGTTATCACTCTTCACAAAGGTGGTGCCACAATGGACCAGGGGAACTATTGCCCTATACGCCTGACTAGACTGTTCTGCAAGGCTATGGAGCACATCATCATGGATCTCAGTCGCAGAGACATTGGTGGCATCCAAACCATTGATCCTACCCAGTTTGGATTTATTAGGGCCAGACCATGTCTTCTAAACCTTGGTGGAGTCCTTTGAGACAGTTACCAAGGCAGTAGATCAGGGTAAGGAGGTCCACACAGCCTACCTTGTCCTCTCAAAGGCTTTCAACACCGTTCCACATTCTGGTACTGTCAACATACACATCCACCTGCACATTAACCCATATGTCATGGGATGTTATGCAAAGTGGCTCACGGACAGAACCCACACAGTGAGGGTAGCAAACCCTAGGTCCTACTGTAAATCAGTTACAATTGGTGTCCCCCAGGCCTCGGTCATAGGGCCCCTCATGTTCGGTATATGCTTCTCTGAGGTACAGGCTAGCACAGGAGGACTTACCCTGAATAGGTTTGCAGACAACCGCAAACTAGGGGCCATAATTGATTCCCCAGCTGGTACAGACACCCTCCATAAGGGTGTCACTGGGACGGATACCTGGTGTCAATAACATGGCCTCAAGCTGCATGCCACATGGTGAATAGAAATCCCCTTTGGATTACACCAATCACCCATGGACTGTCACATAGGTGTCAGTCCCCTGCATACATAAGACATAATAAGGGATCTTAGAACCCAAGTAGATAGCATTTACTCCTTTGTTAACCATATTGCCAAGGTGGTGTGGATATCCTTCTACGTGGCCCCCCTAATCTCTAATGGGTTTGTAGCCAGAACAAAGGCAGCCATTGTGCCTCTCTACTCATGACTTATGAAACACATTAAAGGGTACAACACCCCATTTGGGATGTACCTTACAAGACAACAGAAACTGCTTTAAATACCACAACATTACCACACCAAGAGGAATACTGACCTCCGAAGGATGACGTAGGCAGCCCAACTACAGAAATCCCAACTGTACTCGTTTGCATACCGCATACTCAGAGGTGATCTCTGCTGAACATACAAGGCCCATGTCCAAAACAGTATTGATGGATATGCTCCACATAAGCAAAAGCCCCTGACAGCCTCATGCTCTAGGATATGTACCTAAATGCAACAATGACTAGTACGTGCTGGAGGGATACATTCCTGACCCAGACAATCACCATGCTTTGGAACATGATTTCTATGTACATCAAGCAGGGACCCTCACTAGCACTCTTCAAGAGGTACCTCGATGGGTGGATGGGAGACAGACATGTACACCAGGGATCACTGCAGTAGCTTTGCTGTACAGAGGAGCAGGAACCACATGGCTCTGCTGTTCACAGGTACAGGACACTAACCTAGGGAGGTGCCACAAGTGAAAACACTGTAGTTAGGCTTACGAATGGCCTTGGCTAGACAGCATAGTACCTAACTATGAACCTATGAAGCTATTACATGTCCTTTGTGCATGGATAATTGACTAGCTCTTCCATTTCAATTAGCTACCATGCTGATACACTGTCAGGTGACTACAAGTCATATGTATCCGGTTATTGTGTATTGTACATGCCAATAGATATACCTGATATTTGCATAACCTAACAGTAATGCTATGTAAAATGTTAGACATATCTACCTACAATACTGTACATTTCACATTTTTGCCACAATATCCCACAATGCAAATCATAATTGCACAGCAGGACAACCTTAGACATGTTATTCTCAGTTATACACCCATACATATGCCTACTGTTACAGTATATCAACATATACTATCCTCTGTTATGGCACATACTTGTTGGACCAACCCTGCCACTGACAGCGGCTGGAGTGGAATTGTTGTGTTCAAAGTCCTTATATAGCATCCCTTGTGGTTTATGAGGTGTTTCCCTTGTGGTCCACAGCAGTACAAACAATTTCTATGAGTGTTACTATGCTCATCAATACATCACTACATAATACCTTTTCCCACTATATGCATTGCATATACTTTAATTATTACAGAACAGGTACTACATACACTGACATACTGAGTGTTCTACATACCTTATTAGTATCCCGAGTTGACGGTAATATAAGTCCTATTAGTTTTCTGTTGTAACGTTTTTCTGCTATGTACATACGGTTTGAATGTATGACAAGCCATCCTTTTATACTTAGATATCAGTAACATGTGATATCCTGCCACCAATTGGTGTTCCGGAATAGATGATTACATGCACATCAGCTGTGCAGTTACTCCACTAGCCAATGACATGGCAACAGTGGGGTATAATTGAATACTCCACTTGGACGTGGTCCCTTTCTCCTACCTTCGAGGAAGACAGCCTGGATGCGTTGTTTGTGATGAATTGCAACAGCTATATGGAGACACACAGAGATATATTAACTTCAAGGCCCCTGTAGATTGTGTGTAATGGCTAGAGGATGTAGTTCTACATGTGAGTCTAACTGTTATATCAGCCGTCTGATATGGGATTATTGCAACCAAACCTTGTAACATCGGCATCTGTTCCATTGCACAACAGCAACGATTTCACATACGGCCATTATAGTGTGTCTCTGACAAGGTATGTTAAGGCTTCTGCAGATGTCATAGAGTGAGTGGGTGTTTTTGATGTTATTATAGTGTGTATTGGAATTGTTTCAGGTGTGGGGGAAATGAAGGTGGGTGTACTTAGCAGATGCAGGTCTGTAGGAACTGCATTTATACATATTCTATATGTGTGTGAGGGCTCCTTCCCTATTTGAAGACCTATCATTTTGTAGACTAATACTATGCAATTGCAGGCTTATTCATTAAGCCATTGCTAATTAGTTCCTGTATTGCATGCAGGTGATGTTGGTCCTTCAATCCCTTTGGAAATACATCGGTATGTAATGAAATGTTGCTACATGAAAGCTGTCTCGTGTATTTCTGTCACAGATATTTGCACTCATTGGAGTTGTGTTGGTGACTGAACCTCTTTGGCTTGGGTTGCCACCTTTTCAAATGGCCATAGTGGGACATTTGCAGGATACACATCGGATTTTAGAGGCTGACACATACCCACGGTCAGTACAAATTATAGAACTTTACATATATGCCTATATAAAAGCTTATATTCTTGTAGCAGTTTACTTGCTTATCCTGTTTCTTGTTACATGTAGGTATTTTAGATACAGATGACTATTTTATGCAACAATTACATTAAATATGGAACATGCCAAATGTCTCAAGATTGTAGGACATTAGTATTTTTACTCATTTTGGTCAGGACACTACCACATATAGAGGGACTGCCCACGCAAGGTGGGAGAGGTGGTAACCCTATCTTTGGCTCATGTCCATAGCACATATTTGTAATCGTGTATAGACAGATATAGTCTCCATATCCTTTGTTCATAACGTTCAGTCATGGCAGAATGTGTGATTGCTATGGTCCATGTTATGCATATATTTGAAGACTTCAACCACTGTATACGGCATACCCACGGATTCAGGAACGCACACACATCCAACGACCACATTACCATTCCCAGACTCCCAAACCCCACAATACTGAACACTCAACCTCGCGACAGTCAAACTCGGGGAACTAACACAAACACAGAACACACACATGCACACACGCACACACAGACACACTGCTACCCATCACAAACCATCCTACACTACGTATGGCCAGGTGGCCATGCCCCCATACACCCCCCTTGTAGGTAGCTGTGCCCCCCACACCACACCTACTTTAATAATCTACCTCTGAGATAGCACAAACAGACACATGAAGCAAACCCACACACACACACACACACACACACACACACACACACACACACACACACACACACACACACACATTACAGTCCCTCAGAAACACACACCACACTCAAAATACACACTTACACACACTACAGCAATCAGAAACACACTTACACACAGTAGCTACCTGAACCGCAGCACCAGAAGCACTAACTAAATGTCCATTAACATTATGATAATAGTACTCGCAGTTCTGGTGTTCCGGTACTGTGGTCTTTTGGTCTTTAAGCCTCATGATTATGCACGTCGGTATGTAAAGCATTCGGTATTTGGTAGTATCCTATTTACATGTACCTCCATGGTTGTGTAGATGTTGTTAACCTATCTATATATTTGCATATATATGTATATCCATATATATCGACATATATTTCTCTATCACCCTTTCTCTCTATAGATTTTATATATATATATATATATATATATATATATATATATATATATATATATATATATATATATACAGAGAGAGAGAGATAGAGAGAGAGAGAATACACCTTTCGTTGGATACATGGCGTTGTATACTATTTCCAAAACTCCGCCCTTTTGTGTTTTAACCTGTCACAATACACACCTGCCATTGATAAATCTCAGGTAGCTTAGTGGTAGGTTATTGTGAAGATTGTGTATATGGTTGCATGTTCTACTCCTGGCAGTGGTCATTTTACCTCTCAGAGCAGGCACTATTAATACAAGGGTAAATAACGCACATTTCAGCAGTTCTGGGCAGCTTTGCCCATGATCTGAGTGATATTCAGCAAAGGTTAGACATCTGTTGCGCATATCTGTGTAGTCATGTTTAAACGTCGCTTACCGGTACTTACCTGCACAAAAACCTGCTAACGTGCTTAAACTTGCTCTAATGACCTGCATCCAACATCCATTATTTGGAATGTCAGAATTACGTAACAGCCCTTGCAGGTTGTGGAACTGGGACCATGCACGAGACTGTCAGTGGCTTTACCACTGAGGCATCTAGGACTTCTACAAGTGTTATAGTGTTTAGTATGTAGAGGGTACTATGGCTGTTCCTATGTACTGCAAACAAATGTGTAACTCAGTTGGTGTACATATGGATGATGTCTATTAATGGTATGTCCAAGTGATGCTTAATGGATATGCTCCAGCTATGGGAATCCATGTCACAGTGAGCCACACACTGTAATGTGCTACACCTTGCCACTACCATAACTGGAGAATGCTGGGGTGGCAGATACCTGTCATGGGTACTCTCTATGCTTTGGAACTACATCCCTTATTAGATTATATAGAGCCCTTCATTAACACACCAGGGAATCCTTGCAGAGTGGGTGGGGAACAGTGGTTACACCCCAGGGATCCTGCAATTGGCTCTGCTCCACAGAGGGACAGTTAGTTAATCAATGGGGTGGCGACAGCAGACACATTTTGGGTAGGCTTATGAATGACCTCTGACAGTTAGCCATGTACCTACCAATGTACCTAGGAACCTATACATACAGTATCAACACATGTTGTTAGCTTAATTTACTGTTCAGGTATCGACTTACCTTGTGCCAATAGCAGTTGTGTGTGCAATAGTTGAGGGCTGCCTATGTAGGATGCACACAGTAGACCACCTATACATGACAATTTACAGGTGTTTGTGTGTGTGTACCATCCCATCTACTGTGTGTACAGGTGGAGATGTGTGTCAGTCCATAGGGGCCTACACTGTCAGTGTATGTGCTATACGTTCCCTCTTTGCCAAGGCATGGGCATACTGGGCACGCCTCCATCTGCCTACTAGGGCTGGCACAGGGTGTTTGTGGTCTGAATCTCTCTGTGCCTGTGGTGCCCTTGGCAATTGTGGTGGGCTGTGAGGGCCTTCACCATTATGTCCCTGCTGCAGCTGTTTCTGCAGGATCATATTATGTAGCATGGCACATACTACGGAGATGTGGGCACACGTGCCTGGAGAGTACTGCAAGGCTTCACCAGATAGGTCCAAACAATGGAACCATGATCTCAGCATCCTAAAAACACGCTCTATGATGATTCTGGTTTGTGCGTGTGCCGCATTTCTGATGGGAGTCATCATCCACAGCTCCAATGCACAGCCAACAACCTCCACAAAGTGGCTATATGAGATGTCCCTCCTGACAAATACCTGGTACAGCTGTGAAGCATGCCAGATATGGGAGTCGTGGTAGCTTCCAAGGTTGCCAGCACACACATCCATGATAATGCCCTGGGCATAGCAGATGACCTGGCAGTTGATGGAGTGGTATCCCTTGCGGTTTATGTAGCACCTACCATGCGCACTGGGTGGTGACTTGATGTGTATGTGCGTGCAGTCTGTTGCATCCAGTACCTCCAGGTTGTCTGCCACATGGTGGAAGAGGCGCCTATTGCTGGTCAACTCCTCCTGAGTTCGGGGGAAGTATATATGCTCATTGGCATGTGGTAACATGGTATCCAGGAACTAGTGGAGTACCCTGGATTCTGATGCCTGTAAGATCCCCATGATATCTCCAGTTGGCCTTTGAAAGGTACCTGTGGCTAGTATTCTCAAGCTTACACATACCTTCGTGCCCAATGGGATGGGTTCCCCTCTGTTGTTTCTGGCTCTGAGGCATGGCTGGCACAGCTCAACGATTTGCTGCATGATATCCCAGTCCAGCCTGTAATGCTCTACTATCTCCAGATCATCTAGCCCCTGGTAGGTTACCCTTGGTCTGAACACTCTTCTCCTCCTCCAGTGCCTGAGGTGGTTGTCAGCATCATCCTCCACACCACCTTCAGTCTCCAACACATGCTGATGAATCAAAGCTATGGCAGCTCCCAACATGTACATTGTAAAAGTTCCCTGTCTGTTTACACCGATGGTGCAGTGTTTGGGAATAAATGAGTGTGTGTGAGGTGCCTTCACACTTTATACTATTGTGCGTTGGATGCTGATGATGTCATAGGGTGTGTATGTACAATCTGAGCTGCAGGGTATCTTACTTATGTGTTTTACCACAGGTACTGCTATTGTGGTGCCTTTGGTATTGAATTACACTTGGCTGCCATGGATCACCTCTTGCCCTTGCCTTCACTTTTCAAACCGATGCCCCTCCCATTGTCAGCCATGCATCCAGCAGCCTGCTTTCTTGTTTTGTACTTTCCCAACCCAGGATTGTGTTGCGAAATGTGATCTATAGCCGATCTACTGCAGGTTTGCTTTGTTCTGCTGTGACAGTTCTCTTTTCTTTGCAATCCGGCACCTCCCTTTTCCTATTCTGCAGGTTGCTGCTAGCAGCCTTGTTAGCTTCCGTCAATGGCCCACTGTGAGATAATAGGTGTTAATTACTCAGTTTTACTCCAATTACCCTGCTGCGGCATTTCCTTATTGTCTTCCCATAACCTTCCTGTTTCAGCTGTGGTGCGCACTGCATGCATCTGTTTACTGGGTTCTGAGCGTGTTGTCATCCACATACACATGCGCTTTCGGTCACCTTGTGTGCTCGCAGCTAAGCAAAGCTATGGCTACATCCACACCCCTATCCTGCAGCCTTGCTTAGCAATGGGCAACCCGGATTAGCAATGCTCCAATGTGCTTTCAGCTATGGTGGCACACCCCTCTGCTGATGTCATGTATACCTCCAGGCCACTCCTCTGTGTTATACTGCTACACCGTGTGTTACAGCCTTACGCCGGCAAGGAGTTTGCGATTCAGTATTACTTGCCTCATTTGCATGGCATTGACTATTATTCATAGTCAATATTCATATTATTCATAGACTCTGATGATACCAGCTTGGCTGGTGAAAGCGCTCAGTCTGTGGTTGTCGTTTTGGAATAAAAGAATTAAATCTTCCTGTTTGGTGTCCCTGCATCCTTGGACTTGCTGTGGTGGAAATTTGTTATGATTTATTATTCATAGTTACTGTGCAGAACACTTGTCACAGACCCTTAGCAACCCTTGCGCCTTGGTTGTGGTGTAGCATGCATACCATTGACTATTATGGGAAAATCATGATTTATGTTACATTGCAGTTTTATGACATCTATATATATTTTCCTTGTGTTCCCATTTGCGCACATAGGCACTGCGGTTGTACTTTGCATTAGTGTGGCCATGACATTAAATGCTATTTTTTATGTGTTGTGCATTTTTTTATGGCATTGGTTGTATATTTAGCCATTGGCATATGTTAACTATGTAATACGTAAGTTTGGTCTGCTTTCATGGATCCGATGTTCTGTTTGAAAAAATTTAAGTCTTTTTTTGGTTTACATTTCTGTATGCTTGCGCTATGCCTGTGCCACTTCATGAATTGCTATGTACCTTCATTTGCATGCTGCAGTACTGTGCATGGGGTGATTAGCATACATGCAACGAGAGCTGCACAGCTCTGGCGTACACTGGTAGTGAACATGGAATTGAATCATACCTGAATTGCTCGGCGGCCATATTTGGTGTTAGACTGCCTACATTACGCCTGCGCCTGACGCAAGCTTCATGAATCCCGGGATGAGACTACACCTTCAGTTCCCTCTCATGCAGCAGCTGGTCTAAAGGTGTGAGAGACATTATATCCTTGCATTGCTGTGGTATTGTCTATGACTTTAAACCATGTCTCCATTACTACACAGATGTCTAAACACTAGGGAGAGAAAGGCTTGTAGGGAGTGCAGTTTCTTGTTAAGTGTTTTAGCTTTGAGCAGTACCATCTTCAGACATTCCTTCATAGGTTCAGTTAAGTTGGTAGATTTATAAATTTGGCATTGCATGAAAAACAGTGCATATCCATGGAAAAAGATCCACTAGGGGGGAGTGAGGGAAATTTAAATATTGAATAGACCAATAAGACAAGGGACTTGATGAGCAGCTCTCAGCTGTGCACAAACTAGATATTCTTGTAGTTAGAAAAAAATCCATCTAAAAGTAATGCCTTAAGAGTGTAGACCACAAACCTTATTAATGTAAAACAACTGGTCTGGAGCGCAAGTGCTGAAACCAGAACTAATACACATTTAGAATAACGTATGCAATAAACCTTCAACCAGTAATTCCCAGCTCAGAAGAACACAGACTACCCTCTCCTAGTTTGGAGCCCAAGTGCTTAAATCAAAATAAAGAGGCTTTGAATAACAGTTAAAAAGTAATCAGCAATTAACAATCAGTAATAAATGCAGCAGATTAAATGCAAATGAGCACTTTAATAACATTCAGCAAAATGCAAATCTGAAAAAAGTACATATTTTTAAGTAGGTGGGAAGGTAGACAACAAAAGATAATTTAAGTTTAAAAGACTAAGGGAAGGTCCTTCCCAGCTGACCCATCAGTGTTCACTAGAATGAGCTGATGAGACTGGGAGGAGTGTCCAAAATCAGATAATAGGGATGAGCAACTCAAAATCATCCAAGTTTAAAAGTACAGCATCAACATGCATGGATGAGAGAACAGCAAGTCATATAAGCACTCAAAAAAAAAATACTTGAAACAAAACAAAATGTAATACAAGAAAAAGATTAAAAATAGAAATAACCAAACCTAAAATTAATAACCTCAATCCAAAATCAAATGCAGACAGAGATCAGCAATAGTTAGACAGAGAACAACAAGTCAAACAAGCACTACGACCAAATATGCCATTAAATATTTATGGTTAAATGAGGAATTCTATTTCTCATCTCCTCCTACTAAATAGCTGGATGTTAGTCACTGTCTGAAAAATAATTATTTTCTAACTGACCCTAGCCAAGATCTCCTAAAACTCCACAAAAGAACAAAAAAATTAAAACAAACCAATATGCAATATAAGATAAAGATTAAAAATATATGTAACCAAACCTTAAATGTTCCTGGGCATTTCTTCCATGGCTTTAAGGAGGTTAGAAGTAAGAAGAAAAAAATGTTAGCACTTACAAAGAAAAGTACTTTCAATGGCAGTAAACTCATACTAATGAAAACATAATGAAATTGGTCAGAGGCATCTGCTATGTAAGTAGTACTATAATATAAAGATATATTAGACTGACATTACTGCTGAGACATACTGCTTATTTTCTATTCCTATCCAGTCTATGTCCTACAATAATGACAATAATGCTATCTACTGTGCCACACTAACAACTTTGTGAAAAAAAAACTTGAACTCTGAGCTATTTATCTCATATGTAGTTTTCATACAATATTGTGATGAATACAGCTGTGATAATATACAGATAATATAGGCTCATAGGTAGGTACTAGGCTAGCTGCCCTTGCGGGCTATTTTAAGCCCAGACAAATTTCCTTTTGGTGCTTGAATTAACCTATCCCTTTTGATGTTAGAGTGACCTTACCCATTCCATGGTCAATAACTGTATTACATTGCCAATCATGATGTTATATATGGGTTGTGCCGACTAAAAAATATGTCTGCTGATTCACAGCAGCATATTAAGCTGATGAGGCAGACTTTAAGAAACCTAATGGCTGCCATTGTTTTACATTTGTTATGCAATGCTGTTGCTATTTAGCAAGTGTAAAATGAAATGAAACTGATAATAAAAAAAAACTTAGAAAAGGATGTGTATGTCTCTGTCTGCATGTGTGAGTGTGTTTGCTTGTTTGCATGAAAGTGGAAGGGTGTGAGAGAGGGATACAAAATGATCAAATGGTCAGTGGCTGCAGAACTTATTTATAATTAAGAGGTGTACATACATCAAAATCTTGTAACTCAAGAAATATGGATAAAGTCCAAAATAATGAGGGGACACAGGCTCAAAAATAGGAACAGATTATAAATATTCGCTGGGATTCAATAAACTCTCTGTAGGCTCTGCATGAATCCTAAACAGAGTTTCCATGTTTGCATGTTGGTGAGTGGTGAGTGGTAGCGTGAAATGCATATTAATTATGCACAGCCTGTCTAAGCCTGGTTTTGTGGCTGGCCAAGAAACCATATAAGTGAATGAGGATATTAATTTTGTGTAAGGAAAAGAAGCTACAGTCCATGAATTTGTGCAGAATGTCACAATGATTACCAGGACTTCACAGATAGCTGTCAATCTGTTAGTGCAACACATTGGCACAGAGGTCAACATAATGAGTGGACAAATAACCAGAAAAAGGGACTTATTTGTAAAAGATGTGACATAAAAATGTGTTAGAAAGAAACTCTCTCAACCTGTTAGAGCAAGAAATCTGGACAAAGCCATAAGTAATGGGGGACAAAGGCCCAAAACTAGGGACAGATGTTTAATATTGATCTTCCAAACTTTGAAAGATGAAGAAATAATAGGTTGTACAGAACCATGAACTATCTGAACAGCATGACATTTGAAACTCAAATGTCTGTCACCAGTTTCTGACATTAATCTGTAATGACATGCCAATGATTTGCCAGAAAACCAATATGTTATGAGGAAAGAAAATCAGAAATATGAGATAAAACATGGACATTCTGCATAAATCAGGACAGTTGAGAGGTATGACCCCAAACACATGTAATACTGACTCACATCAGTCCTGAGATCATGCAAGTGATATTGCAGAAACTACAAATTTGATAAAGAAAGCATCTGGAAATCCTGGGAATCTCTGAACAGCAGAGAGGTATGAATGTGAAGTATATGGTCCAAACACAGGACAGGGTACCTACACTGCAGAGTATTGTGTACTGAAGATGTGTAAATGATCTGTAACAGGAAATGGACTGCCACGTTAAATCCATATAAAAACTCCATGACACTTGCGATAACTGTGTAATACTATAGTGTAGCAAACTAGTTAGATAGGAGTTCTAATCTCAGAGAGCAAGTTTAAACATCTGAAATTCATTTCTGACCTGTTTTGCGAGTTATACTTACAGTAGGGATGATCCACTTCTATATATTTTGCCAATACCAGCCAGATGCCTTTCAGACTCAAGTTGAGGAAACTGAAGGAACTCTTCCTGGCAACAAGTTGTTTTGGCCATGTTTCTTCTGACACCATGTCCTTTTAGACACACAACTTTAAACACCGTGTCACTCATCACTATCTAATATAGATGATGAACAGGCGGGGTAGTTCGTTTAGATGCTTCATTACATAAAAACACACTAGGATGGATAGCATAAAATAAAATCAAACTGATTAACAGACCTTACAGACATACATGCTTACATCTCAACAGCTTATTACAAAATGGCAGTCAGGCTCGCACATGCTCGGTATTTGTACACTTGTGCAAGCCCTTAGATAGCTTCTTAAAGGTACATAAACCCACTGATTTATGGATATGCAATGTAGATCAAATAAATCTAGGGCTACTCATTCCAGGGACTTAAATATGACCTGCCACTTAAATGGGACATGCTGGAGGGACAGATTTATCTCCCAGTGACTGCCACATCTTTGGAACAGGCTATCAATTAGTGTGAAACAGAACACCTCTATGATACTGTTCAAGGGGAACCTGGGCGACTGAATGGGGCAAAGTAAATTCTTACCAAAGATAGTGCACACAACCCTCCTGGATATGGGCAGTCATCACTAAATGCAGTCTTGGGTATTGGGTAGTACTTCTACAGTATTACATTGGGATGAAATAGCTAGGCTTAAAATGACCTATGGGTTGATAGCCTAGTAATCCTCCTATGATCCTATGAACAGTCAGGGGAAGTGTGTGTATTGAATAGGGACACACACATATGAATTGTAGAAATGAACACAGGGAAAGAGGACAGGTGAAACTACCTAATGTACAGCAGAGAAGGGCATGTGAATAGAAGCTATTTGCCTCTTTGCCAACGTGTTGCACAATCATATGGTACAGTAGGGATTGTACAGTGAAAATGCGTTTTATGTGACTGTCACACAAGGTGGCATTACAATGGGGGCAGATGTGAGATGTGTGTGAGATGTGTGTGAGATAATCATCCTTACATGAATAATGGAGTTGACATCTAACAGAGATCTGACATACAATTGGAGTAGGATGCATTTTGTGAAGCTGTGCAAACTGATATGACTGAATATGGGTGCACTCTCAGCAGAGGTCTTCAGCAAGGTGGGCACAGGTAAAAGCTCATGGAAAACATTACAAGAACCAGCCACAATCATGGACAATATCAGAAAAATACCACCAATATTTCCATGCCTCTGACATAACATATGTGATTTACAGTGATAAGAGCTGATTGCGCACACACACACGCACACACACACACACACACACACACACACACACACACACACACACACACACACACTCACACACACACAATTGGACAACTATTATGACACATTTACACTCTATGAGGGTAACTATGCATACTGTCCTGGCACTGTAACATCTGCTGGAGGTGTTAGGAGGGACACTGCTATACCTATATGTGAAAGTACGGGTAATACAGCTTGGTTGTCTTGTGTGCATGGTATGTATATATGCCACGATCCAAACTGTCATGAAGAATGATATACATGGCATTAATGTTATCAGACACTTATGTATGTAGTGTGTGCATAAGCAGAACAGGTACCAGACATGCATCTGGTGTAACAAATTGATTGGTGTTCCTCACCATCAGACAGTCAGGTATATTCCAGAAAAAGAATACTTAGGTATGGCCAATAAACTCTTTGATAGCTCACTGTGACAAAGGTGGCATACTTCTGTTACACATCACTGGAAGATGTGTTTGGAGGTACATGAAGCACTGTGCAATGTACATAGTTATTGGTGTGACAAGGGCTGGGAACTATGAAGGTATTATGGCCTCTGATGTGGATGTCTTTCATATACCCAGTACTTGTGTTACATTCAAGGGAGTAGTCAGCCCTGTGACCATATGCTGGTAGATGCATGACTTACCATCTACTCCAGCACGAGTCACATACCTATTGGTCTGATTATAGACTGTGATGTCCACATTATACTTGGGTGATGTGGTTGTTTCCTGAATTAACAAATCCTTCCATATATCTTGCTAATGCAAGTGCTGTTATACCTGTGGCAGCAGTGTTTGTTATGTGTTGCTACTGTCTGTTTTATAGCAATGTCACACTTGGAGTTAATGATTGCCCACATTCTGTAGTCCTTCAGGCAGCTGGGTGGACACAGCATGTGTATGTCATCTGTGATGTCCATCACATAACTAATGGAAAGGAAAGGGCCTAGCAGATATTGCTAATGTATGGACTTGATCATGGGACCTGGGACAAAGGTCACATCACACATTTCAGCATAGTCAGATGCTACGTATGTGATACACTGGTCTACCCATTTGGTGAGATAGCTGCTTATGACCACATATGACAGTGCTGAGTTAGTACCTCAGTGTGGATTTGTGTCAAATGCCTTGACCTCGTCAGGTTCCACAATATGATACTGTTGTCATGCATGCCCTCAATGACCTCTTTGAGGGCACCTATCAGATGTAACAGGCATGATGTATCATTAACAACTCACACAGGTCTGTTCACACAGTGAGAATATGACCAGTGCACATGAAAAAAAGGTCCATGATCACATGTTGGTCCACATCACTGTCAAGGAGAGTGAGGATGTGTGTACACATGCATGTATCAGGTGCTGTCCCCTCTACTCAAATGGATGCATGTTGGTGTACACCCTTTTATTGTAATATAGCCCATTGGGAGGGTGTGTTGAAGCCATATCAGGAAGGTATATGTGCTGAGTCACACCATAGGTGATCTGTGATGTCATAGGCCATTGCTTCCATGTGATAGGCCTGGATGAAGGCCTGTTGTGATCTGGCCTAGGGTTTTGATACAATTCCCTACACAGGTATCATTGATAAACTCTCCCAGCTAGGGAGTAACACTTACGCCAGTAGATGGATAAGCAATTGCCTCACTGACAAAACACATACTGTGAAAGTTGGTGAATCAACCTGCACCAGTAGAACTACCACCATTGACAAACCTCAGGGATCTGTGCTTAGCCCTTGACTGTTTTTCTCAATAGTTCAAGGTTAAAGTATATGGCCTTTGATTTACCAAGTTTGCTGATTCTTGCATATTGGGTACAATCATTGAGTCCACCAATGATGATAACATAGTACAGGAGGAGCTAACACAGACAGATGAATGGGGACAAAGGCACACAATCTTCAAGTAAATGCAGAAATGTGTCTTTTTTTATGTTGTCTGTCAGAAAAGTGATATTCCATGTTAATCATAGCATTGAAATAGTTCTGCTATGCTGACACCCAGTGATGGCAGCACTGAAAACACATGTAGATAGCAGTCTGCACTTCAACCACCAAGTGTCCACACTTGAATTGAAAGCCCATGTTTTACACATCATACGTCATGTCATCATATGCAGATCTTAGGATTTTATGACAGCACTGTAGTCAAACCTCATCAGAACAGTATCAGAGTATAATGCTCTCCTAGGCATGTACCTCACTAGACATGAGCAATAGCTGCAGCTGCAGAGACCACATAGCTTTTTCATCAAGACAACACAGGGCCTACAGAAAATGCCATGATGTATGTGGATCGAATTAAAACCATGTCACTGTATTCTGTGTGTTATAAGGTGTGGTGACATCTGCTTGATGTCCAGGCCAATGTCTGACCCTGCACTTGGGGGAGTACAGCATATCCAAAAATCTGATATAGCTAATGACATCAGCAGTGTCTGTTGAGGAGAATATGATAATAACAATGTCTCACATGCTGGTGTAAAAGGGTGTCTGTAATGTCAAGCATTAGCTCATACATAAACACACACACACACCCACACACACTTTTGACTGCAGTGAGAATAGAACCCCATACCTCTCTAAGTGCACAGACAATAGAACTCAGTACTTAATGCAAGCACCATGGCAAAAGTCTGACTTGGAGTGTGTCAGGCAACACTTTATGACATCAGCAGTGTCTGTTGGGGAGAATTTAACAGTGTCCCACACGGTGGTGTAAAATGCTGTCTGTAATGTCAAGCAACAGCTTACACATACCTACACACAGTTGACTGAGTGAGAACAGAACCCCTACCTATTTACGTATACAGACTGCAGAACAAAGTACTTTATGCAAGAGTCATGGCATAAGTCTGGCCTTTACATGACTACAGGTGAATGTATAGTAGATGACATCAGCAAGTCATGTGGGGGACAAGAAGTTGGGTGGGCTGCAAGAAATGGATGTGTGGGCATCTGCAAGACTCAATATACTGCAAAATCCTTGGTATTGGAGCAGTACCTGTGGGATAAACACTTCTGTTCTTTTGTCTGGAGACACACACTTATAAACATGCACACGGCGCGGGCGCACACACACACACACACACACACACACACACACACACACACACACACACACACACACACACACACACACACACATACACACACACACACACTCATGCCCAGTTGACTGCAGTGAGAACAGATCCCTTAAGTACACATACCATACAATACAATACTTCATAAAAGTGCAATAGCACAAGTTTGACTTTTACAAGAATGCAGGTGAGGAGCAAAGATGAGTTACTGTTATTCAACAAACAAGGGCACACTGCTCTTTTGGGGGTAGCAAAAGTGAGTTAATGTTATGACACAAACAAAGGTAGACTGTTCTTTTCTGAGGGAGCAAAGGTGAGTTACTGTTATGGCACAAACAAGGATGTATTGCTCTGATTACTCTCCTTGTTGTACATCCTGCCTGTTGTTCATATTTCATGCCTGTAGACTGTTGTATGTTTCTCTGGGAGGTAATACTGAGTGGCTACCTTTTCTGTTTTATCTGGAAGCAATTATTTAGTAGTTATGTGATACTTATCTGTATTGTCCTTCTGTTGTCTTTTAGGACACCTAGGAGTATGCCACCCAGGCATCTCAATCCTTGGCGACCTCCTACCTTCACTGATTCTGAGAACCAGGTTATAGTGGATGGGTTATAATGGATGACTTTAGGCAATATTTATATATTTTTAGTTATGTATGTATTTATTTAATATTTGTTGACCAGGAAAGTCTGACTAGGATGGAGCCTATTTTCAGCAAAGGTCCACGGAGAAATGCTTCAGATGCATGTCTTTGGAATGTAGGAGGAAAATGGAGTACCTGGAGGAAACCCAGGTCAATGCAGGGAGGACATGCAGACTCCACACAAAAGGCACATGTTGGTTTTCTGCTGGAAAGGGGATGGGGAGATATGGCACATAGGATGCCAATTTAGCAACAGATAGTGGATGATCTGAATGCTGTGGATGGCCATGCCAAAGCATACAAGCAGGTGCACCACAGGGGCACTGACATGACCACATCTGCATGGAGGAGAGCAGCTGCAGTGGGCCATTACCAGATGTTTACTGGGGATTACCTGCTAGGGAACATCCACTAACATCCAATGAAGAGTTCCTGGCCAATATCAGGTATCCAGACAGCTCACAGGAGAGTGCAGTGCAGTGCAGCATGTGCTGGATGTCAGAGCAACAGTTTCAGAAACAGCAAGCATGTCCAAGGAGGACCTTCCAGGTAGGGTTTGATATCTAAACAGATGAATACTGCTGTATATTAAAACAACTGAAATCAATATGTTACTGTATCATATGTCTTTTTTTGGGGATTGAAGATTGCTACACTTATTACATTAGGTCAGGATTGTCAGCTATGTTCTTGTTAAAAGTATAGTTAATGGACATATAAAGGGGTAACATTTTATGCCATGTGTTATTGCTAATTGCAATGATGTTGCCCTTACCTCTTGCTTAACTTCTTCCAGGACCATCTTGATTACAAAGGAGTATGTCATATGCAGATAGTAAGCCAAACATTTATAAGTAAGTATTGCTGAGCAATTTAAATAAATATTTTAGTGTGTGTTGTTTTTGTCAGACCTGTTGTGTGTATTGTCTGTAATAGTGGCAGCACTGTGACTTCATTAGCATATATTGGACTATAGTAGTGTAGGTATTATTTTTTCCTGTGTTTGTTGTGTATTATCACCAGTGATCATGGCAGTAGGAGTGCGGGCCCTCTGCCACCTGATGCCAGTGTATCAGCAGAATGATGATGATGGTGGCCAAACTGGTGATGGACAAAGCCATTGATCAGGGAAGTATGGCTACTGTGACTTTAGTGCCAGTTGAGTGTGCTCATAGCCAAAGTGTAGGTGAGGTGCCACATAGGAGGGTTGATACGGTATCTCTGAGGGAGCCTGCTGTCTGTCATTCACCTAGTGTAGATGTATCTTCCCATGCCACTCAACATATGTTTAGGGCCATAATGAAGTCACAGGCATGTTCACATAGGTGCTCCAGACAAATTCTCAGGGTTGTAGATGTGGCACAGTCTGACATGCATGACTGTCTCCATTGTGTTGCCAATTCAATGGATCTGATGAATGACACATTGCAATGAGGAGTGTCTGTGATGGACTGAGAGGTGTCTGTCATAGAACAAGCATTGTCTGTGATGGAACATTTGCTGGGAGGTGAACAGCATCCTTGTGGGTGTAGGTCAGCCACATCATCTGCTGTCAGCCAACGTGACTATGACCGATCACTCCAATAGCGATTGCATTTCCACTGGTCCATCAAGTGTGCTGGCCACACTCAGACATGGCAGACCATGAGGTTAATGTCCTGGACATCCATCAGTCATGTTCAGGTAGTAGCACTGCATCTGACTGTGGGTGTGGATATCTCAGTGCAACTCCTGGCAAAGCCACTTCTTGTGTTGGGGAAGGCAACAATGAACTGTGACCTCTACCATGACAGCCCACACCTGTCTAACACACTAAGACATAAAGTGAGCACAGACCTTGGCTGTGTTCATGCAGACACTTACACACCAAATTCACCAGGAGGACCCCTACAGACAAACACACACACACACACACACACACACACACACACACACACACACACACACACACACACACACACACACACACCAGTTACTCATTTTGTCTCACTGACCATTTGTTGATTAATTCAAATGTCTGTTTGCTTCTCACACACACTCTCCAACCTTTTGTGTCAGCCTAGCCTTCTTTACACTCAACACCCTGTGCTAGTGATGATAACTGTACCATATCACTGTTTTCTATCCTTTGGATTCTGGTATACATGAGCTTTGTGTCTGATGCCCAGGGTGCATAGCTAACGTAGTGCTTAGTGTATCTGCATTTGTGGTGTTGAACCAGTAAATGTAGCTTTGACTTATATTGGCTTTGGAAAGTTAGACAGCTGATAGCATCAAAATTTCACAACTTTTATAATGAATGATCTTGAGATGGCTGTGAAGCCAGAAACTGCAATGTGTATCTAACTTATCTCTTTAATTATTTTCCAGTACAACCATATGGTGTTAAACTTAAGGCATGCAGTGATCACCAGTATTCTTGAGAGCTATGAGTGTGTGAATCTTTGATGCCTGAGGCATACTACTTAGTAATGGCAGCATATGTCAAATAAGTCTCTGCTGTCACATGCTAAGGTAATTTATCTACAAATCTCCCTCCTTTTACTTGCAAATTGGACAAAGTAATGAAATACAAGGATATGCCACAAATATCTTTTTACTAAGGTATCTCTGCGGGTGTTCCAGTTGTTGTATGTGTCTGAACAGATACATGCCAAAGGAGGCACTATTTATTTATTTATTTGTTTATTTATTTATTCATTGGCATTTATTTATCAGGAAGTCTGACTGAGCAGTCCATTTTTTCGATGGAGGCTGGAGAGAAAACCTCCATTATACAGACATAATGCCATTTGCTTTCTTACATCATTTATAGTCAGTTGTATTAATTTGAAATAATTTGCATTAACTCCATTATTTAAAAATTCTTGGCATAGGTTACATCATTTGCAAACTGTTTTGATTGAAAACGACAGTGACATGGAATGTATGTATCTGTCTCTCTCTCTCTCTCTCTATATATATATATATATATATATATGTATATATTTATATATGTATATCTATCTATATATATATATATATATATATATATATATATAGATATATAGATATATATATATATATATATATATATATATATATATATTTGTATATATATATATATATATATATATATATATATATATATATATATTAATACCTGTGTGTGTGTATTTGTCTGTGTGTGTGTGTGTGTGTGTGTGTGTGTGTGTGTGTGTGTGTGTGTGTGTGTGTGTGTGTGTGTGTGTGTGTATATATATTTATATATATATATATATATATATATATATATATATATATATATATATATATAATGTTTTAATACTGTGAGGTATATGCAGTGCAATATTATCTGTTTCCATAGATGAACATGTTTTATGTGAGAATATTTGTTACTATAAAGGCTTATTAAAAATCTAGTACATAGTAAACTAAGAAAACAGATAGAGCTGAATTTATTGGCCTTTAGGTTTGCAATATCTTCAGCCTCAGTGTAGATAACATAATTCAAAAACAGCTCAGCAATTATATTGTACTTCTGAGACAACAAACATAACTAAAAAGACCTTGTGATTGTTTTGGCTTGGGTGGTTATTTTAGCCTCAGATTTGACCTTGGATGATTCAGCTTCTGAGCTATTTGTTTATTTCACTGATAAGGGCTCTGTCATTCTCTTAATTTGTCTTTTAACTTATGGTCAAAATTATCTTGCTTTTAATGTAAAGTTTTTTGGATATTATGATTCCACCATGAGGGTTGTTTCTGGGATTTGCCCTGCACTTATTCATGCAAGGTACAACTGCACCTATGCAGTTGTTTTCATACTGGTATAGTTCGGTGGGGTACATGTCCTTCTATTCAGCAGAGCTAACTGGGATTGCTGGGGATTTGATGCTTGAGAATATAGCATTCAGTAGAATGTAGTTTGTCTTAAAGAAACTTCTGATGGTATATTGAGTTGAATGCTTTAAATTTATTCTCAAGAAGATGGCTTTATGGTCAGACCTAGCAAGTGAAGAAGATAGTCAAGAGATGGTACAAGATGCCTCCTTATTAGTAAGGACAAGATCCAGGATGTTGTTCCCCCTGGTGAGTACCCTGATTAATTGTTCCAGGGCATTTGTATGGACAAAGTCCAGAAATCTCTGTGCTTGCTCCTTAGTGTTGGTGTGGGTTTCCCATTCTAGAGTTTAATAGTTTAGATCACCTAGGTGAATTATATTCAGTATAATACTGAGTAATTCCAACTCCCGAAGGTAAGTGTTGTGGCTTTATTGGGTCATAAACAGAGTTAAACCTCTAGCTAATATAGTACAGGACCTTTCTGATGGTTATTTTAACATGAAGAAGCTCTAACTTATCATGTTGCTTTATGAGCCTTGATGTGAGTCTCTTCTGGATGAACAAAAAAATAAAAAAGTCACCACCACGTCAAATCCCAAGTGAAATGGATGTTTATTAAAATACAATTCCCAACAAGACTTAGCGCTTTTGCCTGTTTCATACAAGCATCATCAGAGTCATTGTTCTTGGCATTAAATCTACTTAATATAGTAACAAGACACCAATCAGAACTAAGCAATTAAAAACAATAATTTTAAAGAAACATAACACAGGCTGCCTAACATCAACTTGTAAAACTTAACCAGTTATAAAGGCTAATACTATCACATCATAAAATACTCACAATTCATAGAAACACCAAAAATAATAAAATAATGATTAACAACAAGACATATAAAAACTATGTCATGTTGCCTTTAGTTTCAATACTCTGGCCATGAAACAGTTGTCATTAATGCCTGGGGACACTGTGGCATTTAATCTTATTTGCCATAGCGTCACCCTAACCTTATGTATAATTTTCTCATCACTCCTCATGTCATTGTGTTTAACCCTGTCTGTAATAAAAAAGAAAAATGTTTAAAAATTATCACATATTTCACTGTGACAATATAATCCATTAGTGTTTTTTCTATTTCTCATATCTCTAAGGTGTTCTGCCATTCTACCCCATAACCTACAGGTGTTTTTTCCTTCATAAAATGCAGGACAAGTGCTACACACAGCAATGTATACCACCACTTTAGTACTGCAGTTAGCCCATCCTGGACATTGTATTGTCCTACAGTGACCATCAATGGTCACATATTGACCCTTGTGTATAAATCTGCAGAACCTACACATACCACATTTATTCATCTGGGAGCAATAACATTTGTTGGAAATATCTTTGTTCTTTTCCCAAGATTTCTTTCAAATTCTTCCCTCTACTGTAGGTTACCATGGGATGCTCACCAAACTTGCTTTTCAAATCACTACTGATAGTTGCATCCCAGCAGTTATTGCTAAGGATTTTTAATGCTTCATAATTCTGGTTAAAGGGCAGGACCAATGTTTTATTTTGTGGTACAATTTGACATGCATTCATTTTCGTACCTCTATTCATTAATAAAATTGGGGTGTACATGTCTTTCCTTTTTTTACGGACTTCATTTTTGACCTTAATGAATAGTCTAATTGGAAAGCCCCTATTCAGAAAAAGTCCAATTAACTGGATAGCTCAGTGTCAAAGAAGTGGTTGTCACTCACTAGTCTCAAAAGCCATACCATCTGTCTATTCACAACCCATTTCTTCTGCTGAAAGAGGTGGCAAATGTCGAAATGCAGAAGCATATTGGAGAAAGTTTATTTCCTATAAATACTAGAACATAATTCACCAATCTCAGTATGCTTATATAACAGTATATCTTAGTAATATATTTCATTCAGGCCAACATTATAAATAAATCTTAAAAAGTCAGTTGTGCCCATTATGTACAAAACAAAATCATTATTTCCTTTCACCACAAGATAAGGATATCATCAAGGAAACTTACCCATAGGGCTACGTTCTTCATGCAGATAGAATCACATACAAATTTTCTTTACCACTCGGCAAGAACTAGGTTGGCATATATGGGGGCACATCTTGCCCCCATTGCCACTCCAGATTTCTGTCTAAAATATTCACCCTCAAAATACAGAAAATTATTGTGCAAAACTATCTCCATCATCTCAACAATTAAATTTCTCTTGACATTGTGAATGCCTTCAGCATTTAGTAAACTTTCACCAAAGCACTCCAGGGGTTCAGGCACCTAGGCAGCAAGACATTTCCCTGTGGATCATTTGACTGGGGAAACATGGCTGAAGTGACATTCAGCTGCAGAGAAATATGGCTGTTTACAAATTACCTGTGGGCAAAGAGAACCACACACTGCCGTGCTCACAGCTGTAATAGCCAAATGCATGGCAGCAGAAGAAGTAATAAGTGTTGCGCTCAGTGTACATTACTTACTTATATAACTACAACATATGTAAGTGTGCTACAGCATGGAGGAAATCCTGCAGACTACTATAGTCACATTTATGCTCCAGTATGCATTTTAGGTAATGTTCCCTAGACACTGTGAAGGGGGTAGTGGTCCACACACTCCAATTATAAAGGCACTGCCCATTGTGCACTGCATTTTTACTGCCACTGACATGCCCTCTGGCCAACCTGCTGCTGATGCCTGCATATTGCCTGCTGTCTCATGTTCCTCTGGGGACCATGGACATTGTTTTCCCCCTGTGCATTTAGTTATTAAAGCTGTGGTCATGGCAGTGTATGCTTCTCTTTGCCCACAGGGAATTTGCAAACAGCCATATTTCTCTGCAGCTGAATGTCACTTCAGCCATGTGTCCCCAGTCAAATGTACCACAGGGAAATGTCTCGCTGCCTAGGCGCCTGAACCCAAAAATGGGTTCAGACACCTAGGCAGCAAGACATTTCCCTGTGGTTCATTTGACTGGGGACACGTGGCTGAAGTGACATTCAGCTGCAGAGAAATATGGCTGTTTACAAATTACCTGTGGGCAAAGAGAACCACACACTGCCATGCTCACAGCAGCAGAAGAAGTAATAAGTGTTGTGCTCAGTGTACATTACTTACTTATATAACTACAACATATGTAAGTGTGCTACAGCATGGAGAAAATGCTGCAGACTACTATAGTCACACTTATGCTCCAGTATGCATTTTAGGTAATGTTTCCTAGACACTGTGAAGGGGGTAGTGGTCCACACACTCCAATTATAAAGGCACTGCCCATTGTGCACTGCATTTTTACTGCCACTGACATGCCCTCTGGCCAACCTGCTGCTGATGCCTGCATATTGCCTGCTGTCTCATGTTCCTCTGGGGACCATGGACATTGTTTCCCCCCTGTGCATTTAGTTATTAAAGCTGTGGGCATGGCAGTGTATGCTTCTCTTTGTCCACAGGGAATTTGCAAACAGCCATATTTCTCTGCAGCTGAATGTCACTTCAGCCATGTGTCCCCAGTCAAATGTACCACAGGGAAATGTCTCGCTGCCTAGGTGCCTGAACCCGAGTTATTGGCTTTAGTGATCTGCAAGTGATTTTTGTTGCTGCATCTTAGTGGTCTGGTGGTGCGATAGGGTTGGAGTAGATTCTGGAGGGATGGGACATTTAGTGGATGGTTTACTAGTTTGTGGGCAAGTGAGAGTTGATACCACTGAAGGAGGTGAGGGAGTTCAAGCCAGCCCAGTTCAGCAAGTGAGAGACAGTGGTGACTACGGTAGGATGCCCCTGTGGCGAATTTGGCAATTTTGTTGTAGCAGGTCTCTAGCTTGCTTAGATCACATTGCCTTAGGTTGGTATGTATTGGAGAGGCATAAAGTAGGGTGGAGATAAGGTGGGAATTTGCTATTGAAATCTTTGCTGCTTTGGTGAGAAATTGCTTATTTCTTGAATGACAGCAATATATATGAAAGGGTGTCTTTAAATGAAGTTAACATGGCCTACACCAGAATTGACTGGTGGTTGTATGACTCATTTTGCCAGATTGTGTTAAATGCAGGCAAACTAGATTACTTATCTGTAGACTATCCGGTGATTCCTACTGTGAAGATAGGTGAAGGCTGCTAGCCTAGCTAGATAGAATTTTGTAGATAATTCTGTCATTTGTAGATATTAATGTAAGCCACAGGCTTGTTCTCTTAAATGTGAAAAGACTGTATTGGATGTTGAACCGAAAAAAAATTTAACAGCGGTGCACTCTGCTGTACGAAAGCTGATAAGTCAAGCATTTCATGACTGTCTTTCATCTCAGGGCTTGGAGCCAATATGTCTGGATGAAGGAATTCTGGCTATTGTTTTGAGACCAGAGTTAGTTGTTAGAATTTGCATGTATAATTTCTGTTATTGTTCTGGCTTCTTGACTAGCTGCAAGATCAAAAGGGCTATTAACCTCTGAGTTCTGTTGACCTGGGAACCAGAACGAAATGATGTAATCTGAAAAGGATCAGTGGTACTGTGTTATCAATAATTTAAGGAGAGAAGAATGAGAGCATTTGAGCATTTGTCTTGAGAACATCCAACTCACCACTCTGTCTGTGTCTGTATGCAAGTAGGATCTTAGACTTTAGTATTTCTCTAAGAAATAGCTAGAAATTAGGAAGATTAGACTAAGTGTTTTTCTGTGTTGTTGTCAGAACTATTCTACTGTATTATTTTAAGCATTTTCCTGTGATCTCTGAACTCTTGACTAACACTGTGTAGTAAGAAGTATTGTCTTGTGTTTTTATAGTTATTAAATACCTTTAACACTTTCAACTGTGGCTGTTTTGTGAAGAGATAATTTAAGCTCTAGAGTACATTGCATGTATATAGTGATACTGTCCAAGTCACTCCAAATAAGCCTTGACTGTTCAGTTACACTTACCATTTGGATAATAATATTGAACAGTATAATTGGACACCCTTTCATAAGGGCCTTTTGGTAGCTGATACATATTAGTGGGTGGTGGCAGGTGGTACTAACGTATAGTCTGGGAAAAAGGAGCACAGCTGGAGAACCTGTGCCAGCCTTCCCCAGAAGTGTCTGTGAAGTTGTATATAACTCTTATCTCAAAGTGGGCGTGTGTCAGCTACTTGGGCAGGGAGATGAAGCACTGGTTGGACAGAGAGGGTGCTGGAGGTTTTAGCTTGGCCACTAGGCTGAGATCTGAACCCTATAGCTGTGCCAGTGGGGAGTCTTATTAGGGACCTGAAGAGAAAGGGAGAAACCAGCCCCAGACTGACTGTGATTTCTGTGTGCTCTTAAAGGAAATTGTACATTACTATGTGCGTATTTATTATCCTTTCCCTATATGGGCGCCCCTCACTGGTATTAGTGGTGAGGATTGAGGCTCCTTGATTGCTAGGCCAGTGCACGGGGGTAACACCTACTATATTCAGAATCCTGAAAATCCATAAAAACATCAGTAACCCTCCATTTAGACCAACTGTTGCTGCTAGGAACTCCAAGACTGAACCACTAGCTTCCTATATTGATGTTTGTACCAAGGAGGCATTAACCAACAAACCACATATTCTGAATGACTCCTGGCATTGCTTGGAGTTGCTAAGGGATAAGTCAATTATGAATGAATATATGTTTATTACAATGGATGTGATTTAACCTATTTATGGTTATTCTTCATGACATCAGTCTGGAGTGGGGTTCAGGTGCCTAGGCAGCGAGACATTTCCCTGTAGTACATTTGACTGGGGACACATGGCTGAAGTAACAATCAGCTGCAGAGAAATATGGCTGTTTGCAAATTCCCTGTGGGCAAAGAGAAGCATACACTGCCATGCCCACAGCTTTAATAACTAAATGCACAGGGGGGAAACAATGTCCATGGTCCCCAGAGGAACATGAGACAGCAGGCAATATGCAGGCATCAGCAGCAGGTTGGCCAGAGGGCATGTCAGTGGCAGTAAAAATGCAGTGCACAATGGGCAGTGCCTTTATAATTGGAGTGTGTGGACCACTACCCCCTTCACAGTGTCTAGGGAACATTACCTAAAATGCATACTGGAGTATAAATGTGACTATAGTAGTCTACAGGATTTCCTCCATGCTGTAGAACACTTACATATGTTGTAGTTATATAAGTAAGTAATGTACACTGAGCACAACACTTATTACTTCTTCTGCTGCCATGCATTTGGCTATTACAGCTGTGAGCATGGCAGTGTGTGGTTCTCTTTGCCCACAGGTAATTTGCAAACAGCCATATTTCTCTGCAGCTGAATGTCACTTCAGCCATGTTTCCCCAGTCAAAGGAACCACAGGGAAATGTCTTGCTGCCTAGGTGCCTGAACCCATTTTTGGGTTCAGGTGCCTAGGCAGCGAGACATTTCCCTGTAGTACATTTGACTGGGGACACATGGCTGAAGTAACAATCAGCTGCAGAGAAATATGGCTGTTTGCAAATTCCCTGTGGGCAAAGAGAAGCATACACTGCCATGCCCACAGCTTTAATAACTAAATGCACAGGGGGGAAACAATGTCCATGGTCCCCAGAGGAACATGAGACAGCAGGCAATATGCAGGCATCAGCAGCAGGTTGGCCAGAGGGCATGTCAGTGGCAGTAAAAATGCAGTGCACAATGGGCAGTGCCTTTATAATTGGAGTGTGTGGACCACTACCCCCTTCACAGTGTCTAGGGAACATTACCTAAAATGCATACTGGAGTATAAATGTGACTATAGTAGTCTACAGGATTTCCTCCATGCTGTAGAACACTTACATATGTTGTAGTTATATAAGTAAGTAATGTACACTGAGCACAACACTTATTACTTCTTCTGCTGCCATGCATTTGGCTATTACAGCTGTGAGCATGGCAGTGTGTGGTTCTCTTTGCCCACAGGTAATTTGCAAACAGCCATATTTCTCTGCAGCTGAATGTCACTTCAGCCATGTTTCCCCAGTCAAAGGAACCACAGGGAAATGTCTTGCTGCCTAGGTGCCTAAACCCATTTTTATTATCTTACATTGTGGCTGATCAATCACTGTAGTCTTTAGTGATTTGAGTGTGCTTATACCTGCTTTGATAATTCCCAGACCACTCCAAAAGCCTGGCTGTTTTAGGTCATTTGATACAATTTGTTTTAATACCTAATTTTAATAATTGGACACCCCTTTGAAAGGGCATGTAGATGCTGTGGTTGGTGGCAGCATTTTACTGTATTATTTGAGGAAAGAAAAACATGTAGAAATCTGTGTCAGGCTTTCCCCGGAGTGGCTAGATGTGTAAGATTCAATTTATTTAAGTGTGAATGTATCAGAGGACTTAAACTGGGACACAATGCTCTGGAGTGTGTAATAAGGAGTCACATTAGTGGTGGACAGAAGTATACGGTCCAGTTCCAGGTTATAAAGCATGCTCCTGTTGTGATCTTAGGGGAAATTGTGAAATATTGCTCCTGTTTAAGTGACAGTCTCACATTGGAGTCAATAGTGAGGATTGAAGATCCTTAGTTACTGACCCAGGATAGTAGGGGACATCACATTATTGGTGGCAGGGGTGGGATATTAACCGGACGTCACATACCGGTGGCAGTTTGGTGGGATATTAACCAGATGTCACAGTGAGCCTTAATTTTACCAAGGCTGAGGAACCACATGATAACACCAAAATGCAATGAGGTGAATATCTCTATCGGAGATCTAAATTTCTTGTACCTATGGACATTTCCAAATGTAACCTGAAAACTGGTCTCCAAGGTGTGTATGGCATGCTTCAATAATCATCTTTCCCTAGATGCTTCCTGAGAAGATCCTTAGGAAGACAATGTATGCCGGGATTAATAAAGCTGTGGATTGAGCAGATTCCCTTTCTCCACTAGATGAGTGTGCCAACAGTTGCAACCATTCCCAAAATCCTTTACTAGCTTTTCCCAGTTGGCATATCATCCTTTTGAAACACAGAGATGATTGCCTTATATTTTGGAAAATGTGGTTTAACTGGTAGTGGTACAGTTTTGACAGCACTGATCCGTTTTGCTTCTAAGTTCTCCTGTAATATCAGTTTTCAAGTCAAAAGAATAATTTTTCCTTTTTATGGAGTAATTTATGAAAAAAAATGTTGATAAACCATAGAGTTTATATTCAGCCTGTTGTTTGATTCTGGTCTGAAGACATGCAATTGAAGCCATGGGCAGAAATGTCTAGTGAAGTACAATTTTTTTTTAATTATCAGGCAAAACCAAGGAGTGACAGAATGGCATAGCAAGTTTGGCAGAAGTGGGTTTTGGAATAATGCCTGGAAATATATCTTACTTTTGTAGTTTTCTCCTTGGAAAAATGTAAAATACTTCAGATGATGCTTTCTTTGCATGATGTAAACAAAGATTAGTAATGCATCTGAACAGTAACAACAGCATTTTTTTCTGAGTGAAAAGGGACAAATTTATGGCCAAACATTAAGATATCATGACTGTATGGCAAAGTGCAAGCCATGCTGTTATATGTGAAACATGGCATAAAAGCCCATTTTTTGTCTTTGTGCCTTTCTCTCAAATATCTTTTTGTTTTTTTCATAATTTGAAATCAAAAATGATATACAGTAGAATATAAGTTGTTGATGTTACAATTTGCATAACACTAGCAAGTTATTAAGCTAGGTGTTCACACACTGTGATAAAAAGAAAAAAAAAAAACAATTTCAAATTAGATGAAGTTGACAACAAAGAATTACCATGAAGTTAGGACTGTGTTATGATTCAGTCATGCGGCATGACTGTAGTAAAGCAATTGACCTATACATTATGTTAATTCAATAAGAGTATATCTTGAAGCATAACACCAACCTAATGATACACAAAAAAATCTAAACTACTATACATTATATACATATTTACAAAAATGTCACCTTAGTTGATGTTGTTACTACTTTTAACTAAAGAGAGTATTTAATAACTTTATGTATAGTCACATACTTTGCCCTTCATGATAAAATATCAATTAAAGCTTTACAGTAGTTCTCATGCCTAGTTCTTTTGACTTTTGGTATACATCTTCTTAGCTAATACATGTTTTTTTTTTTTTTGCCATGTTCTTGTATTCTGTCCAATTACGTTTGGATCTGTCCAGACAGTTTTTGGCTATGCAAAACTTTAATAAGGCACATAGTGTTATAGCGATTTATTTACTGAAGCTATTATTATTGCTCTTATAAATATGTAGTATGGCTGTTTCCCATGACAGTGTAGATTTTGACTAGCCTGTTTTTTCTAAGAGAAATTTCAGTGAGCACCATAGTTTATAAACTTGTTTTGCAGCTCCAGAAGATATGTAAAATATCAGCTTCTTTATTAGGACAAAAAGGACAATAAGATGACTTAGATGGATTAAATTTGTTAAGATGGACAGGTGTATGGTGTGCATTATTGAAGAGCATGATCTGAGTGTATATTAGGTTCTTAAATGGCATCAGTTTTATGGTGTTTACAATAGCTAGTTCCTTCTGATTTTCTGTCAAGTTACTGCATTTTTCTTCCCAATACTTTGAAAATAGGATTGCATTTTGATATTTTATTTTAGTTATTAATTTATATGTATTTGAGAGCATTTTCTTTTTGTATAAGCATAACTTTTGAATTTGTTGTGCTACTTTGATATCTTGCTCATTTACAATAATAGCCTAAGTTATTTTGTTAATTAAGTATAAGATTTGTTTTATTATCACATTGTTTTTATTACTTGCTTTAAGAGTGTTCTTGATGTTTTCCATTGATGGGTTGTGTAACTGGTAGAGGGCCCATACTGTATGATTTTTTATTCATGGATATTTATCTAAGTTTAACATAGAGTTTGCTAGTTTTATATTAGGATTGTTGTGTATTGGTTGTAGAAGAGCAATCATATATTTTAGTTTTAATTTTAGCAGTTTCTTGAAAATTTCACACAATTAAAACTGGGTGAATTTTTAATGTCTTAAGGGTTTCTTGATTTAGGAAGGGAATCACTTTCGGGTTAATTTTAGATGAAATAATATTTTGGTGGAACAATTTAATCCACAATGGGTACCATTCATTACCCAATGGATCATAGTTAGCTATTTGAATAATTTCATGGTAGAGTTGGAAGTCTGGAAGGCTTAGACCTCCTTTTTTCTTCTGGTAGTATTAGTTTGTTGTAACTAATTCTTGTACTCTTCAGGTATCATATGAATTTTGCTAGTCAAACTTTGATTTTATTAAAGAAGGTAGCTAGAATTTTCATGAAAGTGACATGCATTTGGTATAAAATTTTAGGGAGTATGTTCATTTTGACAACTGAGGCCTTTGATAAAGTGTTTAAGCTTTTCCCATTTGCTAATGTTGCAGACTATATTAGTCCTTGTTTTAAATATATTATTAAACATATTTGATTGTGTATGATTAAAGATGATACCTAAATATTTCAAAGTTGATTCCACTTTTGTATTAGTCTCCAGAAAATAAAATTACTTATAGCCTAGGGGGTTTATTGGCTAGCTAATTGACTTATTAGGATTAATTGCATAGTTAGATACTTGGGAGAAATTGTCTATGGAAATTAAGATTTTACCAAGATCAGTATTAGGGTATTGAAAGTAAATATTATGTCATCTGCAAATGCTGTGTATTTTATTTGGGTTTTTGATACTGAAATAAGGTGCTGGTAAGTTCTTTGACTAATTAGTAGAAGTAGTGCTTCTATATAGAAATTGAACTGGTTTGGTGAGAGTAGACATCCCTGTCTGGTGCCATTAAGAATCTTTATCGGGTTAGATGTTTTCCTATTAATATAAAGTGTTGTAGTTGCCTTACTATATAGCGTTTTGATCATTGTTATGTATTTTTGTGAGAATCCAAATTGTTGAAGTATAGAAAAGAGGTATTTTTGATTCACTCTGTCAAAGGCTTTTGTTGTATCCACTGATAAAGCATATTTAGGGGACTTGTCATTAGCGCATAGGTAGGTTAGTGCATCAATGTTTAGCGTATTATCCCATACTTGTCTCTGACTCATAAAGCCTAGTTGCTCAGGTGGAATTATATGTGAAGTGATGTTCTGTATTCTGTATGGTAGACTTGTTGAAAGTATCTTCAAATCTATATTTTTCAGAGCAATGGGTCTGCAGTTGTTCGGATTTTTGGAGCCAGTGTTTGGTTTTGGGATAAATATGGTCTTGGAATAGTTAATATATAGGTCTGATATCCCAAATTCTATTATATGGTTGTCTATTTTTAAAAGTATTGGTCCTAATTGTTGTTTGAAGTGTTTATAGAACTCTGCTACATACCCATCAGGACCAGGAGCTTTCTGTAGTTTTAGCTTTTCAATAGCCATTTTTACTTTCTCTACTGTTAATGGACTTTTTAGGTTGTTAGACTGAGTATCAGTAATCTGAGGGAATTCTAAGTTGTCTGCAAAATTTTGGAAAAGGCCGTCATGTATATGATCTTGTGAACCTTGTGTGATCTTGTTTTGAAATATTTCTTCAAAAGCCTGTATTATTTCATTATCTGAGTTAAGGGTTTTATCTTTATATTTTATTTCTTGTACTTTACAAGGGGGGTGTCTGACATTAATAAGTCTCACTAGCATTTTGTAGGAGGGGGTCTGCGTCCATTCCGCATATTTATATAGCATTCTTAGTTCTATGAATGTATATTCCCAGATTAGAATATAATTTAGTTGTTTTTGTAAGCTTGGCATTTGTTTCTCAAGGGTAGGTGACTAACTTTTTTATAGTTCTAGTTCGATTAGTTTTAGTTTACCCTCTATGTTACTTATTTTTTCTCTATTTAGTTTTTATAGAATGATGCTTTTTGAAACAAGATACCCCTCACCATGGCTTTAAAGGCTGCCCATTGAATATCTAAAGGAGTATTATTGTTTGTAAGGTTCACATTTAATTGATTAGGAGAGTCTATAATTTCTTGCTCCACTTCTTTGATTTTCAACAGGTTTGAGTTTAGGGTCCAATCTGAAGTATTATATGTACTAAACCTATATTTACTTTGTGTTATTATTATATTAATTTTGAGTGGTGAGATATTGATCTAGGTTCTGAGTTATAATGAACTTCGTTAGCAGCGATGCTTTGTGAGATTAAGAATGTCAGTTCTCGACCATGTCTTATGGAAGGGTGAGAAATATGTGTATTTGATTCTTAAACTATCTGTGTTGTTTAGTTCAAAGGGATCCACTAGGTTAAAGTCTTCAATTAATTCTGATAGAAAGGTTGTGGCTTGGGGTGACTGATTATTATTTTTATTCGCTCTATCTTTAGATGGATTTATTGTTATATTTCAATCTCCACCAAATATAATTAGATGGTCGGGGTGTTTTAGTAACAAGTTATAGATGTCAGTTAGAAAGTCAAGCTGATAGCTGCAAACACCATAGACATTACATAATAGTAATGTTTTTTTGTAAGCTGGATGTGAGCATGTGAAGTAGCACCACCTGCCTTTTGTATCACTGTCATGTTTGATAATGCTCCCTTTAAATGATTTTTTTAAATTATTATAACTGTCCCTTTTGATAAAGTACTGTCCCCGGCTGCTATTATTTGTTGAATCCACTTGATATTTTTATCTATCCCCCAGATTTAGCAAGCTCTGCACCATGTGCAGGACTAGTGCAGGAGCTTCAGCAGGCAATATATATTCTGTGCAATGCAGGAATAAGCTACAGGGATGTGTACGAGTGCTCCTGCATTAATCCTGCATGGACTCAGCTCCTTTATGCAAATTACACCATTTGCAGGTGAAATCCATGCAAATGAGGTGAATTTGCGATCCAGGAAGCTGTCAGCTGACCGTGCAGGACTAGTGTAATCTGCAGAAATGTACTTGGTTAGTAACTGAGTTAATTTCTGGAAACTACAAAACGGAACTATGACAGCTCTAAATAAAGGGTGCATATTATGTTGAAAGCATGCCAATGGCAAAATATATGGCCATTGGCATGGAAAACAGTTGCAAAAAAAATAACTTTTATTTTTTCTTTTAGCTGATTTTGGCTGTTTACGCTTAGGGCAGCAGAGAGCAAATGGGATCTGGTGAAAAAAAAACCCCACAAAAATAAGCAATCTGACCAAAATCACTATTTTGCCATTCTACTCAATGGCAGGCATAAGACAACATGGCCAGTGAATAGTGGTTGCTAAGGGGAGAGACTCAGTGTGGCACCTGTAACTATGCATCAGCAGGCAATCTTATGCAAATGAGGGGAATGATACTGAATCCCAGATTTCCCCTCAACACTAGTCAGCACCCAGCAGTGTAAGAGCATGAATAGCTTGGTGAAAGCCTAGGCGTTAGCTGACATCATGGGGGTGTGTGTCAGGAATACTGTAAGCGGATTGGAGCCCTGTGGATTGGGTATGCCCTTAGCTTAGCTGACCTAAGCAAGAGGGTGTGTCTGAGCCTGCCAAGTATGGGATCCTCTGCCACCACTGTACCAAGGTGCTGAACCGGATACACAGACCCAGCAGCAAGCGTCTGCAGCTCCCCCTTCAGAATGGCATTAGTTTGCAGGAATATGTAGCTGTTTGACCACAATACTGGACACAGCTGCATTCACCCTGTGTTCCCCAGGACATCACTGTGAGCAAAAATGTCTACCTGACAGTACTTGAGGACATAAACATCACAGTGTATAACACTACATATGTCTAAATATCTCTGCTAACACCTGTACCATGTAGCAGAAGCAGCACAAACACAATTACCTAGAGTACACACTATCCCTTGCCCAGTTTGACCCTATATTGCCAACTGATCTACAGATATCCTGCAGAAACAGTGTGCTAGCTGTGCATGTACAACACAAAAGTCTGCACTGGAGTACAATCCACCTGGAATGGATCCAAACATTCAATACAGAAAGGCATACTGGGCATGCTCCCACATTTAAACAAGGACCATACATATCTGACAGTTCCAGATGTTAGTGCATACACTCCTCAGTATGCACCAGTCATGCTTTGCACACACATTGAATAGGAATACACACAGATATCCAAGGACAACACGCTATAGTATGCCAAACATACACATACATAGACTTTCGGAAGAGAGTGACAGTGACAAAGAGCCTTCCATCATGAGGCCTGTCCCACCCAGCACACAGCCAAATGGCTACAACCACATGATGTATAAATGTCACTCACAGTAGAAATTAGCCACTGGTATCCCTCAGCATTATAGACTCTGTGGTGCTTGTGCTAACTGTGCAACATGATTGTACAAGGCAGTAGTCATCTAGCAGTTGTATACACATACCTATGGAATATAAACCTGTGTGTGCCTGAGTGTGGTGTGTCTACATCTAGATGAATGGCTTATGGCCCATGCACACACACTGCCCTCCCTATAGCCCTACTATGCCAAGCCGGCTGATGTCATTCACTGAGCATGGGCCATAACCCAGATGAATGGGTTATGGCCTAAGCACACACACTGCCCTCCCCATAGCCCTACTATGCCAAGCCTGCTGATATCATTCACTGTGAAATACACGTTTGGGGAAAAGCTAACCCAGTAATCTCTGTGACGCTTCTTGTAACTGCGCAATGCTGTGGTGTGATGTACTAGTTAAATAGGAGTTATATTCCCAGACATGGCAACTGTGTGGTTGTCTGTGTAGGGTGAAATGATTTTTAGGCTAGTCACACTCACTACAATTCAAATGCCCTACTTTGGCAAGCCTGCTGATGTCATTTACTTTGAAATACATCGGCTAACCCAGTAATCTCTGTGGTGCGTCTTGTAACTGCTAATGCTGTAGTGTGCTATACTAATTAGGTAGAAGTTCAAATCCCTGACATGCCAACTGTGTGTGTGTTTGTCTGTGTAGGCAGCAATGTTTTTAGGCTAGTCACACTCACTACAATTCAAATGCCCTACTTTTTGTCATTCACTTTGAAATACACCTTTGGGAAAAGAAAAGCCCAGAAATCTCTGTGGCACATCTTATAACAGCATAATGTTGTAGTGTGATATAGGGGTTCAGTAGGAGGTTCTATTCACAGACATGGCAAGTGTGTGTGTCTGTGTAGGGAGCAATGCTTTTGAGACCATTCACAGTCACTACAACCTCAATTGCCCTTCTTTGGCAAGCCTACTAACATAATTCCCAGTGAAATACACCTTTGGGGCAGGAATATTCCAGTGATCTCTGTGGCATGTCCTATAACTGTGTAATGCTGTAGTGTGACAAACTAGTTAGGTAGGAGTTCTAATCCCAGACATGGCAAGTGTGCCCTTCTTTGGCAAGCCTGCTGATGTCATTCCCAGTGAAATACACCTTTGGGGAAGGAATATTCCAATAATCTCTGTGGCACATCCTATAATTCCGTAATGCCTGTAATGTGATAAACTAGTTAGGTAGGAGTTCTAGTCTCAGACAAGGAAACTGTCTGTTTGTCATTTGTATCCTGTGTGGAGGTGAGTGTGCAACAACTGTACTCATTGTGGAGGGGGTTTTGCAAATTTCTTATATGGTGGGCCTATTATATGTCACAATGTCCACCTTACAAGGATAACAGATGTCAAATAACTGAGAGGCTGGGGTGCCAATCCATACCCCTACATGTGACTTTAAGGCCTAGTGAACAAGGTAAGCAACCCTTGTATTACCCAGAGAACACTCTCAACCCATGTTTCATACATGACCACACTTGCCTAGGTAACAACCATTATGTTGATAGTACCCTGCATATTGCCCACAGATAGTAACCACGCTGTGATTACAGTGGATTACAGAGGGCATGGCACCCTGTCCCATCACTATAATAGGCACATAGTTGCAGACAGTGCGCCTTCACTATATTCCCCACTGGGCACCTGCAACAACTGTGGTGCCATCAAATGTGACCCACAAAGGACATGCCATGCCTTAAACACATGCCCTGTATGGACAAATGCCACTGACACCAGGAAATACCTCTATCATGCTATCAATGTAGGTGCAGGGTCAACCTGGTGTCCATTACCAGTTGCCGCCACATGAGGCCAGGACTGGCACATCTGATGATAACAATCTGTGTACACAACATGGGCCAGACACTGTCCATATCATGGACTATAGAACACATAAATGGCAAGCATTGCACAGGACTGGCCAGACACAATAGTAACCCAGGTGACTGGATGGTGGATACAGTACTCACCTGTGTGGGCCAATACATCCACTACACCCCTGAGCCACACTGCAGACCATTGTCATGTGGCCTGATGCAAAGGTATACCCTTCACCTAGCATTGTATAGCCTTCTGGCACAGTCAACCACTACACACCCATAAAGCAATACACCCGTGCATGTCAGTACTGTCACCCTGTGTCTGTATGTATGGAGTAAGATGCTTTTGACCACATTCACACTGACTACAACTCCCCTTGGCCTACTGATGCATGCTGTCTCATGTCAGACATCTTCCCTTTGCCCATATAACATCCGGATACCCCTGTGGTGCATGTGATACCTGCGCATTACTGTATTGTGGCAAACTAGTTAGTTAGGAAGTCTATTCTCGACCCTGCCAAGTATGTCAATGTGTGTGAGTCCCTGAGAGAGTGTGGCTGTGCTGACATTGACACTTGTTCATGTGGACAGGCACATGTACTACACCTACCTTAGCGGTATTATATCACTGTTGCAGATGTCACCCACCATCAGATATACCTTTAGACAGCTCCCCAACATGTAAGCTATGTGGCGCATGCAATAACGGCATGGACATGTGATAGCAATATATAGTCAGTCAGGGGGTTGAAACCCTGTACTGGTAGGTGTGTGACACAAACATGCTTAGCTTTTACTCTCCCACCCCCTTCCTGACTTACTTTGTCTCTGTCTGTTTCTCTCACATCCTCTCTGGTGGATGTGGAGAAATACACCTGCTTTGCTTAGGCAGCAGCTTGTGTTTTGTAAGTGATGCTCATGATCAGCTGATGGCCTCTGCATGTATTGCAGTCCCCCTCTAGCTGACTGCATTTGGAACAGCTATGGTAACATTTACATAGCCAATTTCATAGGAACACACTCCAATATCTAGGAACATCATGTTGGTGTTGGGGCTTTTCATTCACTGTGAGCAGGACCTACATTTGGTGTTTGGCAAACAGCATCACATATGGTATTGGGATTTATCTCTAACAACATACACCGTGGAAACAGGACAACAGACAGGAGGGGTGTGTGCCAGACATGACTATAGAATGTAAGTGTTGCTCTTCTGTATGTGGAATAATGATGGTTTAACAGGGTGTGTGTGAATATGGCTGGTCTACATGATTTAATACCTGTCATGACAGTGTTATGTGTGTGCAGAAACCCCCATCTGTAGGGATACCTGCAGAATGGGCAGTGTGTAGAGCCTTTTGTTTCTGGTGTTACTCACAGAGCACCAATCTGAGAACTGCAGAAGCATAGTGTGAGGATTGCAGTCAGTACATGGTGACTGCCATGAGAGTTACTGACTTCATATCCCTCATAGGACATATGTCACAACAAACCCTGGTACAGTAGTAAATGTATGAGGTTATCACAGCAATGTGCCATTACTGGCCAGTGTTTATAGCTCCAGCCACAAGTCTGTCAACCTTTGTACATATGTCATGCAGTCAGAAGTGCATATGTACTGTACACTGTAATTTATTGACATCATACCTGTTAACAACCCAGTCAGATATCAGACTGCTAGACATGTTATGTATAGTAGGGGTTGTTTCTGAGGGCATAATTTGGGCATTCTGCAGTTGTGTGTACAGTACTGGGGTCTGTGTACTTATGGTGATTGTCAAAAGTATGATTATTGTGCATATGTACCTTGGGCTGTGCACAGACAGTAGTAGATGCCATTGTTTGTGGTCCTGTTCTATCTGATGTTACACTCTGCTCCAGTGTATGGTACCCTATTGGCTCACATGTCTGTAGGGCCAGACACACACGTGTCCCATACCACAGAGGCATCTGACAACACTGTGTCATGACCCAGTGTAAGCAGCTGTGTGTGGGTTAACCATTATGTTAATCCTTGTGGATATATTTCTCAATGACAGGATGTTAGTTATCTTGCAGGTATTTGACATACCCTTCTGATACCCCATCATGGTCACCACTGTGATGCAGTGCATTTAACAGCAACAATACGTGAACAAGTGCAACATGCATTATGGGTAGGTGTGTTAGATGTGTGCATAGAAAGCCTATAGAGACTTTTTTCATGCAATAAACAGGTAATTGCTTTCAATAACTTTACAAAAAAATAAGTAAAAAGACTAGCAACACCAGTATTAGTCAGATTTAAGGTCATTTTAGTATAATTACGGTTTAAATGCTGATGCATACAGTTTTAGTTGTTACTTACTTTTTATTAGTTATTTTGGAGGGATCTCATTGAATGCCTTTAAAAAGGCAGAAATTGCTTAATCTTTGCTGCTTGCTTGGTATGTGGACCCCTTATATTGAAAATGTAAGGAAGCAGAATACTTAATTTGGTATTTTATTTTATGTTTTTTTAAGTATGCACAGAAGGGTGAAAGAACTTGTCTTTGTTGCTTAATGGCTAAGGGTAAGTCCTGTGCAATTGTTATTTTATTGCCTTTCTGTAGAACTTGTTTTATAGTTTTGCCAGCTTGTATGATCATATTAGCATGTGTTGCATATAAAATTCTCACATAAACTTGTCTTGGAGCTTCAATAGTTTGTGATTTTCTTAATGCATGGTGAAATCTTTCTATGGCAACAAGCTGGGCTGAAGCACTGTTGTCCAAGAATAGCTCAATGATTTATTTTATTACATTTTATAGAGAAGCTTGTTCATAGGTTTCAGGGATACCTCTAATGAGCACATTGTTATGCGTCTAGCTTCTATGTCTATTATTTTTTGTTGGATTTCAGTCATTGTTTTTTCTGTGGATTTAGTTCTTCTCTTGATCTCTTCTATTTTTATTTAATTTTCCACAGCTTTTGCTTCATTTTTCTCCAGTCTGGTTAGTATTTGATCAAGATTGCTTCCGAAGGTATTTAATTTTGTAGAAACAGAATGAATTTCTTCTTGTAGGGGTGTTAAAACTGCCCTAAGCTCTTTCATAAAGAGGGGTTGTTCTGGCTTCATTTTGGCAGCTTGTTTTTGCAAGTCAGGTTGCTGTTTTATAGTTTTTTGTCTCTTTGAACAAACTTCTTTTTTGGCTATGGTTATTTGAGAGAATCCTGTTTTTGACATTTGAGCTTCCATTGAATCCATAGTTCAGTATTTATCAAAAGCTTATTTCTTTGTGTAGCTTCCTGTGAATTGCTGTTGAGGCCTGTACTGCTGTAGATTAACCCAGATCAGCACATGTTGTTCTTGCATATAAGTATAAATTCTTGATTTTTTTACGAAATTTGCAGCAGAGATGACTCAATATCTATTATATAGTAATATTATCTGTTTTTTGATGAGTTAGCCAGAGTTCTGATGCCATGATTCGGTTAGATTGTAGATTTTTGTCAGGAGCTGACTGAGAAGTGTGCTTCCTAGCTGGTGACTATCCTGGTATCCATAAAAGCCCAATTTTGTCCTAAGCCAGGGCTTTTCGTAGAAGTAGCAGAACTATAGCGAGAAATTTGTCAAAGGAAACCTGGGCAGTAACTAGCTATAGAAGTTCCTGAAGATGAATTTGCTGGAGTTAAAATAAGGTTAGTGGCATTGAAATTAGGACAAAACAAAATATTCAGAATAACACATATGAGACACAATTAGCGCAACACACAACTAAAAACTATGGTAGGGATAATGGGGAGGAAGAAGATGCGTTCATAACAAGTCAAGTCGGTAAGAAATATAAACGAAGGTTCGAGCTGTGTTGCCAGACAATATTTTACAGGAGCTAGATAATCTTGTATTGAAATAGAAAAAAATGTATATTTATATCTTGTATGCAAGACATACAGCTAAATTTAGAAAGAAAAAGAAAAGAGATGAACTAATGAATTATTGAAAGGAAAGGAATTTGATTGCTAAGATATGAAAAGCATTTATGGACCTGAATTTTTATTAAAAATCAGAGCTATTTTACATATACATCCTTTGGCTTCAATTACACATTAGATAGTGATATTGATAATATTTTATTTATTTATTTATTTATGCATGTATTTATTTATTTATGTATTTATTTATTTATTTGGCATTTGTTTACTGTGAAAGTCCAACTAGGTAAGAAACCCATTTCCAGCGGAGGCGTAGGGAGAAATGTTCTAAAACAAATAAATAAATAACATAAAAAAAGGTTTTATAAATTTGACAGCAACATTAAAAACAGAAAAGTCAAATTAAGAAATAATACCAAAAGTGTCATATATGTACATATTTACATATAATGGAAAAGCAAGCATTTCTAAAATATGAAACAAGAACTTAAAGTTTACAAAGGGTATTTTTCTATGTGTCAAGGTTGCCTGAGGAAATAATAACCTAAATAGATAATTGAGTAATAGTAGAGAATTATGTAAATAGGTTAATTGGGTTAGTGCAGAGATATTTAGTTATTGATAGAAGTGGTAGATAAATGCAGTTGAGACTGGAGATAAAGGGGGTGGGGAAGATAGGGAGTATTGGGCGGGTGTTGAAGGATAGGCAAGAGGGGGAGATAAATTAAAATAAAGATTCAGTAGGAAAAAGCTGGTATAGGCATAGTACAGGGAGTTGGTGACTACAAAAGACAGAGCAGAGTAGGAAGCTCAGAGCCCAGAGAAGGATGGAGAGAAGTTAGTAATAATAAGAGCTGGAGTACAGATTATGGTAAAAGACAGGAAGCAGGATTGGAGAAAAGGAGGAGAGCAGCTGCTGATCTATGGTAAATTAAAAGGGTGGGAGTGAGCCTGGATTGATACAAGGACATATTATGTGACCTGAGTTAGAGGTCTTTTAGCTTAAATTTGAATGTCCTGAGAACTGAGGTGGATCTGATATCTAAGGGAAGTGTGTTGAATTGTTTTACCACAGAGTAGGATTGATAATAGAGTTTAATAACATAAAGTATGGGTATGACATGGCTTAAAAAAATCAAACAGCTGCTAATCTAAGGAAACAACTGTTTGGTGGATCAGAAAAGTGAAATTTAATCCTTGCACTACATATATATTGGAAGGATAGATGCAAAACTAACTTTCCTTATTGATTTATTTTTCATAATAGTCTATTGTGTTTTTTCTTAAAATGCATCTCATGATATATATATATATATATATATATATATATATATATATATATATATATATATATATATATATATATATATATATGTGTGTGTGTGTGCGTGTGTGTGTGAAGATGAAGGATACGTTAGACCTATTTATTTCTCATATGCATAAGATGAAGAGGAGACAGAAGAACATTTAAGGTTATTTGTTATTTAAGATAATTCAATGGTACCTAATCAGAGTATTATACATTTTTTTGCAGTTTTTAAGTCCGTTGTTTGGAAGAAGGATATGGGTAGTCTTATGTTTGATATGGAGAGTAAGATAACAAAAAGTATGTGAATGGTATGAAAGGTAAACTCTTTTTATTTTAGAGATGAAGGAGGTCTCCTTTTTCTTGTACTAGTGAATAATAAAATGGAAAGTGTTGATAAAAAGATAAAATATTCTAAGAGCACAGCTGATATGGCTAATGGGAAGATGAAAGTAATCAACACATGTTTAACATTTATGACAAAATGGTTAATAATGTAGGTTTTAAAAAGGCTCCTTTAGTATAATGTGGATTAGGAAAAAAAGAATAAATGTGTTAATTGTGGAAAATGAAGAGACATAGATGATTAAAATGATAAAAGAGAACAAATCAACTAATTGGGAGGGATTAGGCCAAAATGATATGAAGATAAATTTGTGGTAGGTTAAGGCACTTTATTTGCTTTTGAACAAATGGTATAAAGGAAGGAGCCAACAGGGAATAAGAAGGGTAAGATATTTTATAATGGAAAGATATAATTTATCTGTTAAGATTAGACATTTATTATATAAATAATCTTCCTATTAAATGGGGAAATAGTGATTACATGATAGCTGGAGAGTGTTTTAGGTTAGAAGAGAATGCAACAGGTGACAAGGTATAGAAAAGGGAAAAGGTACTAAGAAACTTTGAAAGGCTGTGGATGATATAGAGTTGAGAATGTTAAGAGTTACTTAAGCAGAAATTTATCTAAAGCTCTTGACAGATTAAATATTTATTTCTTGGGTATAGGCTTACAGAATTCTGTGTAAGATGTGTAGTTAATATACACACACACACACACATATATATATATATATATATATATATATATATATATATATATAGATATAGATAAATGTGGTCTGCATCTGCTATTTAATGGAGAAGATGGGGTACATCTTCAGATATCATTTTAGGACACATAAATACATAAATAAATAAAAATGAGAAGGAAGGATTAAGCAAAATTGTCTTCTGAGGAGATTTACTTCATATATTTTAAAATGAACAAGCACAGGAATCTGCCTTGTTCCAACCTCACCACCACAAGTGTTGAGGAAGAAATAAAAAATAAAGAAACTAGTGATTTTAAAACTTCGTTGATGAGCTCAGTCACAATAATTTCCAAAAATTATGAAACTCAAATAATGTCTCAAATCAATAAGCCTTTATTCATCACAGACAAGTGATCGTCAGTAACAAAAAATCAAATATTTTTGATTTTTTTGTTACTGAGTATCACTTGTCTGCGACGAATAAAGACTTGTTGTTTTGGAACACTACCTGGGTTTCATGATTTTTGGAAATTATTGTGACTGAGCTCATCAATGAACTTTTAAAACCACCATTTTCTTTGTTTTTATTACTTCATATTTTGGATACAAGGTTGAAGTACAGAAGGTCAGCCGATAAAAGTTTATTTTGATAAAATGTTGGCAATTAAGAAAAGTGATATTTACCAAGTCACGCAGTCCACAAAATGTGTAACTTTATCTCTCATATTGACAATACCAAAGGGTTCAAAGAGCATTAGAATTTGTTAATGGTACCAACATAATCGCCTCGCAATAAGATGTTGTACCATTCGATTCTCAGCTAGAGCGTCTTCTGTGTGGCGACCCCCAACCGGGAAAAGCCGAAAGACACAACAACAACAACCAACATAATCTTCAACCCCCACATCATACTGCAGAAATGTAAATTTAGTAATGTTTCTTCCTTTTTTTATTTATATAGTGAACATGGTCAATACATAAAAGGGAGACATATAATTGTGCTTCTTGTAATATATGGGTTTCTGTGTATATTATTCAGGATGATGAATTCTGTTGTTGGGGTTAGTTCTCTATATTTTACCTACTGAAATTTACCTTTTGTAATTTGATTCATATAATAATGGACAAGAGAAAGAAATTCCCAATAAGTCTACTGTCATTGGATTTATACAGTTGTTAAAATGCTACAGAGAGGAAAGAATGTAGTCTCATGTTACAATCACGTCATAAAAAGTGCTATCATAAGTAAACTAAGAGCTCATTTTTTACAAGGCAACTCTGAAATAAATAGCATACTAAGCAGATTAGAATAAGTGCTATGACTGTTTGGATTAGGAAAAACAGGGATAAAGGTAAAAGGGTTGAAAAGGTGGGTCATATAGGGAGATTGTAGCATTTCCATGACTGGAGCATTTCTCCCCGGGCCTCCGCTGAAAACAGGATCTGTGGAGCCTAGTCGGACTTTCCCAGTCAACAAATGTTAAATAAAACAAATAAAAAAATAAAAATAAATAAAACATTGTGATTAACAGCTTATTTCATACAATTTGGACATGGTGGAATTGTTTGATCAGGACAGAAGAAAAATAATGCCTAGAGAACCTGTGTATCAGTTTGTTTACAAAAAAAAAGATTCTTTGCCATGAAAATCATTTTATGCAGTTTTTGTACAGGATGGGTTTTATTATTGAAAACCAAGGGTAGTGGGGAGTTTACTTGAATGCTGAAAATAAAGGGTAGAGATAACGTTAAGTCTGTTTTCAGCTATCTGGCTTAATTCCATTTATAATGGTGTTATAGGGGAACAGGGGTAGAAGAGACAAGGATGATGCACCCACTTTTTTCCTTACGATTATATTATGTTTAAGTATTATAGTTTTGCAAGCATCTGGGAAATAAAGACAAGATGTTTTCTAATGCCAGGGTAGGAATGCTGAAGGACTTCTTGACAAAAACAAACAATAAAACAACAAACCTTAATGGTATGACATAAAGTAGGAAGAGCAAATATTTTTGGATTATTCAAACTTTCTTAGAGATCTGCTCCCTGAGAATTAAAAAGGCTTTCTAAAGAAAATCACTGAAAAATGAGTTATGTGTTTTTTTTCAGATTCTGAGACTTTTTTTTAAGAAATGTCATGCAAGAGGCAAATTTTTTAAAGAAGTAAAAATTAAATAAACTGATTCATGGAAGATTGTGAGTGGAAGGACACACTGAATTGTGATTTGATGGAGTTAGAAACACTGGGATACATAAGAACATAAAGCAAGCATTAGGCATTTAAGCAAGGTAAATATGAATTACGTGGCCTGTGGTTTCTGTGAGTAACAGTGAGTTATTGATAGGTTCATAGGTAGGTACTAGGCTATCGGCCCTGGGGCCTATACAAGCCCAGCCAAAAAGGTACCCTGGCTTTTGCCACCCAAGAAAATTATTTTCCTGTTCCACTGTTGAACAGAGCCACAGAAGTGATCCGCAGGGTGAATTTCCTATTTCCCATCCAATCATCAAGATTTTTCTTGAAGAGTGCTAATGAGGAGCTTTGCTTGATATAGATAGGTAGTTTATTCCAGAGTATGGGAAGTCTCTAGGACAGGAATCTATCCCTCCGGCATGTTTTGTTTATTGTGGTGACAAGGTTTAGGTCCCTAGAGCGTGTAGCTCGGAGGGATTGGGATTTCTTTAAGTGGAGCATGTCCAACAGCTCTGGGTTTGACATAGCTTTGTATGTTAGGCAGAGATCACCTCTGAGTAGGCGATATGTGACAGAGTAAAGCTGGAGTTTTTTGAGACGGTCTGCATAGGGCGTCTGTTTGAGACTGGTAATCCTCTTTGTGAGGTATTTCTGCGGCCTTTCCAGTTGTTGTAGATGTCTTGTGAGGTACATACCAAAAGGGGCGTTGTACTCAATAATGGGTCTAATGAGTGATGAGTAGATGGTAACAATGACCTCTTTTTTTCTGAATGAGAAACCTTTTGTGATGAGGTGTGCCATGTAGAAGGATTTCCTGATTACTGTGGTGATGTGATTATCAAAGGAGAGACTACTGTCCACCTGTTTCCCAAGGTATCTTATCACACTTTTGGTGTTAAGTATACTACTGCCTATGTTGTAGTTCATGGGTACAGAGTTTTTACCAAAGGGGATGACAATGCACATTTTGGTATTGAGCTTGAGGCCATGGTTTTGACACCAGGCATCTGTCTCAGTGAGGCCCTTTTGTAGGATGTCCACATCATTAGGAGTTTTGATTATGGCTCCAAGTTTGCAATCATCTGCAAATTTTGTTAGCCAAAGATCTTCTGTGTTAGCCTGTACTTCAGAGAAGTAGATACAAAACAGGAAAGGACCCAGGACTGAATCCTGTTGTACTCCACTTGTCACTGGTCTGAAGTTGGATTTGGAGTCTGCTACTTTCACCGTGTGGGTTCTGTCTGAGCCAGTTGGCAACCCATCTTGTGACATAGGGATTTATACCTAATTTAGTGAGTTTATCTATAAGTCCAGAGTGGGGGATGGTGTCAAAAGCCTTGGCAAGATATAGATAGGCTGTGTGAATCACCTTACCCTCGTCTACGACTTTGGTGACTGCTTCAAAGAAGTCTATCAGGTTTAAAAGACATGATCTGCCTTTTACAAACCCAAACTGGGTGGGGTCCAGAGTTTAGAAATTGCCAATATCTTTGTTTATAAGTTCCATGATGATACGTTCCATGGCCTTGCAGACCAGGCTCATCAGGCTAATGGGGTGGTAGTTACCGGGGTCCTTGGTGCCCCCCCTTGTGGAGTGGGATAACCGTCGCTGTGCACCATTCAGCAGGCACAAAGCCTGAGGTGAGGCTATGATTGAACATGGTACTTAGGTGGTGTGCCAGTTCATTCTGTAGTTCATGTATAACGCAGCTTGGGATGTTGTCTGGTCCCATGGATGCTGTGTTCTTGGCTTTGGCGAGTGTGGTTTTTATCTGTGCAGCCGTGATTACAGGAACTTTGCATTCTGCTGGTATAGAGAAAGGGTACTTTAGGGGGTGAGAGGAGGTAAAGTTAGAACTGAACCTATCTGCCAGGATGTTTGCAATATCAGTTGGGTCTGTATATTTAGTGCCATTGTGTTTTAACTCAGAGCAGATCTGAGTGTTGCCATTGAGATTCTTGACATAGCTATAGAATGCTTTGTGGTTGTATTTAGAATCAGTGGCAATTTTGTTTTTGTAACTAGCTTTGGAGGATTTTATCAGGGATCACAGCTTCTTACTGAGGCTGACCAGGGAGCTCCTCCACTCTTGGGAGTTTACTCTCTTTTGCAACAGTTTATTCCTTCTGTTGTACAGTTTGTTTATGGCAGAGGACCACCAGATTGGCTTCCTTTTTTTGGAGGATAGTGTCTTGGTTCTGTTTGGGATAGCACGATCCATGCACTCGTGTAAGTGCTTATAAACTGTTTGGGATAGCACGATCCATGCACTCGTGTAAGTGCTTATAAAGTGCAATTGTGTAGGATTCAGTAGTTGTAACTGTATTGTCTATCTGCATGGGTGTCATGAAGTTCACCACTTCTGTCTTAAGAAGCATGAAGTTGGCTTTGGAGAAAATTTTTAACATGGTTTCCTTAATGAGGGGTGGAGGCAGGATGTGGATATCTAGGGTAATTAGCTTATGGTCGGATCGGGCCAATGAGGCATTGACGTCAGGTGTGGAACACCGATCACTCATGTTGATAATGACTAGATCTAGGATATTGTTGCCCCTGGTGTGGGTGTGGATAAGTTGATCCAGGGCATTGGAGCTTATGAATTCCAGAAAGCGTTGAGCTAAGGAGTTGGTACATGAGTATGCCATTGGATAAGACTGGGCTGGCCACTCCCCTTGATATGACTTTGGCTGTTGTTGGGGAAAGCATAGCTGTGAGCGAGACGTCGTCTTCAGTTAATGGAGGAGTTACGCAGGAGAAACATGTGAATGGTGGTTCTTCAGTGAAAAAGTCACATCAATCTGTGCTTAATTTTTCTGAAAAGCACTTCCATTTGAATCAACCAGAGAGGGTGCAGGAAAACAAACTGGGGAGGGGCAGATCGCTCACGAGTAACCAGGCGGGTGCTGTAATGCGCAAGAATGACAGCCCTATGGGGCAAGGGAAACTGAGCCAAAGATAACTAGAGGTATATTGAATCTCTCTAAATTTCCATTGGATGAATCTTGTTTAACTTTGTTGTGTAGAGGCTTAAACTTTATACCTATGGCGGACATTGATTTAGTAACGACCCTAACGGACTTAAAACAGTTTATCAGGACTATTAATTTAAAAATTCTGTTTAAAACAGACTCATTTTTCTGCTGATGTGTGTAAAAGACGTAGCACATTTATCCCTTTGAATGTACCTGTTACAATTGCTTTTCATGACTTATGTGAAATTGAAATTAGAAGTTTGTTTCACAATACTAACATTAGGAAGAGTTATAACTTAACATATAATGAATACAAGTCTTTGAGAATGTTAGAGTTAAATGAGGATATAATTGTGAAGCAAGCTGATAAAGGGAGTGCTGTGGTCATCATGGATCGTGTTAACTATAACCGTTCTGTTGCTTTACTCCTTAATGATGTCAAGGCTTTTAAGCATATTAACTTCATTGATGCCAAGAAACATATCAGTAATGTCAACATGTCTGTGTATGAATTACAGCTTAATGGTGACATAGACCTAGATTTATTTCATTTTTTCACCGTACCATGCCCAGTAATCCCACAGCTCTATGGTATACCTAAAATTCATAAGAACTTATTAGACCCACCGATGAGACCCATTGTCTCTAGCAATGGGTGGGTCACGGAGCCAATATCTGTGTATTTGCAGAAACAGTTGTATCCTTTTTTGTCTAAATGTGGCAGTATATTGAAGGACACAGGTGACTTTTTGAATGAGTTATCTAATTGGTATCACATTCTGCATAATGGCTTTATTGGTACTGGTGAATATTTGTTTGTAACTTTAGATATTGTTTCCCTTTTTACTGTTATACCAAATAACTATGGGGTTGAATCTATTAGAGAATTCTTAACAAAACAGGCAGAATTATCAGCTAGTTTTGTTGAAAACATATGCTTGCTATTAGATTTGGTGTTGAGTAATAACATTTTTATTTTCGATCAACAGTTATATTTGCAACTTAATGGCGTGGCAATGGGGACACCTGTTGCTAATACGTATGCAAATTTGGTTTTACACCAATGGGAACTACAGTATATTCATAATGGTTGTGAATTTGTGAATAACAATATCTGTTTTTATCAAAGATTTGTAGATGACTGTTTTCTGATTTGGAAGGGCTCTTTAGAAAGTTTAAAACAGTTTGTGTTATATTTAAATACCTCTACTTCTTTTTTGGTCTTTAAAGCTACTGTATCTAGAGATGAAGCATTATTCCTTGATGTTAAGGTTAGTTTGAATGATGGTTTGTTACATACCACCATTTTTAAGAAGGATGTACACACTTATAGGTACATACATTTTGATAGTATGCATAATCCTCATGTTTTTAAAGGTGTTGTTAAAGCACAGTTTGCTAGAGTGAGTAGACTTAACACGAGTGATGTATTTTTTCATGCTCAACTTAATGACATGTATAATGAATTTTTAACATGTGGTTATGACAGTAATGTATTAACAGAGTTGATGGATCATGTTATAAATAATAGAACTACTCTATATTTGCCACATTTTAGGAATAATAGTGATTTTGAGCACAATACACTTGCCAATTTACCAGTCACACCACGAAGGACTAATATGATTAGATATGTGACTACTTTTGGAAATAGAGTGTCTTCGATTAAACATATCATAAATAAGTATTGGCTGGTATTGATTGCATCTCCTGATATTCTAAGGCTATTGGGTAATAAACCCTTTTTTTCTTATAGAAATATGAGAACAGTTAATAGTAGATTATGCTATAAAGATTTTAAAGGCAATACTAAATCTGGTACCAACTTGAAGTTTCTTGGTTTGTCTCGGTTTGGTACCTCTAAATGTTTGTGTTGCTCTTGCTGCCCAGATATAGCTGACATTGCTACTTCTTCTTCTTTCATTCATCCTATTACTTGTAAAAACTATAGGTTTAATGTTATGGCAAACTGTAACACAACTAACGTTGTGTATATGGCCACTTGTATAATGTGTAATTCATTCTATATAGGTAAGACTACCCGTAGGTTAAAAGACAGGATTATTGAGCATAAGTCTGAGATTAGGAGGGAATATTTAAATAATGCCTTATTTAAGCATATACAATTGAGTGGGGTTGAACATAAGTTTAGGTTCAGGGTTATAGATGTCGTTTTATCTTCTATTAGGGGAGGGGATATTAATAACATTCTTGAGACCAGAGAGTATGAGTGGATACTCCGACTGGCAGCAGATTGTCCTCCTGGTCTTAAATCTGCTTTAAGCCTTAAACCCATTTTAATGAAGTTACAGCGCACTATATTACGATAAATTATGATTTGTGTATTTCTTATGTTACACTGTTATATATGTCGATGTATATATACATTATTTTTATGTTTATATGCTTTTTATGTTTTTTATGTGTTTTATTAGTATTATATTTATCTTTGGGTCATATGATATGGGCTGCTATCATGTGACTTGTGGGCTCTTATTTAATACAAGTCATGTGTTGAATGTATTTGTATTAGTATTGAGAAAGGGTTCTACCCGAAAGCTTTGCTGTTTGATAAAGTCTTTTTTCCAACGTGTTGTGTTTTCTTCACATGAGTAGTTTTCCCAGTTAATGGTGGGGTATTTGAAATCACCCATTATTAGGGTGTTGGGTTGAACCCTAATATTTTCCAGTACATCAAGAAAAAAGGAGTGGGAATCCTGGGGCATGGTGGGGGATCTGTAGCAAGCTACAATTTGGATTGCAGTTATGCCCAGAGTTAGTTGCACTTGGATTATGCTGAGCAACTAGCCTGGAGGTGTGGATATCTTTAATGAATATGGACACACCTCCACCTTTGGTGTTCCGGTCCAGGTTACATGGCCAAAGAGTGTAGTATGAGTTACAGCCTCTTAGTGCAGGGGTGCTCTCTGGAGCCTTGAACCAGGTCTCAGTCACTGCACAGATATCAATGTTGTCCATTTAAAGAAGTGCCTCGAGTGAGTGCATTTTGAGATTTAGACTTCTAGCATTGAGTAGCATCACCCTCAGTTTCTGCTTCCCTGTTCCTGTTACGGTGGTGAATTTGCCATTTGAACCTTGCCTAAAAAAGGCACTATAGGGGCGTCAGGAACCTTAGCCAGTATCCAGAATCCCAGGGATGACAGGTGCAGGCCATCTCTGGCAAAGCATCATGGACTGTCAACCATGTCATCCCAGGCAGATACTAGATGCCTTTAGAATGACACCAGAAGCTTAGCCAATTGTTGAAGTCATTCATTTTGTCCTTGCACTGTGGGATCATTCTGGGTGATGGCAGGATGCTACTCAGGGCTAGGGTCATACCTGCCTGGGTTACAAGATCGAAGAGATCTTCCATGTTTCTTTTCATGTAGTCCAGGAAGGTACGTCTCAGGTCATTCACACCAACATGGACAATGACACAGTCATATGTGTACTTGTTGTGGAGTGACCTGAGTGTGTGGCTTATGTGGTGGATCCTGGCACCTGACAGGCAGCTGACAGTAACCTTCTCCTTGTTTAGCCTGGTGAGTGGGACATCAGTGTGCCTGACTATAGAGTAACCTATGACTACTGTGTTGGGTACATTGTTTTGCCTTATTAGCTGTGGTTGTATATATATATATATATATATATATATATATATATATATATATATATATATATATATATATAGAAAAGTAGCTAAAACAGCAGTAAAAACAATTCAAATGCAGTGCAAGCTAGCACACTTGAGTATGTAGCAATGTTAGACCAAACAGTTTAAAAAAATGCAATTAAATGAAAAATGACTAAAAACAAGTGCAGAATGAGTCTATTAGGTAGAATGAGGTAAAGAGATGGGACTGGAGAGGAATGTCCCAGATCAAATCTACAGTGGGGGCAAGCAACTGCAAAAGCCACCAAATTTAAACAACAAGACAGGAATAGGGAGGGTGGGTATGGAAAAACCAACACCTTCAGCAGAGATCTGAAAAACTATACAGTGAAGCAAAAATAACAGTGCACAACTCTGAAGTCAGCCAGCAATGATATAAAATTAGTCAAACAACAATTACCAATACACAACTCTGAAGTGCCAGAAAAATATACTTAGCTCTGTATATCTCCAGATAGTTTGAAGAGCACTCTGTCATGACACAGGAAGGCTCCAGTAATGATATAATAATATTCTTTCTTAGACTGAAAACTGTTCTATGAAAAGTTTGGCTTAGGGCTTGAAGGAAATTATATAATGCAAATTAAAACAAAGATATTGCATGTAATAGTATTATTGTTTTCATTGCCGTTACTATTGTTATTATTGGCAGATTAATAAAACATATTTGACCATTTAGAAATATTAGCTTCTATGGTTTGAGTTAAAATCATTACTTGGGTTTATTCAATTATTTTTTATTTATTTTATTTATTTAACATTTGTTTGCCAGGAAAGTCCAACTTGGAACAAGCCAGTTTTCAGCAGAGGCCCAGGGGGAAATGCTCCAGACACAAGTCTTTGGAACATGGGAGGAAACCAGAGCACCCGGAGAAAACCCACATGAACACAGAGAGGACATGCAGACTCACCACAGAAGGCACCCCACCCGAGAATCAAACTGGAGAACCTCTTGCTGTGAGGTGACAACATTAACCGCTGCAACATTGTTGCTTAAGGTGTAATTCTGGGGTGTTTGTGATCTGCTTCTTTGCCTGAATAAAATATTTTAAATATTGCACAATTTCTGATAAGTGTGATAAGAAGCTTAGTACGGAACTAATATATGACTGGGTCAGAAAGATGGAATACTGACTTACCATTACAAGTAACCAATAATATCAAAACATTTTAGCAACCTTAACAAGCTTCTTTAGAATGAAGAATACCTGCAAGTATCACATTACTATGCAACAGCAAATCTGTCTTGCTTGAAGCATCATCTCTTATACTACTACTTCTAATGTCAAAGTGTGTATATGAGTATATAAGTTTTACTTTCATCACAGTTAAATGTAAATTGTTGATTTTGCCCAGTAAGACTTGGTAACTCAACAAATTGCTTTTTTTTTTTCTCTTAAAGTAAAATCAGGAAACAAAAAGCAAAATACAAATCCTGGCCCAAAGAAAATATTTACAGTCAGAGCTGTTGCTGAAGACAATAAGGTATTGATCTATTCTGAAAAAAGTTCCTCAGACCTCTCTCTCTCTCTCTCTCTTGAGAAGTGCCATTTCAGACCATAATGTAATTATTATCTCTTAAATGGCTACAACCTAAACATCAGCATTTGCCTTTAATGTCCAAAACAAAAAAAATCAATGCACTACTTCAACCCTTCTTTATCATATGTTTGTCTGTCAGCACTTCAGATTTGTTTCTTCTGCTTAGAAACCAAGTCCTCCCATGGGACCTGCTCTTTTTTTTTTTTTTGCCCTTTCTTCAGGAATACCACCTTTCTTATTTTGTGTTTGATTACTTAATAATTCAGCGCATTTCTAGCTAACAATTTTTTTGGGGAATTTTCTGTTTCAAAACTTTGATATTGACAAATGCATTTCACCAATTTAATCAAACCCCACACAGTTTTTATAAATTGGGAAAGTTTTAACTATTTATACACAACTTCCTTTCAAACCTTTATATATACTTCAGTTTATTATTTGGTCTGTAAAGAGGAGACTGCTGCATCAGTGTTAGAAGATTTTAACTGTTTATATAGCAGTGTACAATTAAACAAAGTCAGACCTAACTGGACAGCCAATAGCATTTTGTATGACTGCTTGTGAATTGTGTTGTATAATATGTTGCAAATTATGAGGTACTGGCTTGCATATTATAATCAGGTCCATAGGTAAATATTAGGTTATCAGTCTGCAGATTATTATAAGCCAAGCCAATAACTAGAGGTCATAATCAAACTCTGCAGCTTGTATGTTTTAGGTAAAGCCCTTAACCACTCTGTCAACCCATTCTGCTTAATCTATTTCAGGTAAAGTATTTGCTAAAGTAGATAATATGAACTGCATTAAAGTTTTTTAGGACAAGATGCTTTCTGCACTGACTTTGGCTCAGTTTTTGATGTGCCTTTCTGAAATAAATTTGCTTACTAACAATATACACCAAATTCATACATTCATTTTGGATGCCTCTATTAGACTGTTGGAATTTTGTGTTATGACACGCTCTATCAATGTATTTTCCTTTTGGTATTAATTGTTTATGGAGGAGACAGACCACATAATAAGACATACTGTAGCGGGATACACATAGAAGAGTACATTGTACAATAATTTAAATCAGATACTCTACTAACTTTTCTTAAAACAACTAGCTTATTGGTAAGGTTGCTAGTTACTGTTTTTGTTGAATGCTAGCTGAGATCAAATGAATGCAAGGAATAATGGAGTACAAAACTCAGTGGGAAAAAAACTAAATGATAACCTTGCTAATCTATCTCCTTTTGAACGTGTGTGAGAATGCATGCAAGAGTGTGTAAATATGGATGCACGTGGTTATACTTCTATATTGGGATGATTGCTGTTGTACGCGTAACTTCTTATGAAAATGAGCATGTAAGAGTCAGAGTGGCATAGTCTACACAGCAGTGTGCTGATTTTTAAGTAGTATATAATATAGTACAGTGTTGTAGACCTTGTTTTAAGAGTTAGTAACTTTAAATCATAATTCACAATTTGATGTCTAACACATGCTTCCTTAAGTTTATTACTTCCTTAGGTATATAGTCAGTGACTGGCTGCATGTCAAAGTCATATGCTGGAGGTGTCTGATATAATAAAGTAAACTAATTAAAAAAATAAATAATAAAAACTGACAACCTGAAAACAAAAAGAAATGAAAGTACAGAGATAGGTTTATCACATGTGCTTGAGACGCACTTGCGTGAGACAAACATTCTCACCGTCTCTAAATTGTTTGTGCAAGTGATCTTACCCCAAGTAACTCATCTGCTATAAATTAACTATCCCTACCACTCCACTAATCACGACCCTAAGAACACCTACCCAGTGCCTAACCTTAAAGTTCTCCATCCCTTCCTAAACCTAAAATTCCCACCCTTCTCACTAACCCTAAAGTCCCTGTTGCTCCCTAAACCTAAAATCCATGTTTCCCTCAGTGACTCTAAAATTTGTGCCTAAGAAAAACATGTTTTTACAGTAGGTATATGCTTCAATGGGAAAAAGGACATAATGTGTTTTTACAATAGATTTATGCTTCACTGGGAAAAAGGATATTTCTTCATTTATTTTTTTTTTCTACTTTATTATGATTTCAGAGTTAGTACACTTATTGATGCAGGGATGCAGGCAAGAAGAAGGATTGCCCCCCCCCCCCCAGTTAAAACTCTGCTTATGTGTTCCTTTTCTGTAGTGAATTTTAGATAAAAGTGTAACAGGATTGTGGTATAGGATGGATGTATGTCAGATTAGAAATACCAGCAAAATAAGGTTGATTACCATCCAAGGATCTCGGTTTGAAAAGCCAATAAAGTCCCAGGAAAAAGCCAAAACGTAGATCACCACGATGTAGTAAAGTAAAAAGTCTTTATTAAACACAACACAAGCGCTTTCGCATACTCCTGTATGCTTCTTCAGGTTATAATTCATTACAGAAAAATCACAGGTATATATAGCAGGATTAATTAGTTAATTTCCCGCTCTTTACCTAATTAATTCCTCATTATTGAATCTTACTTACTTTCTTTATTCTACATTTCCTTAAAGGGCAAGTAAAACTATTTGGCTCTTTGTTACATAGGCAAATCTTCATTATAACAGTGTTGTCTATATTCTATATGTAGAATTCCTAAAACTCATCCTAGCTAATAGATATGTACATTGCTATTGATAATACTAGGTCATTATGGATACACATAAGCATAAAAACATGAAGAATATGTAAATATGTAAAATATGTAAATTTTTTATATAACAGTGAAAGATAGTAGTAGTAATATATCATTCAACCTATATTGTTCAATTAGACATAGAAGCACATGTAGTTTATAGGAAATGGTTAAATAAATCTCTCATAGTGTATATTTATAACGCATTTTTCCTATTCTTATTTGTCTCTGCATCTCATTATTAAATATCTGTAAATGCAAACATATTATTCAATTTCATATATAAAACATTATTTATGGTAAAGAAATCTTCATAAAACTCTTTAAAAACTTTTATGAAAGTTCTTTTAGAAATATATATACATGTAATATATAATTATGTCCATTATAAAGATAATAATAATAATAAATAGAGTATTATTAATAAATATTGTGTATAAAAAATCAATGAAAAACATTTATATAATGTAAATAAATATGTGTAATAAATACAATAATCTAATATTTTAAAATTGATGACCTTACCACTATCAAAGACAATATCAATTTGTAGTGCCTAAGATATGAAACATGGATACATAACATCATATATATGTTTTTATCTCATGGCTAAAACAGGTTTCAAGCTAATCATGCTATTTAATCCTGGGGGTATATGTGCTTTAAGCTTCAGAATCCATTCAAGTTCAACATTTTCAATGTATGTCATGTTATCTCCTCCCCTTTTTGCTCTTCTAACCACATCTATAACACAAAAATAGAAACCATGATCATGGTGTTCATTAACATGTTTGGCTAGTGCATTAGTTAACACTTGTTTCCTCATTTCATATATATGGTTGCAGATTAGAAATACAGTATAGATAAGAATATTTCTTCTCTTCACTAAAGTTTGATCTTAGATTTAGTATATTTAGAAGTATGGGGTTTCAGGATTGTGGATCTTTGTGATGGTCATGATGCATAAGATGCAGGTAATTATCTCATGGGAGTATTGCATAAAGTAAGTCCAGAATGTGAAATCGTCATTTTTTCCATTCAGTTTCCCCTTTCCATGCCGGAGTAACAGACCACAGTAGTACATGTATAGAGCAGTAACAGACCACCACAGTGCATTTAGACAAAGTAGTGCATGTATAAAGGAGTAACAGAACACAGCAGTGCATTTATAAAGGAGTAATAGACCACAGTAGTGCATATATAAAGGCGCAGTAGACCACAGTAGTGATTCTATAAAGGAGTGGTAGACCAAAGCAGTGCATGCATGAAGGAGTAACAGACCATAGCAGTGCATTTATAAAGGAGTAATAGACTACAGTAGCACATGTATAGAGCAGTAACAGACCACCACAGTGCATTTAGGCAGACCAAAGTAGTACATGTATAAAGAAATAACAGAACACAACAGTGCATTTACAAAGGAGTAATAGACCACAGTAGTGCATTTATAAAGGTGCAACAGTGATTGTATAAAGGAGTGATAGACCACAGTAGTGCATTTATAAAGGAGTAATAGACCACAGTAGCACATGTATAAAGGAGTATTAGACAGCAGTACTGCATTTATATAAAGGAGTAACAGACCACAACAATTCATTATTTCACATAAAGGAGTAACAGACCACAGCAGTGCATTTATAAAGGTATAACAGACCACAGAAGTGCATGTATAAAGGAGTAATTGACAATAATTGTGTACTTCCTCTGATAAATACTTTTTTGATAAACTAAAAAAAAATACCATTTTCAAGAACTGAAGTTTCAACAATTACTCTAATGTTAAATTTTAATTTTTGTCATTAAAGTAGTGTTCTGCCTGATTTTCAGTCTGTTTTTGACCATCATAGTAATTCAATTTGAATCACATGGTGTAGATACAAGTGACAAAGAGGAGACATTTTTCAAATGTAGAGAAGTGTGTCAATCAAACTAATTCAGTCAGTTCAGACAGAAATATGCCCATATGTTAAGTATGACTGAGATTCAAAGAATTGGTACATAATGTATATGACTAATGTACAGGCCTAAGATGCTGATTAAGCAGCATGCTACAGATATGGCCATTAGTCTGGTATGACAGTGCAGACCAAGCTAACACATATTGTCAGTTATGTCCTCCACAGTTTGAAATAGTATATATTTTTTCATTATACAACCCCCACCAACTAAGTTCCTAGTATGATAGTTCCTGTGTCTGCACTCAGTCATCCCATTCATTCCTTGTTAGATTTAACTGGGCATCCCTGGGGAAGGCAGGAACCTTACAACCTAGTTATTCCTGCCCTGGCCTACCTATAACCCATAGACTGCCCCTCCCTGCAGTGGCTCTTCTCATACTTTCATAGTTTCATAGTTTAGTACTAGGCTAACTGCCCTGGGGCATTTGCAAGCCTAGCCCTAGAGATGTGGCTTTCACCACCCCATGTAGTGGTACTAAGGTGTATAGAATAAATTTAGAATACTGTGCCTTTGTCTAGTAGTGACACATTGAAGACCCCCTTACTTATTAAAATTAGTTTCCTGTGCCTCTGTTAGGCAGCGACACAGGGGTGACCCCTGGGGTAAACCTACAATCTCCCATCCACTCGTCAAGATTTCTCTTGAAGAGAGTCAGTGAGGGGCTCTGCCTAACATGGACTGGGATTTTGTTCCAGAGTATGGGAAGCCTCTGAGTTATGAATCTGTCCCTCCAGCATGTTCTATTCATGTTTGTACTGAGGTTTAAATCTTTGGCTCTTGTGGTTCTTATGGATTTTGATTTTTTGAGGTGGAGCATGTCCATCAATTCCTGGTTGGACATGGCCTTGTATGTCAGGCACAGATCACCTTGTTCAACAAATCACTGAAGCCTCCACGATCAACAGCAAATATTTTTTATTAGAATAAAACAAGCGCTTTCACGCACCTAACAGTGCGCTTCATCAGGTTACAAATTTTATACAACAGGAGTTCATCTTATATAGTAAAACATACCTCCCAATTAACTGAAATTTAGGCGGGAAAAAAACAATTAAATAATTGTAAATCCCTGATTACCACTTGTATTTAAAATCATGTCCATATATGGAAAGTATTTCCTGTAGTAAGACTTCTTTAAAACATCATATAAAAATTTTTAAAAATCACGTTAAATGAATGTAAATATAAACAAAATGTTCCCCATCCATTAACTTTCTGTCAGTCTGGATACGCATGATAATGGACCTAAAAGTGTTTTATTATCTTCTTAGCCACAAGGAATTTTAATATAAGACAAACATCATATGCTACGTTCATTTTACTGATATCTACATATTGAAATATTATATCATATCAATTTGTACTAATATTGCATAAACCTTTGTACTAAATTAAATAGCATGTATATTAATATATTCATAACACAAAAAGTTATCATTAGTCTAAATTAAAGTATATATATATATAAAAACTATGTATTATATGAAATAAATAAATCCATCAACTAATGTGCAATAAAAATATATAATATATGGATATACTCTATGTAGGAGATGTATGGTTATATTAACAACATATTTCCATACCAATAAAAACACTTAGAATTAGTACAAAATTTACGTAATTTTATATGTCCCTGTCTTATATACCATCAGCTTATTCATATATTCCTAATATTAAGTTCAATTTAACAATTACATCTATAGTAGCACTGGTCTAATATTAATCGCTGTATTTAGACCTGGCTCTATGTGCGCCCTGAGCAATAGTATCCATTTCAGCTCGTAAAGTTCTAAAGTGTCTCGTGCATTACCTTCCCTTCTACTTGGATAAAGTATCTGTAAGACTCTAAATTTAAACAAATGCGATGTAAACATTTGACAATGTCTAGCTAGTGCATTATTAATATTCATTCTCCGTATGTCATATAGGTGGTTGTAGGCTCGATCTTTGAGCCTACGTGTTGTCATACCCACATAATATACATCGCAAGAGTCACATGTCGCCAGATATATAATATTTGTGGTATCACAAGTAGCATAAAAGTTAGGTATAAAATTATAGCCTGTCTGTATGTTTTCATATGACTGTTGGTCACTAATGTAATTACAGACACGACATTTGTTACATGGATAGGTTCCTCGCCTATATTTCATCCTAATATCCAGAGGAATATGTAGTGTTTTCTCTTTACACAATAATCTTTTCAGATTTGGACAGTTGCTATATCTGAAGATGGGGTGTTCGCCCACCACATTCTTCAGATCTTTGTTCATATAAAGTAGTTTCCAGTTCTTTTGGATAATCTCTTTTATGTATTGAATATCATTAGTGAATTTGATGTCATATTGTATCTTGCCCATGTTCGATCTATTATGATGCCTATATCCACTTGGCTTGTAATTAGTACTACAAGCCATGTTAGTTCTATCTTTAGATAATATTTGCAGATGGTCAGAATAACCCCTATTCATAAAACATTTAGTTTGAAAATTCAAAAACATTTCTCTGTCCTTATTATCACTACATATTTTAGTTATTCTATCCATTTGGTTTTTCACAATGTTAGGGAAAATATGGCGTGGATGCATGCTCTCATGGTGTAGTATGGCATTCTTCCAGCAGGGTTTTCTGAATAGTGATGTAGTAAATCTGTTCAGATTGTTTTTTGTTATTACTACATCTAGGTAGTTAACCTTGTGTAAAGAAGCTTCATAGGTGAAGCTGAGGAAGGAGGTAGTTGATTCCATATATTTAATGAAATCTTCTAAGGACTCCTTACTCCCATTCCAAAAGAGTAGGATGTCATCCACAAATCTCCTGTAATATATTACATTTGTAGTAAAATTCTCATTATTTAGGATGTACGTTCTCTCCCACTCAAATACAGCTATATTAGCATAGACATTTGCACAGGGGGTGCCCATGGCTACCCCCCATGTCTGTCTATAGATCTTATCCTGATACATGAAGATGTTGTTATTAAGTATAAGCTCTAATAGAGCACATATTACAAATTGTTCATTCTGATTGCCCATTTTAAAGTCATTTAAACAGCTTCTAACAGCCTCTACACCAAAGTCATTGGGTATACTCGTGAACAAGTTCCTTATATCTAAGGTGACTAACAATGTCTCTTGATTTATTTTTTCAATCCATGATGAGTTTTCAAGATCTTCCAATAGTTTATATGAATTTTTCAGTATAGTAGGAATTTTATCTACCAAAGGAGCTAATTTATATTGCACATATTGTGATGCATTCTCGGTCACCCATGATTGGCCTGATACTATAGGCCGTATTGGTGGAGGACATATCCCTTTATGCATTTTAGGGAGTCCCTTTATGATGGGAATTAAAGGGGCTTCTATATCTAAGTAATCATATAGCTGTTTATCAATGCATCTTGTCATTAGGAGATCATATAGTGAGTCTTGGACATTCCTCATTATTAACATGATTTCTGGTCTACTGATCATTAAATATGCTGTATCGTCACTCAACATCGTAGTCATCAGATTATTATAGAAGCTGGAGTCCATTACTACCACCCCCCCCCTTTATCTGCAGGTTTAAATACCACACTTTCATCATTACACAACGATTCTAAACTACATCTTTGTATGTTATTCAGATTATAGAACAATTTTTTATGTCCTTTCTCTTTATAATAAGTGTAAAAGTCAAATTCACATGCTCGTAAGAAGCATTCTATGGAGCCAGGTATCGGTGGAGTAAAAGTACTTTTCCTTTTAGGAGCCATAGTTTTAGGTATGCCATCAACACATTCAGGATTCTGAAACAAGAGTCTCAAAGCCAACTTTCTGGTAAATTTCCGAAGCATTATGAGAGTTTCTGAAAGTTCACTGCCTCGTGAGGGAATATATGATAAGCCCTTATTGAGTACGGAACATTCAATTTCAGTTAATTCCCTGGACGAAATATTGAAAAATAGGGTATTCAAAGTTTCTTCTTCCTGTTCTGCCAGTTGTCTCCTGACATCTTGCGCTTCCCCCTTCCCCTGCTGGTGGAGCGCATTGGGGCTCGTTGTTTGTATGGGAGCGGGGAGTTTAAAACCGAAGCCATATTAGAAGTAGCACTCAATACACTTGTACCTTCTTTTGGTCTAGCTCCTGTAGTTAAACATTTTAAACCTTGTTGATTGCAAGGTAAAGAAGAGGCAGAAGAAGTAATATCTACTTCTGATTGCGGTGAAGTAAGTACACCACTGTTAGATGTAATACTATCTAAATTAACAGGGGTCATGTTAGTAATCGAGCTATTAGCTATATCATTATTAGCCCGACTGGTCTCTCCAGTTACTACTGCTTCGTTGTACCTCGGCCAAATGAAAATATTGCCGACATGAAAATCATTACAATCTCTTTTCAGCTTTTTTAACTTCACTTGTTCCAGCTTGTTGCTATAGAAAGTCACTTGCGATAACATATTGTTAAGTTTGGATATACAATGCTCACTTTTGTATCTTGCAATTATATTTTGGTGCTCACCTTCAACTTTATTAATAAGTTCGTTCTCCGTTGGTTGGAAATAGTCAATGAGTAATTTCAGGTAGCTGTTACCAAGCTCTAGGTTAAGCTGTTTCCACCTCCGTAGGAGTTCCGGATGCGCCTCTCCATAGCTCGGCATACAGAGGACACGCATGCCTCGCGGAATGACCTTAAAATGCAGGCATGCCTCCAGGTGTCTCCTCTGCCAAATGAGCCTATGGAGTTTGTAAAGATTATTCTCCAGGCTCCTCAATTCTCCATAAAAATCCTGCATGTTCTCACTGTGGGTATTCACCTCCTGTAAAGCGTTCCCTTGGATGTTAAAGTTCAGTAAGGAATTTTCACGTTGGTGGAAGATAGTATTCCAATTCGTAGCATCGCTAGCAACTTTTGGTGTATAGTCCAACTCTATATTAAGATTTTCCATCGTGTGATGATTAGCCGGAAACAAGAACAAAAGAATCCAGAGTATCAGCAGCAGACCCAGCACGACCATCCAAGGCTCCAGTAAAAAAAGTAAAGTACGGATTGTTCAACAAATCACTGAAGCCTCCACGATCAACAGCAAATATTTTTTATTAGAATAAAACAAGCGCTTTCACGCACCTAACAGTGCGCTTCATCAGGTTACAAATTTTATACAACAGGAGTTCATCTTATATAGTAAAACATACCTCCCAATTAACTGAAATTTAGGCGGGAAAAAAACAATTAAATAATTGTAAATCCCTGATTACCACTTGTATTTAAAATCATGTCCATATATGGAAAGTATTTCCTGTAGTAAGACTTCTTTAAAACATCATATAAAAATTTTTAAAAATCACGTTAAATGAATGTAAATATAAACAAAATGTTCCCCATCCATTAACTTTCTGTCAGTCTGGATAAGCATGATAATGGACCTAAAAGTGTTTTATTATCTTCTTAGCCACAAGGAATTTTAATATAAGACAAACATCATATGCTACGTTCATTTTACTGATATCTACATATTGAAATATTATATCATATCAACATGGACTGGGATTTTGTTCCAGAGTATGGGAAGCCTCTGAGTTATGAATCTGTCCCTCCAGCATGTTCTATTCATGTTTGTACTGAGGTTTAAATCTTTGGCTCTTGTGGTTCTTATGGATTTTGATTTTTTGAGGTGGAGCATGTCCATCAATTCCTGGTTGGACATGGCCTTGTATGTCAGGCACAGATCACCTCTGAGCAGGCGGTATGCTACTGAATAGAGCTGAAGTTTCTTTAGCCTGGCAGCATATGACATATGTTGGAGACCCTTGATCCTCTTGGTGAGGTACTTCTGGGGTCTCTGAAGCTGTTGTAAGTGCCGGGTGAGGTACATACCAAATGGGGCATTGTACTCAATCATGGGCCTGATAAGGGAGGAGTACAGGGGCACGATGACCTCCTTTGATCTGGATGTGAACCCCTTCATGATAAGGTGGGCAAGGTAGAAAGTCTTCTAACCACTTTGGCAACGTGGGTGTCAAATGAGAGGTCACTATCAACTTGGATCCCCAGGTCTCTGATTACTTTTTCGGTACTCAGTGGGTTACTGTCTATGTGATAATTTGTGGGTATTTTGTTTTTCCCAAAGGGGATGACTATACATTTCTTGGCGTTCAGTTTAAGGCCGTGATTCCGGCACCAGTTGTCCGTTTCGGTGAGGCCTGAGTTCTTTTATGTGAACTCTCCTCAGCTTACTATGTGACTCCACTCAGTAGCATGGGGACTTTAGGCTTGAATGCTGTATAGCAATCCAGAGCACAGCCACATAAATAATAACCACAATACTCTACTCTCACTTGCTTTCATTCATTGCTGTTTCTATCCCAAACACAATTAGTGTAAGAAAATTATTTTAAAAAGTTAACAAGTCAGTTTCACATACTGCTCTCAGACTTCAGCCTTAACAGTTTAGAACACAACCTCACATCACAGAGATTGAACCGATAAATGTGGACCACTTCAAATGACTTCTGCTAGGATTATCTCTGCATATTTAAAACACAAAAAGAAATACCACAGTTAAGGAACAAACGTTTGATTCAGGACACCCCCCCCAACTCAAGCAGGTTCCTTTCTAAGAGATCGAATGCTTCTATTGAATGCTGTTCGTAATACCAATGTGATCACTGTAACAAATTATTTTAAAAATGAATAGATCAGTCCTGCACAACCTACACAACAAACTACAATAAGAAGGAACATAATTAAAAGAAGAAACCATAGCCTGCAGATCTTGCAAGAATCAAACGCACAAGAAAAAAAAAATGGAAAAAAAGAAGGAAAGAAAAATGAAGTGGCTTGGCTATTCCCCAGCCCTTTAACTGTCAGTACAAGAGCCTGAGTCAAGCTTGTACTCCAGCTTGACCTTGGTTTGAGCCTTCTCTTGATCATCCACCCTTAGAACTCAAGTCACTTCTCAGGTAGTTATGGTTTTCTCCCTTTGTGTCAAAGTCCTGATTTTGAAGTTATGTGTTTTTGTTTGCTGGCAATGTCAACATGATGCACAGACGAATGAGGTTACAACTGTGCAGTATTCAGTTTTGTCCTCCACTAAATACTTACATGATATACAGTGAACAATATGTTCTATATTGTCAGCCATAGGCTGTGGCAATGATAATCCTGATTACATGTTTGCTAATTAAACCACATCCACAGAAAATTGACCACATAATGCACCACTGAGTTACAGTGTGCCACACACTATCCAGCTGCAGCATGCTCAGTGCAAAAGTGGGGATATCTCTACATTTCACACTCCCAGGTTTGTTATACTGTGACCATCTCAGAACTCAAATATTTATGGAAGCGTGTGTTTAGTTAAGCAAATGATCTGAGCTAAAATAAAAATAAATACATTAAAATGGTTCTACCTCACATAAACGAAACACCAAAACACCGACAACGCAATCACCTAAACCACATAACCGACAGTACAAAAACACGAAATTCCACATGCCCGACAACGAAATAACCAACGGTACACAAACACGAAACCTCATATACTTCACACACCACAATCTACAAACAAAACACATTCCCCGTCCAAAAACCACATACACAACACAAGCACACCAAAATCCCTACAAACCCACACTAAACCTCACATACAGAACTACCTACAACCCTAACCCAAACCCTAACCCTAAGGTCTGTCACTACCGCACACTTACCTGACCCGCTCCCTAACCCTAACTCACTTATCCCGCCCCTAACCCAAACACAATCACTACCGCACACTTACCTGACCCACTCCCTAACCCTAACTCACTTATCCCGCCCCTAACACAAACACAATCACTACCGCACACTTACCTGACCCGCTCCCTAACCCTAACTCACTTAACCCACCCCTGTCCACACTTACCTTACTCGCACCCTAACGTCCATCACTACCGCATACTTACACAGCCTTTTCCCATTTTGGCATCCTCGGCGTCGGTGCTTTCATCCGTCGGGTCGGTCTTCTGCACTGTCGATCTTCTAGGTCCAGTCGCATCGGTCTTCTGCACTGTCGATCTTCTGGGGCTCGCGATTTCCATGTCGATGTTCCGGCGTGTCGTTGAAGTGAGGTAGAACCATTAAAATACCTGATTTAAGACCACACAGCTTTAAAATCTTACTGTCTGCATTGTTTATTAAAATAGAAAGAATAGCATTATTGCTTGAGTGTGTGTCTGTGTCTGAGTGGATTTGAGTCTTTGTGTTTGGGAATGTCTGGGACTCAGAATGTGTGGATGAGTGTTTGAATGTGTCTGTGGGTGGGTGTTGGGGGTGAGTGGCATGTAGGGGTTAAAGCTTTTGATAAACAATGCATGGGCTACTAGGGAAAATGTGGGGTAATGTATGACTGGATATGTAAATATATGTATATGTATATGTATATGTATATATATATATATATATATATATATATATATATATATATATATATATGTGTGTGTGTATATATATATATATATATATATATATATATATATATATATATATATATATAGATAGATAGATATATGTGTGTGTGTGTGTGTATACGCATGTATGTATATGCTTCTAACAAAGAGACTAAGAGATGTATCAGGTTGAAGGTAATGACAGTAAGATAAAGAAGAGAGTTAGACACCCTTTATAAGGGATAGCAACAATAACCAGCTTACCACTTCACAAGACTTTAAAGGCAGATGGAAGGAGCATGTCCAGCAGCTTCTGAAGGAGGAAAACTTCATAGGATCTGTATTGCCCCAGGCATAGCGTGTAATGAAAGAAAAAGTAGAAAGCCCATTTGGAAGAAGTAAGAACAGCACTAAGGAAAATGAAGTCAGGGAAAGCAGCAGACTCTGATGAGATCACAGCAAATATGGTAAAGATTTTGGGTAACAGGGTAGAAATGGCTTTTGAGAGTACTCATAGCAGTACCGAGAGAAAGACAGATGTCAGATCACTGGTTAATACCAGTTCTAGAGTTCAAGAACAATGGGGACATTCATGAATGTGGGGAGACATCAAATTCCTATTACTCTACATGAAAGATGTGGAGAGAGCGACTGATAAACGGATATGCAGAGAAGTAGAAAGTAGGATGGGAGGTGAGCGGTTTGGATTCAGATCAGGATACAGCACAACCGACCTGACATTCACAGTGATACAGATAGTTGAGAAGAAGCTAGAGATGAGGAAATAGTCCAAATGGGCATTCTTAAACTTGGAGAAAGCATATGACAGGTTCTAAGCAAGCTAATTTGCACAGTCCTGCAGTAGTCTGAAATCCGAGAAACATTGCTAGATTTAGTTCATTCTATGTAAAAGGACCTAGTGACTAAAGTGTGAAAAGTGTTTGATATCACAGAGTGGATCCCAGTGGGAGTGGGTGTGCAGGATTCATCTCTAAGCCCATCGCTGTTCATACTTGTGATGGACTACATTAGCAAAAAGATCAGAGGGAATAGATAAACAAATAAGTGTATGCAAACAATGTGACATTATAGGAAGACTGTGAGCAATAATTTCAGCAAAGGATATGTGAATGGAATGCAAAACTGAAGACACATGGCATGAAACTGAGTACAGATAATAAGCTAGTTATATTGGAAGTAAATAGGGGAAATCATAAGAAGCTAACAACTGAGATAGAAGGGAAAATAGTGGAACAGGATAACAGCTTCACGTATCTCAGCAGGTGGTTGAGAAGAAGGGAAGTGTGAATGAGGAAGTTAAAGCTAGAATAAGTGGGGCTGCAGTCAACTGGCACAAAGTGTAAGGGGTATTGTACGACTGCAGAATGCCAAAGAAGGTGAAAAATAAGGTAATCAAAACAGTGTTGTGACCAGTGCCACTGTGGGGTACAGAAACCTGAGTATTAAAGGCAGAGCAGTTGAGAAAGAATTGATGGAGATAGTGCCTAAGGTGGGTTGTAGAATGCACAGTGTTGGACAGATGCAAAATTGAGGAAGTAAGAGCAGAAGCCAAAGTAGTTCCAATTGCAATAAGCTCATAGAGAACCGAATACAGTGGTGTGTGCACATGTGCAGAAACCCTGAATGCAATCTGATGAAGAAGATTTAGGATAGACACGAAGAAGGCAAGAGGAAGCATGGGCATCCAGCAAAGAAATGCATGGATTGTGTAAGAGAAAATCTGCAACAGAGAGGTATGAGTGCTGAAGAAGGAAGAATAGTGGTACTGAATAGAGAGAGAGAGCGATGGCTACAGCTGACACGACATCCC